>NW_012156284.1:6413798-6445679 GCF_000956105.1 Propithecus coquereli
GGCAGGGGGGATGGGGGAGAGGGGAGGGGGAGGAGGGAGGAGGGACGGGTATTTGCATACACAAAGGGTGCAATGCGCACCACCCGAAGGATGGACATATTTGAAACTCGGACTTGGGGGGGAGGAGGGGGCAAGGGCAATATACGTAACCTAAACATCTGTACCCCCATACTATGCTGAAATAAAAAAAAAGAAAAAAAAACACATATCCTAAAAATAAGGACATCCTCCTACATGACCAAATACCATGAGCTCACCTAAGAAAATTAACACTAATTCTCTAATATCATTTGGTGTCTATTCTATATTCTGACCTCTCCTATTGTCCCCAGATGTCTTCTTTTTTCTTTTAACTTTTTTACTTTGAAATAATTTTAGATATAGAATGCTTGCAAAGTTGTTCAGAGAGTTCCCATGTACCTTCACTCAGTTTCCCCTAATGTTAACACCTTGCATAGTGACGGTATACTTAGGAAAACCAGAAAATAAACATTGGTATGATCCTCTACTAACCTTTTTAGAATTTAACTAGCAATGAGGAAATTTGAGATAGTCATCACAACAACATCGTGATATAGGTATTATCACCATTTCACAGATAAAGGAACTAAAAGAAAAGAAAGCTTAAATTTCTATTCCAATGTCATAGAGGCAGTGAAGCATGGTGATTGTTAAAAGATTGTTGTTTGCATCTAAAGTTCACACACTTGTCACTACACTGTGCTGCTTTTTCACTAATGTCTACTATATAATGTGGTCAAATGTATGAAAGAGGAAAAATTACAGTTGCAATGACTAATGAAGTTTATCACTTGTAGCTCATTAAAATTTAGAAATTAAACTTCCAGATGTTTTCAAATATCATATATAAAATTAGTTAAGGCTTAAGTATTTAAAGATCTTGCATGTTATGAAACATCACAGATCTTTAAAAAGTTAGTGTAACTTGGTCTGTTGATTCTTCTCTTCTTTCTTTTTGGTCCAAGAAAAATCTCTTTCAGTTTGTATATATATACAAATGATAATAATTAACTCTGCTTAAAATACTCTCATTTTTGTAAAATCACACACACACACACACACACACACACACATATATATATATACATAAATTTTAAGTCAGTCATATTGAACATGGCACTCAAAGCTTTTGAAGTGAGAAAACTTGGACCCAAAAGAATCACATAATTTTCAAGCGTCACATAGTAAACAAGTAGCAAATATAGAATTACAGCTCATATTTTCAGATTTCAGTAAAATATGTAAAAACTATATCAAGTAAAAGCTATAACAAGATGGTAGGCAAATAGCAAATAGCCAATAATTTCTTATAAATGAATGAAACCCCAATTGTCAGCTAATTTTGGGGGGATAAAAGATATATTGCAATAAATCTTTGACATTCATATGGGATATATACTGAGATACTTTTGGATCTCAAAACTTGTAAATTCCAGTAAAAAATGTCCCCCACAAAACACAGTGGCACATAAATGAAAAATATGTAATCACTTCAGACTATAAAAAAATTAATATATTCAAGACTAAAGTCAGCTTTTGGACTGAACTGAACATTTGGTGAAACTTTTTCCACAAATTTCTTTTTTCTTTATTCTGTATAAAATATACAGTGGAAACGATGTTACAGATCTGAGACACTAACAAATTTGACATTTTATTCCTTAATTTAAAAAAACTATTTTCAGGTTGTTACGGTTTAGATATTTGTCCCTTTCAGAAGTCATGTTGAAAATTAATCCACATTTTAACAGTATTAAGAGGTGGAGCCTTTAAGAGGTGATTGGGTCATGAGGGCTCTGCTCTGCTCTGTCTTCATAAATGGATTAATCCATCATTAATGGAATAATGAGCTAACGGATTAATGGGTTATCACAGGAGTGAGTTCATTATCTTGAGAGCGGGTCTGTTGTAAAAGCCGGTTTGACTCCCTCCTGAGCCCCCTGGCCATGTAATGTCCAGCACCACTTCGGAATTCTACAGAGAGTCCTCACAGTAGCAAGAATCACCTCACCAGATGTGGCCCCATGACCTTAGACTTGCCATTCTCCAGAACTGTAAGAAAAATTTCTTCTCTTTATAAATTACCCAGTCTCAGGTGTTCAGTTACAGTAACAAAAATGGCCAAAGAAACCAGTTAAAAACCACTATTATTAGAGGTCTTTTTGCCTAAACTGCCCTTTCCTCTTTACCACTGATCTTTGACTTTCTCTTCAAAAACATTTTGTCCCTTCTCCCCCTCATAAGTGTAGAAGAGGAAAAAATCTATAATTTAAAATAACCACTACCTTCTATGGAGTGTAGATACTGTTAAAGTAATGACTCTAAACTAAGGATACCCTTTTGTTCAGCTAGGAATGTTGACAGGTTTTATACATGAAGATAGGCCAAGAACTGAGTTTGGTTTTAGGATTAACAGGTGAATTTCCCAGATACTATGGTCTTAATATCCATAGTATCCCCTAAAATCCATTATGTTGATACCTTATCACTGATGTGATGATATTAGGAGGTAGGGGCCTTTAGGAGGTGATTAGGCCATAAAGGCAGAGCCTTTATGAATGGGATTAGTGGTCTCATAAAAGAGGCACAGAGAGCTCCCTTGCCCCTTCTGCCATGTGAGAACACAGCAAAAATACATCATCTATGAACCAGGAAGTGGGCCCTCACCAAATCTGTTTTGATGTTGGACTTCCCAGACTCCACAACTGTGAGAAATAAATTTCTCTTGTTTATAAACTACTGAGTTTATGGTATTTTGTTAGGGTAGCCCAGACAGATGAAGACACAAGCCTTATAAGAAAATTAAGAGGTGAGAAATAAACCAATAAATTGGTGAGAGTTAAGAAGTAGTGTGGTCTGTAAGGAATACCCAATGGCTGAAGCTCTAAAAGGTCTTTATTAATAATCATAACATCTAATTTGAAATAGAATAATGTGATCCTTTAACATTATTTGCCAAAAGTCATTAAATGTTCTACATACAACAGTTTCTTTGGTTGAGGTGAGCAAAGATAGCCTAAGCTGTGTGTTTGTGTCAATTCCAATATAGATATAAAGGCTGAAAAATTCATAGCAGACAACAAGAATTAGGTAGAATCAGGGAATCAGAATTAAAGAGCACTGAAATTACAATGTGCTACTAGAATTTTCAGACAAACTTGGTGGGTATTGGTCTTTCCACAGCAATGACAACCATCTGGCTTACACAAAGAAAGGATGTGTTTTCATTTTAATCACTCAATGAGAGTGATTAATCATATGGACAATGGAATGAGACCAGCAACAATAATTGGGAATATATATGTTAATTGGTCCACTAGGCTTGCTCACTAAGAGATGGCTGTTGCATACACTCTCTACAGTACATAAAAATCATAAGTCTGCAAAAAATAATTTATAAAACATTAATATATAGTAACAATTAAAATACAAATATGAAATCCACAGATCTCAGGGATCTAGCATATAATTTTCATTTTTTATGTATCATGATCAAGATCTGATCAGTTTCATAAAATATTGAATCAAAAAATATTTATTATACATCTATGTACTTATAATGGTACTAAGTATGATGAGTTCTATAAAACAAGCTTAGGCAACTTTTCTCCTACAAACTCACTATCTAGTTGACATAAGGCATGCTACATAAAGAAAACACTGAATTGACACACCCAATAGGTTAGGTCATTTGTTTTATGGTCTAGGATTACCTCACAGTACTTGGAATCACTGAACTTGTATATTTATTTGTGTGATATTTGAATATTGCCTATTTACTTCACTAGACGGTAAGGATCTTTATCACTCTTGTCCAAGATTATATACAGGGCTATATTGCCCTTGTTCTTATGTGTACCCTTAATACCAACACGATGTTTGGCACATACTAAGAGGCAAGTAAAGTCTTGTCGAATGAGTGAATGAACAAGAGAGTTTTGTTAACAATAGTCCTATATCTTGATATAATCAAATGCTGAATTGTCTGTGGCATGTAGAAAAATAAGACAAAACAATGTATTAGTTTGAAGTTTAGCTAGTAAGTACTAAAGGAGTTTCAGAAGGAAATGATTAATAATGAGGGTCATTTAAAGGTTTCTCTTTGTTCTTCGCTTTGTTTTGTAAAGATAGGAAGTACCAAATATATTTGAGGGCAAAAGGGAAGAGGTCTTAAAGTGTGGGAAATTGATTTTGCATAAAAAGATATATTTCTCTGTTTTTAATTCCCAAAAGATGATAGCTGGTTATCATTATCAAACATCAATTAACAATCTATGCTAAGAAACAAAAATAGCAGTGTCTCCAATGATTAAAAATGGATAACATAAATATGTTCAGAGAACATGGAAATTGAATAATCATCACCATAATAATAAAATGTTCATCATACATTTGAAAAATATTAACTGCTTTCATCCTTAAAATCTCATTCTTAAAAATCACACATGTTTTATCATTAGTCATGAGACCTATTTTCTATATTTTTTAAAATCAATCTTACCATTCTTTTTTGGACCCTCTCTAGAATTCCTATCTCCTTCGTAAAGGTCAGTGACCCTAATCAATCTAATACGTGCTCATACTCTTCAGACTAAGGTAGAGCATTCTCTCTTAGTCACTGTATTTGCCTCCTGCTATATTTAATGTCACACTGAATTTTGATTCAGAGTAGAAATGTTTTTGATGAGCATTAAGTTCCACTTTGAAATCTTTTTCTACCTCAGTTGTAGGCCATGTTGTACATACCCTAACGAAATCTCATCCTATTTGAATGCATTTTTAAAAAATTATCATGATCATTTAAAATTGCATTTATGCCTTCTGGAATGTTGAAAATTCCAAATAACCCAATGCTACTCTGAAATCTTCTGGGCTTAACCTCAAGTTCTTTATAGTGAGGGTCAATACCGATGCTGATTACTACCTAGATTCTAGAACCACTGTTCATGGGTTATTATACTGCATATTCACCAAAGTTGACTATAATCTATTCCCTATTTTTACTCAAAGTACTATTATTATTATTGTTATTTTTTTATGAGAAAGTCATGCGAAACATAATCGAGAGCCTTACTAAAAACAATATGGACCACGTCATTCCAGTTGATAACATGAACCTGAAAAATCTGCTATTACATGGGGTTAATCTTTTCCTTTGCGGTATATCAGCTACAAATTTGCCCTTACTAATGCTCTAAGATGCCATGGTCTCCTAAATACAAGAACTTGTGGTTTCTTGAGATATATGCCAATTACTTAAGTAGCCTAGAGGGACAGTCACCTATGCTTTCTGACATAAATTATCCAATTTCCTATTTAATTTTTTTTCTTTGAGATACAGTGTACAACAGATGCATAGTTCACTTTTATATTTATTTGAGTAACATTTGATCATTGCTGACCTAATTAATATCATTAAGAGCAGTTGTTCCCATTTAATGTAATGCACTGTGGGATAAATTCAAATTGAAGTAAATGAGTGGAGTATTCCTGATCAATATTAGGGTTCAATTATTAGCCTCAACCTGAAGCCTTTCTAGGTCAATGTTATAGTGCAAATTTAATTAGCTGATTTTGGCTAAATTTGCCTAAAATTGTATTCAGAATGACCAAGCTTATGGATTTTAAACTGCAGATGTAAAAGAATGAGTGAAGGTCTCATTTGCAAAAATTGTAGTTAGAGATGCACAACGGTGCAAAAAAATCATGTGTTTATTTCATCTCAATATAGAGGCTAGTTTCTTTTTTTCTTTCAAGAGGATAATCTTTTAACCATTTTTCTACTTCTGAATATACTCATCTAATGTCGCAATGAGTAAGATTCCCACAAGGTCTCAAACAAGTTATTTTTCCTATTATATCCTTACTTCAAAAGGCAAAAAAAGGCACTTCACAACAACCTTCTTGTCATGAAACACTTCCAGTGACCACATTCTAAGGGGATAATTCCTAATAAAAAATAATCCAGTAGGATTTTCTGTCCAATTCATGCAGCTGGAACAAAGCAAAATAAAGTGCTACATGTTTATGTGTAGATTAAGCCTATGATATTTTTATGGAGAAATAAAGGGTGAGATTTGGACTGCAATGTCAGCAATGACTTTTGGAAGGTTTCATTGCATAACCTATTCTATGTTTGTCAGATAATATATCTTCTCTGATATGGATAAGTAGGAATGTGACCCAATGGTTCTTCAGTATGAGCCTCAGCTGGACTTCTGGGACCAAGAGCCCCAACAAATGCCCAAGACCAGACATAGCTCTGAAACCAGAGCCCAGCCAAGGAGAAAACAGACCCCAAACCCAGGAGGCATAAGAGAGCAACTCTAGTGCTAAGCGCTGAAATTGGTATCTCAGACCTTTGAGCAGCCTGAGTGTTTAGTGACTGCTTAAACCATCTATTCTCAATTCTGGGTACAGATTGGAATCTTCTAGGGACATTTTTTAATTCTGATGCCTGGGACCTATCCCTTTACAACTAAATTGGAATCTCTAGTGGGGAAAACCCAGACAGTGGTACTTTTAAAATGTTTTCAGGTGTTTTTAATGTGCAGCTATAGGCAGGAGCCATTGACCTAGAAGAACAAACACTGCCTGGCCCTTTGTCATCTTTTAGATTACCAAGGATACTGATGTGCTTACTAAATATTTACTAGGGGCCTACTTTGATGTAGTGTGTTAAAAAGGGGAATATAGCTATAAACAAAATAACAAACTTCCCTGCCCTTGTGGAGCTTAAATTCTGATAAGGAGCTTTTGTTCTCTTTTAAGTCTGATGGAAGTCTGCAGGACCAGCATCAATTTTCCCAGAGCTCCCTGAGCTACTCAGGAGAAAATGAGGGTTCTCTCCAGGCCTTCTCATTGATCAGCCACTTCTGAATCCTGACATGAGCTAGAGTTCCTAAGGATGAAAACTCATTCCTAAGGCTGAAACTCAGTACGATCATGACTGGCACTGAAAACAAAGCTGTGCAAAAATTTCAACAGGGATTAGACAACTTTTGAAGATATTCACTGATCTGGTTCCACGTCCACCGGCCCATATGTGGTGTATAGGAGAGTTTACAAAATGACACATCAGAGGCAAAGCATTTGTTTCCTCCTAATAATGCCAGGGGCTACTCATTTTCATGACAAATTCATCAGGCCATAGTGTGGATATTCATGGCCCCCACACCCATAAGGGGTATTTTGCATCTGGTATCTCTTCCTGTATCTGGTTACAGTTGACTGATAGTTTTTTTTTTTTTTTTAGTTTTAATTTACCAAGAATCAGGGGAAAAATCTGAACATATTTTGAGTGATTTAAGTAGGCAGATGACTCAGTGTGAAAAAGCTTGTTTGAGGAGTTGCAAACACTTCTGTGGTGACACATGCCACCATCCCTAGAGGCCCACACATGGTGAAGGATTTGATATGACATGCAGGACAGAATTACAATCACAATAGGCTGCATAAACAGGGACAGGAGTGTAAATACAATATTATATGAGGCACACAAGCAAGGTTTACATACACACTTGGGTACTGACTTCAAAATAGTTGATATCCAATGGCTTTCTTGAAAAGCAAATATTTGGGATTATAATTCTAGATATGCTGAATCCTCATAATATTGCTTTGTGGAGACATCATCTAATAAACAGAGAAAGAAAAATAGTGTATAAATATCTGAAAATCAGTTCACAGTATTAAGCAAAAACAACTATGTTCTTTCGGGATAAAGTACACATTTAGGTGTTCAGATGCTCCCTGATCCCTGGCATTGACACCAGGGTATGAGTGTCAGATTTGGATACATGATATCTAAGAGTTTCATGAAGCATATGTTAGACATAGTACTTCTTAACACTTAAGAAATCCCATAATCTTTGTGTCATGTATAGGGTTGGGGAGGAAGGAAAGAAAGAACTTCAAGGTCTGGTTTTTATTTAGAGAACATACCACATTGGAAATTGCCTAACCTGAGCTATCCTGCCTTCTGTTTTATTTTATATAAGACATCTGCTTACTAAAGAAAAGGGAATACACAGAGGCCAAAATAAATTTAGATTGCCATATATAAATTTTATATATATATATATATATATGTTAAGTACACTTACATGACACTTTTAGGTATAAATTATTATAAAGTAAGATGTAATAGAATGTGGTCAAGTAATTGAAATGCAAAAATAAGACTATAATAGTAATTGGTACATTGCAATAGCATTTACAAATAGATACTGCTAAATTGCTTGGGAAAATATGTACTCCTTTAAGAAACTTTAACATAAACAATGAACTTCTTTATATTAAAAATTTACTTAGCATCCCCTTTATGGGAAATACAAAGCACAACTTTCATTAAACTCATATGGAATTATAGATTTGCGGTAATAGACCCTTAATTCATGATATGCCAAATAAGTCTCCTGCAGCAAGTGTTATGATGACATTTTATAGTTTGCTTCAACATTTAGCTTGGGTTATCCATAATAAATAATTATTTTATTTTTATTTAACAAATACTTATTTAACAGTCACCATATGTCAGGTGCTGTTCTTTGCGTTTAACAAAAATAAACACAAACATTATAACAACATTCTGAAGTGAATATTATTATTATCCTTATTTTACACATAAGGACATTAAAGCTCAGAGCAGTTTGAAATAACTTGTTCAGGGTTACAAAGCTGGTAAGTGATAGAGCCAGGATCCAATTGCAAGCAATATGGTTCCAGAGTGTTTCCTCTTAACTAGCAACAAAAATGTTTCATATTGTATTCAATAATCACCCTCTGTTGAAATCAGAATGAACAAGTGAATCTTCTGGTCTCTGCTCCAGCACTTCCTGCATGTGAGGCTTGGTCTGATATGATTAGTAACTAACCCTGAGTGTTTGACTTGATAAAATATTAATTCCTACCACCCAGTCTCAGTTTTTGTTTGGGGTGAGTGGTTGTCATTTGGGGGAAATGCCAAAGTTTCATATTCTTTTTATCAGAGAATACATGTGTTTTGTTTTTTCATTTTTTTTTAAGTATAAGTAAATATACACTGGTGTTGAGGAGGCTCAACATTTCAGACTAACAGATAAACTCCACCCTTTGAGCATGCTCTTTTCTCTGCCTTCTTCTGTGTTTATAGGGATGTTTTCTGTTCATCCTTTAAGTCTTAGCTCACCAGTGACTTCCTCGGAGAGGTCTTTTCTGACTCCCTATCTGTCCCCCCCCCGACCCCCTAAAAAATCACTGGCTATCACAGCACCCTGTTCTTCATAACACTACTTGTTATATTCAATCATATACTTTATTCTCTTTCTCTACCCTTCTGGTCCCAATATAAGCCCTGTGGCAGCAGGATCTTGTCTGTTTTTACCCATCTCTATACATATCCTCACTGTCTATCTAGACACATGCACAATACATGATAAATATATTTTTGAATACTGGAATGAGGATGCTGGAGAATAGAATTTCACAAAGCAATACTAGCACTCACTGAAAGCAATAAAAGAGACAGCAGAGAGAGATGGGAATCCTTTGGCACACAAATGACTCCGTTGAATCAATAGTGCCTAAGTATTCACTGCCTTCACAAGTTCACACTCAAATCCAGGAACATGGGAAAACTGTTCAAGTTACTTTCCAGGGAAAAAGATATCCCACACAGTCACTAAATCAGAACATCTGAGGAGTTACTGATCTCTAAAAGATGGGATATCCCTCTTGTTTAATTCCTACTCTATCCTTAGATAAATCTACTTCTCTTTAGAGGAGAACAGGTAGTTGTCATCTTTCTTTTAATGGTTCTTGAAGCTGTTATTATCCATCACAGAAATCTGGCCATTCTTCTCTCCAGCCTGAATGAGTCAAGCCATCTCTTCTTCCCCACATTTTACTTTGACTAATTCTGTAGTCATCTTTGCTGTATTGATTTTCATGTTAGGGCTTTGAGAAAAAGGAGTAAGTATATCCTGTATTCACTGTCGGCCTGTGTAGGCCCAAGCTGTTCTCTCTTTTGCCTTTAACTTTGCTTTGAGCTTTCTTGGATTTGTAGCATTTGCACTTCCAAGCCTCCTTTCAAATGAACAGTCCACAGCAAGCATCCATTTTCATTGTTTGCTCTGCAAGTTATTTTGATAGGTTCTTAACAATATGGTCCTCTTTAATCTCTCACTCTGTGGGATTGGTATTTCTGGAATTAACAGACTGTGACTTCCCTTGTGTGCTCTCTTGGGGCTTGAAACCCTGAATGAACATTTGTTTTTCAGATTTACTTTTGTCCTTAGACACAGGAATTGATTCTTTCTTTTCCTTCCAGCAATAATTTACTACCTTTCTTCAAATATAATCAGTCTTCTTTACAAGATAGTGAAAACAAAGTGGGAGTTTGCATGCCATTAACTCCACAGTTGCAAGTATCCTCTTCTTTATAGTTTGTTCTCTGACTTAAATCAGCCATCTTAAATGATAGCAAGGTATTATAAGAAAGGGCTGCCTTGAGCAAGAAAAGAGAAGTGTATTTATGGGACAGAAGAGCTGTTACCAAAAGCTCAGCCACTTGTCCACAAGGCCAAATCAGAAGAAGAGGACAAGCAGTTTGAAGAGGAAGGAAAGAGGGTTTACTTTGCAAACAAAGGAGGAAATGTGGTAGATCTTTTCATCTCAAAATCCCAAATTTCCTGAACATAGGCAGAAATGCAGAGCTTTTAAAGGGAGGGTTCCCAGCTTCAGGCAATTACTGTGGTTAACTATTCTAATCTTCCCATCTGTGCCAAAAATAAAGCTTGTGAACTCTGCCAGCCACCCACCTGGGGGCTTGGGAGCTTTAACAAAAGACATCAGGGAAATGCAAATCAAAACCATAATGAGATATCACTTATCTCCAGTGAGAATGGCCTTTATCAAAAAGTCCCAAAACAACAAATGTTGGCATGGATGTGGAGAGATAGGGACACTCTTACACTGCTGGTGGGACTGCAAATTAGTACAACCCCTGTGGAAAGTAATTTGGAGATACCTCGAGGAGCTAAAAATAGAAATACTATTTGATGCAACAATCCCACTACTAGGAATCTACCCAAAGGAAAAAAAGACATTTTACAATAAAGGCATCTGCGCTAGAATGTTTATGGCAGTACAAGTCACAATTACAAAGATGTATAAACAACCCAAATGTCCATCCATACATGAGTGGATTACTAAAATATGGTATATGTATACCATGGAGTACTACTCAGCCACAAAAGAACAATTATAATCTAGCACCTCTTGTTTTAACCTGGATAGAGCTGGAGCTCATTCTTCTAAGTGAAGTATCACAAGAATGGAAAAACAAGCACCACATGTACTCACTATCAAATTGGTACTGACTAATCAACACAAAGGTGCTCACCTGGAAGTAATATACATAGGGTGTCAGATGGGTGGGAGGGGAGTGGTGGGGATGGGTAAACTCACAACTAATGGGTGCAGATCACACTGTATGGGGGGATGGGCACATTTGTAGCTTTGTCTTGGGTGAGGCAAAGGCATTATATGTAACCAAAATGTTTGTACCCCCATAATATTCTGAAATTTTAAAAAATAAATAAAAGAATAAATGTGAAAAAAAAGAGAAAGGAGTAAAGGAAAAAAAGAAAGACTTAACCTGCCTCATGGATCCAGTCCAGGTTGCAGTTCCCAAAAGAATAGGGGAAGTTTTCCAGGCCATTCCCTCTGTTACATATTCCGCACTCTCAATATTTCCCTTCCATATCTATGGGAGGAGGGGCGACTACTCTGTTACAGAGCCATTGTATGAGAGTCATGACTAAGTATAACCAACTAGTAGAAGTGGATAGAACATTTTTCATATTTAAGCTTATAAGGATATTAGAGATTCTATTAAAATCTATGTTTTATCCTTTACTATCATCAGAAAAAAACACCTAAAGTAGAAAACGTGTAGTATTTGTGACAACTGATAATAAAAGAAAGATTTACAATACATAAGAAAGTGTTTCCATCTCCAAGAAAACAAAAGTTCTGGCAAGTCTCTTAGTCTGACCAAGTCTAATTATTCTTTAATAACAAACAGAACTGTGATATATACAGTTAATTTGAAATAGTATTATCATCTTCAGAATGAATATATATATAAGAAATAATTTTGTATCATAATAGGCTGTTTAATTATATTGTATGCTCTTTTATTAGCTATTGAAAAAATATTTTTATTTAACATGCATTTAATTAATTTAACACATAATTATTGATTACCTACTATGTGCTGAGCATGATTCTAGATACCATAAATACAACAATAAACATAATTTTCAAAATTTCATTCTTATTCTATTGGAGAAAGGCAGACAATAAACACAAATAAATTATATGGCATGTTAGAATATGGTAACTGCTGAGCAATAACAAGTAGAGCAGGGTAAGGAGAAACAGAAGTGTAAAAGTGGTGGCAAAAATATAGAGGTTATGATTTCAGTTATGGTGTTCAAGATAGTCCTAATCAAGAATGAGACATTTGAATAAAAACATGAAAAAGATGAGGGAATAGTCAAGTGGTGGTATTTGGATGGAACATTCTAGGTAGGAGGTACTCCTAAAAAGGCCCTGAGGTCGGAGTATGCCTGGAATATACAAGGAAATAGAGCAGAGTGAGTGAGGGTGAGAATACAGGCACACCTCCTCCTTTTATTGTGCTTTGGTTTATTGTGTTTCACAGACACCATGATTTTTACAAACTGAAGGTTGTGAAAGCCCTGCATCCAGCAAGTGTATGGGCACCATTTCTCCAACAGCATGTACCCACTTTGTGTCACTGCCACATTTTGGTATTGTCACAATATTGCAAACTTTTTCATTATTATTGTATCTGTTATGGTGATCTGTGATCAGTGATCTTTGAGGTTGCTCTTGTGATTGATTTTGGGGGCCACAAACTGTACCCATATGAGACACTGGACTTAATCAATAAATGTGTTGGTTCTGACTGCTCTGCTGACCACCCATTGCTCCATCTCTCTCCTTCTCCTCAGGTCTTCCTATTCCCTGAAGCACAACAATATCGAAATTAGGCCAATTAATAACCCCACAATGAACTCTAAGTGCTCAAAAGAAGAGTTACACATCTCTCGCTTTAAATCAAAAGCTAGAAATGATTAAGCTTTGTGAGGAAGGTATGTTGAGAGCCAAAATAGGCTGAAAACTAGGCCTTTTTTTGCCAAACAGTTAACCAAGTTGTGAATGCAAAAGAAAAGTTACAAAGGAAATTAAAAGTGTTCCTCTAGTGAATACAGGAATGATAAAAAAAGTGAAACAGCCTTATTGCTGATATTGAGAAAGTTGTAGTGATCTGTATAGAATATGAAAGCAGCCAAAAGATTCCCTTAAGCCAAAGCCTAATCCAGAGTAAGGCCCTAATTGTCCTCAACTCTATAAAGGCTGAAAGAGGAGAGAAAACTGCAGAAAAAATACTTCCAAGTTAGCTGAAGGTGGTTCATGAGGCTGAAGGAAAGAAGCCATCTCCATAACATAAAAGTGCAAGGTGAAGCCGTAAGTCCTGATTTAGAAGCTAAAATAAGTCATTCAGAAGATCTAGCTAAGATAATCAATGAAAGTGGCTACACTAGCCAACAAATTTCAATGTAGATAAAACAGACTTCTATTTGAAGAAGATGCCATCTAGGACTTTCATAGCTAGAGAGGAAAAGTCAACACCTGGCTTCAAAGCTTCAAAGAAAAAGTGGCTCTCTTGTTGGAGGTTAATGCAGCTGGTGACTTTAAGTTAAAACCAACGTTTATTTACATTTTGAAAATGTTAGGGCCCATAAGATTTATGCTAAATCTATGTTGGTTGTGTTCTATAAGTGGAAAAACAAAGCCTGGATGAAAACATAGATGTTTATAGCATAGTTTAGTGAATATTTTAAGCCCACTGTAGAGACCTACTGCTCAGAAAATAAGATTCCTTTCAAAACATTACTGTTTGTTGACAATGCACCTGGACACCCAAGAGCTCTGATGGAGATGTACAAGAAGATTAATGTTGTTTTTATGCCTGCTAACACAAGATCCATTCTATAGCTCATAGATCAAAGAGTAATTTTGAGTTTCGAGTCTTACTATTTAAGAAATACATTTTGGGCTGGGCGCAGTGGCTGACGCCTGTGATCCTAGCACTCTGGGAAGCTGAGGCAGGTGGATCATTTGAGCTCAGGAGTTCAAGACCAGCCTGAGCAAGAGCGAGACCCCGTCTCTACTAAAAAAATAGAAAGAAATTAGCTGGACAACTAAAAATATGTATATAAATGAAAAAATTAGCTGGGCATGGTGATGCGTGCCTGTAGTCTCAGCTACTCCGGAGGCTAAGGCAGAAGGATCACTTGAGCCCAGGAGTATGAGGTTGCTGTGAGCTAGGCTGATGCCACAGCACTCTAGCCTGGGCAAAAAGAGTGAGAATTTGTCTCAAAAAAAAAAAAAAAAAGAAAAGAAAACGAGAAATACATTTTGTAAGGATATAGCAGCCATACTGATTGCATATGGATCTGGACAAAGTAAATTGAAAACCTTCTGGAAGGGATTTACCATTGTAGATGTCATTAAGAACATTCAGGATACATGGGAGGAGGACAATGTACCAACATTAAGAAGAGTTTGATAGAAATTAATTCCAGCCTTCATGGATGACTTTGATGAATTCAAGACTTCAGTGGAGGAAGTAACTCCAGAGGTGGCGGAAATGACAAGAGAATTGGAATTAAAAGTTGAGCCTAAATATTTGACTGATTT
Organism: Propithecus coquereli; assembly: GCF_000956105.1. NCBI lineage: Eukaryota > Metazoa > Chordata > Mammalia > Primates > Indriidae > Propithecus > Propithecus coquereli. The sequence continues at coordinate 6,428,595 of NW_012156284.1, forward strand.
GCTGGAATCATAAGATAAAGCTAATGAATGAGGAGTTGCTTCTTATGGATGAGCAAAAAAAAGTGGCTTCTTGAGATGGAATCTACTCTTTGTGAAGAAGCTATGAACATTGTTCAAATGACAACAAAAGATTTTGAATACTATTAATACATAAACTTAGGTGACAAAGCAGTGGCAGAATTTGACAGAATTGACTCCAATATTGAAAGAAGTTCTACAGTGGGTAAAATACTATTAAACAGCAGCATATGCTACAGAGAAATCTTTTCTGAAAGGGAGACACAATGTATGTGGCAAACTTCATTGTTGTCTTATTTTAAGAAATTGCCACAGCCATTCCAGCCTTCAGCAACTATTACTGCAATCAGTCTGCAGCCATCGACATAGAGACAAGACCCTTTGCTTGGAAAATGATTATGATTTGCTAAAGACCCAGATGATTATTAGCATTTTTAGCTATAAAATATTTTTAAGTTACATACATTTTCTTTTTAGATATAATGCTATTGCACACTTAATGGTCTAATAACATAATGTAAACATAACTTTTATATGCACTGAGAAATCAAACATTTCATGTGACTCATTTTATTATGATAATTGCTTTATTTTAGTGGTCTAGAACCTAACCTGCGATATTTCTGAGGTATGCCTATATTAGAAAATAAGATTAGAGTGGCAATAACAGGAAGTTGTGGGAAAGTGGAAGGCAGGACTAGCCATGGCACAAGCTTCTGACAAACCAGAAAACCCAAATGCGGAAAACTTGCTGGAAATTCAACCCTCTGCACACTGTGGACAGATCCAGGCGGAAGTCCTCCATCTGGACACAAGGTCATAAAATTTAGTTGATTTAAACAATATAATTTATAGAATGGGTATTCTTTATCATAAAGATGTCCTGCACTATGTGATGCACTAATAGTGGTCAGATTAGCTAAGAATCTCACAGAATACCCTACTGCTTGTTAAGTAAGGTAAAATTTGTACTCGTTCCTTTTCCTGGGAAAAAAGAAAGCAACCAAGAAACAAAATAACTACAACCACCATATAATTACTTCTCTCAGTAGGCATACAGATTAAGCCCTGCCAATCATTTTATATACATGTAAGTTTCTGACTTTATTAGCACATTGACTGAAGGTCTGTTTTTTTGGACTCTGAGTCACTGAGGGCTAGTTTTGATAGAGTTGGTGAAATAGCAGAAAGCAAATGGGCTTGTGTGGGGTATTACTGAAAGAATATAAAAACAATTCCTAAAAGGTCAAAGGCAATAAAGGTCAACTCTGTCAGTTTTAGAATCCTGGCTGCAGGGTGAACATATGACCCCCAAATGCTCTCAGTTAATAACTTGATCTTTACAACATGAACATTTGTTAAGCCTTGATGCTCACTTAACCATCTTGCCTCATGGTTTCTCAATATTCCCTTAATATAGGCCTCTAAGATGAAATGTGTGTAAAAACTACTCATCAATCTTGACTTGGATTAAAGACCAATCCTAACTATCATGATGGTGGAAAGGTGAAATGGAGGATAAGTAAGGCTTCTTGCTTTTGGAGAAACAGAAAGCCCAAATGCTGGGAAGATGACCTCTGAAGTCAAGTGACTTCACCCAAGGGAAAATTCTGAGACCGGTACTAGGATCAGAAGTCTTGATGTAGAAAGGCTGTTCATAATGCACAGGAGACATTCAAACTGGCTGATTACCTAACATACTGCCTGTTATGTCATCTTTTCATTTATACCTGATAATGAAGAACTTTGCCTGAGAACCGTGCTTTTAGAAAATAGTGAGATTAAGAAACCCCTCACACTTTTTTTTTGTTCCACAAGAGGACTTACTGAAAAGAATCACCCACCCTTCCCCACATTAGTTAGGTAAGACTCACAGATGACCTCCTTGTTTTACCTAAGACCAGGCCAGGCACAGATCTGTCAATTCCTGTTTGCTGTCTCATAAATGTTTAGCTAAACTGTTTGTAGCAATTGAACAATCTAGACAAAATACATGCTTACTTGACAAGGCCAAACTTTAGTTAAACTTTTCTTCTCCCCACCCAACCCCTGAATTTTTATCTACCCTGAGCTAGCATTGGGATGCAGAATAAACCCAATGTAATGGTGCCTCTCAACAATAGGCTGACCTTGACCCCAAGGACAAACATTTCCTATTCAACTATCTGATCAGGCTATGCACTCATCCCCTTCCACCATACCTTCTTCTCTCTAGTCTAGCCTCATTTTTGCCTCCCTATAAAAGAAAATTCCTTTCATCATGGTTTTCAAGATGGCTGTAGGTCTTACCGTTAAAGCGTTCTCCCTATTGTGATTGTCTTCCTCCTTGCAAAAGTAAACCTCCCCTTATTACAGTAGTCGACCTCCCTTTATTGCAATAATCCTTTCAAATAAAGCATCTCCTCACCTAAGTATTCATACAATGTTTATTTGACACATCCAAATATAATGCAACAGACTTCTAGGTACATGAAATCAGGGAAGAAAATACTCTTTACTTGGTTAATATCTAATGTTCTTTTAATCCCTTACTAACAAATGGACTGATTTTTATCAGCTGGCTTGAGGGCAGAAGGATTTGGAATGTGTGTGTGTGCACGCTCCCATGCCCATGTCAGGGTAGAGCTTTGTAGAGAACACTGAGCAAAAAATGGAAAAAAATGATAAACATACTCTTGGGTACAGGTGTTAATGATCCTCATCCCATCATACCTCAGACTAAGGGAAATACAGGTCCTGAGAGAACAGATTTTAGAATTTTCTCATTTTTACAATAATTTAATGGAGAGTTGTTTTGGTTAGAGTTTAAAATATGTTTCATCTGTTTAGCATTAAGCACTTACATGGCATAGCATTTTTTCCAATTGAATTTTGAGCCATTTTCTTGCTAATTGTAGTTATAAAAAAATGTTTTGTTTACCCAATTAAGGACTACACTGCAAAATATTTTAGAGACTGGCTGAAATGATTTGTTGAAAATTTTTTTCTCATGAGAAAATATGGCAATACTATGATTTCAAAAGGAAGCTCATCATATGTATTTCGTATATGCTATTTCTTCCATGGATTTGTTTACCAACTTCGATTCATTTCAAGGGGTAAAAAAAAAAAAGTCAGTTGTATTTCAGAGTCCTTCAGTTCAAGCAAAATGTTGTCATATTCTCATGTTGTGGTTCAATATCAAACTCTCTAAATCCAGAAATCCTCTTTCATTTTTTGTGACATTTGTTATATTCTTTAGTTAATCTTCCACTTAGCCATTTTAATGTTCTTCTCCAGACTCCTGACATTAATGCAGCTGAGTTTAAGAGTCCTCTTCAACGTCTGTCAGAGAGATTTCAAATTTACTCTTACACATGGGAATGTAGGTCTGCCAAATTTACTTTAATTTGGGGAATTATTATATAATTTTGTAAAAGTTCTCTCAGAAGTTAAGACAAGAAAGAATTTAAATCAATACCCAGAATTGTCACAACCTAGAATTATATGCCAGTTAGGAAGAAATGTGATTTCAAAAGACCACTTAAACAAAGTAATTATTGGCCAGCAAATGGGAATGTATCAACATAAGGTAAAATAGATAAAATTAGCACTATCCTTATGTTTATCTCAAAAGGATTGGCAAGGGAAAAATCAAAGTAAAAAGTAATTAAACCACACCCAAATAGTATATGCAGACTGACAAGAAAGGCGCATGAAAAGTAAACACTGTTCTTTGATGAGACTGGAACTTTTTACTTTAGTGTATATTTATAACACAGAAAACAAACTACTCTAGCAAAAGAAACAATTTAGCATTAATGCTAAATAATGCTAAACTGTTTCTTCCATTTGTTATTATTCTTACTTGATAACTATGTATCTGAAGTGTTGGCAGTACAGGATATTAGTCCAGAACACAATCCCTGGGGCCAAACTATCTAGATTTAAATCTTGGCGCCACACCTTTGCTAGCAGTGTGACCTTGGTCAAGTTGCTCAACATCACCACATTTTTATCTTTATCATCTCTTTATAAAAATAACCACCTCCCAGCATTGTGTAGATTGACTGAGTGAAGATATGTAACTCACTTAGAATAATGTCTAACCTATACTAAACCCTCAGCAAAGATTAGCCAGTCTCATTGGTGTAATCTCCCTCATCCCTTTGGTCGTAGACTGAGCGGGATACACAATAGAAGGTAATCAGTAAATACTGGAAATTTTAAGTGAACTCAGATCATAGATGCACATAATATTTTCCACTATATGGAGACAAATATTTAAAAGTAATAGAAGTGATATCAGCAAAAGTAGCAGAGAAGGGAACACTAAAACTCCAATTCTTCACAAGATCAACAAAGAAGCTAACAAAAAGTGTCAGAATCAACTTTTTGGGGACTCTGAAATCTAATCTAAACTTATAACAATCAAGGTAATGCTTAATGAAGAAAAAGACTGCTTAATTTTGAAAGAAAAGTCTGTGGTATTTTAACATACCCTGTTACCATCTCCACCAGTCCAGTGTGGCAGTGTTCTTGAATGGCAGGACACATCCTTGCTTTAAGTTGCTGGTATTAGAAAAAACAATAAAGAATTTCTTCTAAAAGAATTGTTGTTATGTGTTTTGACCTGCCTAGGTCTTCCTTAAGGATTGGCTCAAGAGTTTGCCTTTGTTTTGGCTGCCTCAGGCCCTTCTCAGGGCTAAATCAAGCAGTGTTTGTTAAAGATATTTGAAGGCAAATGTATTAGATGTTGCTACCTTGGACAAAGGATAACTGTAGTGGTAAGAAACAGACTGAAAATCCTAGGAAGGAATAAACTTGGGAAAGAAAGACATGAAGAATAAAGGCAAATTTCTCACAAATTCTCTGAACTCCAGAAGGCTATGTGCTTGCCCAGGGTTAGACACACGCTTAGTAATGACCAGAGAAACCCTAAGCTCTGACCTCTGGCTGACCTTCAGGATCTGTGCAACCAACAAGTCAAGACAAAGGCAGACTTTTAAACTACCTAGCTAAGCAATGAAAGAATGTCCCAATACAGATCTAATCTGCATAGACAGGATATTTTTCGTTTGGTTTGGTTTGGTTTCAAGTGGTTAAGAAAATTTCTGTCAAATCATTAGCTGATAAATCAGCTAAGGAAGAAGGACTTCAGTGGTCACACACAAGAAAAAGTACAGACATTAAAAAATTAGTATGGAGGCCGGGCATGATGGCTAGCGCCTGTAATCCTAGCACTCTGGGAGGCCGAGGCAGGTGGATCGTTCAAGGTCAGGAGTTCGAGACCAGCCTGAGCAAGAGCGAGACCCCGTCTCTACTAAAAATAGAAAGAAATTAACCGGACAACTAAAAATATATAGAAAAAACTAGCCGGGCATGGTGGCACATGCCTGTAGTCCCAGCTACTCGGGAGGCTGAGGCAGAAGGATCGCTTGAGCCCAGGAGTTTGAGGTTGCTGTGAGCTAGGCTGAAGCCACAGCACTCTAGCCCGGGCAACAGAGTGAGACTCTGTCTCAAAAAAAAAAAAAAAAGTTAGTATGGGAAAGTCAGCACACATACAACAGTACCCACACAAGCAGCAGCCACAAACCTTAAGCAAGGAGGAGAATCTGACTTCAAGAGTTGTCATATTATAATATTTAAAATGTTCACGTTTCAACAAAAAATTTATGAGATATGTAAGGAAATTAGAAAATATGCCCCTATCACAAGAAAAGAAAAGAAATAATATAGACTTTCCATGAGAAAGCCCATACCCTGGATTAATAAGTAAAGAATTTATATCAACTATTGTAAACAAGCTCAAAGAACTAAAGAAAACCATGAACAAATAGCTAAAGGAAACCAGAAAAATGATGTCTCATCAAATGGAGAAGATCAATAAAGAGATAGAAATTATTAAAAGAAACCACGTAGAAATTATAGATTCAAAAACTACAATGACAAATGAAAAATTCACTGGAAGAGTTCAACAACAGATTTGGTTAGGTAGAAAAGGAAGTAAGCAAACTTGAAAATAGGTCAATTGAGACCATACAATTTGAGGAACAAAAATGTAGAAAGAAGTTCAAAGAAAAAGAAGAAGAAAAATAGAGATTAACAGACTGGAAGGATATTATAAGCAGACCAACATATTCCTAGTGGGAGTATCAGAAGAAGAGGAGAAGGAGAAAGGAACAGAAAGAATATTTGAAGAAAAAAATGGCTAAAAACTTACCAAATTTGATGAAAGACATAAATCTATACATCTAAGAAGCTGAATGAACTCTGGGTAGATAAGCTCAAAGATATCCACACCTAGACACATTACGGTTGAACTAGAAATCAAAAACAGAAGGAAATCTGGAAAATTTGAAAATATGTGAAAATTACACAGCGCACTCTTAAACAAACAATAGGTCGAAAAAGAAATTACAAAGGACATTTAAAAAAAAATACTTTGAGGCAAATTAAAATGGCAATGTACCATACCAAAGCTTATGGGGTACAAGGAAAGCAGTGACCAGAAGGAAATTTATAGCTATAAATACTTACATGAAAAACTAAGAAAGATCTCAAATTAATAACCTAAATTTACACTTTAAGAAAGTAGAAAAAGAATAATAATTTTAACCCAAAGATAGCAGGAGGAATTAATAAAAATTTAAATGGAGAGAAATAAAATAAAGAACAGAAGCAGAAACTGGTTCTTTGAAAAGATCATGAAAATTGAGCAAGCTTTACCTATACTGACAAGAAGAAAAGAGAAAAGACTCAAATTATTTAAATGAGAAATTAAAACAGGATGGTTATTACCAACCTTACAGAAATAATGATTATAAATGAACACCATAAACAATTGTGTGCCAACAAATTAGATAACTTAGATGAAATGAGCAAATTCCTAGAAACATACAAATTACCAAAACTTAATTCAAAAAGAAATGGAAAATCTGAATAGATATATAACATGTAAAAAGATAGTATCAGTAATCAAAAACCTCTCCACAAAAAAAAAGTCCCAGGATCAGATGGCTTCACTGGTCAATTCTATTCAAAATTTAAAGAATTAACACCAATCCTTCTAAAGCTCTTACAAAAATTTGAAGAACAGGGAATACTCCCCAACTTATTCTATAAGCCAACCTTTATATCACACTAGACAAAAAAGGGAAAAAGAAACCCTTAAAAACCAATATTTCTTATGATTGTTAATATAAAAGTCCTCAAAAAATACTAGGGAACTGAATTTGAATTAAGCAGTATACTGAATTTAGCAGTAAAAGAATAATTAAATATATACCATGACCAAATGGGATTTACCCCATGAATGCAAGGATAATTGAGCACACAAAAATTAAACTCTGTAATACATCCCTTTAATAAGATAAAAGGAAACAAAAAGCATTATAGTATTAGTTGATGTAGAAAAAACATTTAAAAATTCCAACATCTTTTAAAAGTAAAAAATATTCAACAAACTAGGGGTAGTTTGTCAACACATTTAAAGGTATTTATAAAAAATCTACAGTGAACATCATATTCAGTGATGAATACTGAAAGCTTCCCCACGAAGATTAGGAACAAGACAAAGACACCTGCTTTTGCCACTGCTATTCAACATTGCACTAAAATTTGTAGCCAGAGAAATTAGGCAAGAAAAAAAAAATAAACCAAAGTCATTCAAATTGGAAGGGAAAAAATAAAACTATCACTATGTACAGAAAACCCTAAAGAATCAACATACACCCCCCCAACCACACACAAATACAAACTATTAAAATTAATAACCAAATTTAGCAAAGTTGCAGTATATGAGATCAATGTTTGAAATTCAGTTGTATTTCTGCACATTAAAAATGAATAAACTGAAAAGGAAATTAAGAAAATAACTTCATTTATACTACTATTCAAAAGAATAAAATACTTGTCCATACATTTACCCAAGGAGGTGTAAAACTTAACCAATGAAAGCTACAAAATATTGTTGAAATAAATTAAGGAAGACCAAATACATTAAAAGATATCACCTTTTTAATGGTTTGAAAGTCTTAGTATAGTTAAGATGGCCATACTTCCCAAAGTGATCCACAGATTCAATGCTACCACTGTCGACATCCCAATTAATTTTTTTTTTTTGTAAACATGGGAAAGCTGATTCTAAAATTCATATGAAATTGCAAAAGAACCAGAGCCAGAACAATCTTGAAAAAGAATAAATTCGAAAGACTCAAGTAACTCTATTTCAAAATTTACTACAATTCTACAGTAATCAAAAACAATGTGGTATTGCCATAAGGATAAACATATAGATCAGTGGAATAAAATTGAGAGCCCAGAAATAAACCCAAAATCTATTTTTAATTGATTTAAAGATCAGTCAATAAAGGATAAAAGTGTCTTCAATAAGTGATTCTGGGACAACTCAATATCCACTTACAAAATCATAAAAGTGGAACCCTAACTCACACCATATACAGACATTAACTCAAAATGAATCTAAATATTACTTTAAGAGCTAAAGTCATAACGTTCTTAGAAGAAAACAAAACGAAAGCTTTATGACCTTTCTCAGATATGACAACAAAAGCACAAGCAACAAAATATTAATACATAATTTGGGCTTCAACAGAATTAAAAATGTTTGATTATCAAATAACTCCATCAAGAAAGTGAAAAGTGAACCTACAGAATGGGAGAAAATATTTGTAAATCACATATGATAAGGGTCTAGAATCCAGAATATATGAAGAAATTTTATTATTAAGTAAAAAAACACAAATAACCCAATTGAAAAAAATGGGCAAGGACTTAAATAGACATTTCTCTAAAAAAGGTATACAAATGGCCAAAATAACACATGAGAAGATGCTCACTATCTTTGCATTAGGGAAATGCAAATCAAAACCACTTTGCACTCAATAGGATTACTATAATAAAAAAAAAATAGAGAGTACAACCTCTGTGGAAAGCAATATGGAGATACCTCAAAGAGCTACAAGTAGAACTATCATTTGATCCAGCAATCCCATTACTGGGCATTTACCAAAAGAACAAAAGACATTCTATAAAAAAAAAATATATATCTACACTAGAATGTTTATGGTAGCACAATTGCAAAGATGTGGAAACAATCCAAGTGCCCATCAATACATGAGTGGATTAATAAAATATTGTATATGTATCCCATGAAGTTCTACTGAACCACAAAAAACAATGGTGATAATAATAATACCTCTTGTATTATCCTGGATAGAGCTGGAGCCCATTCTACTAAGTGACCTATCCCAAGAATGGAAAAACAGGCTCCACATGTACTCACCATCAAATCGGTATTAACGGATCAACACTTAAGTGCACATATAGTAATAACATTCATAAGGTGTCGGGCAGATGGGAGGTGCAAGGAGGGGATGGGTATATACACACCTAATGGGTGCGATGCACACCGTCTGGGGGATGGACACGCCCCAAGCTCTGACTCGGGTGGAGCAAGGGCAATATACGTAACCTAAACATTTGTACCCCCATAATATGCTCAAATAAAAAAAAAAAAACAGAAAAAAAAGAAAAACAAATAAAGAAGAATGAGCAATAACTCAGAGAAATATGGTACTATGCAAAGTGTGTGAATATAAGAATTATAGGTAATCCTGAGGGAAAATAAAAGGTAACAAGCATGCAAAATCTATTAAAGGGAATTATTGAAAAAATGTCCTTAGTATTGCCAGAAATTCATCTATCCAGATACAAGATGGTCACTGAGTACTGGGAAGATTCAAAGCAAATAGGACATCCACAAGGCACATAGTCATCAACCTGGCCAAAATCAAAATGAAGGAGAAAATTCTGCAAGCTGCAAGATGAAAACATTCAGGCTAACAAGCAGCCTTCTCAGCAGAGACCTTAGAAATCAGAAGGGATTGGGCATCCGTTTTTAGTCTTTAGAAACAGAACAACAGCCAGCCAAGAATTGTTTTTCCTACAAAATTAAGTTTCATAAATGATGGAGAAATAAACACTTTTCCAGATGAGCAAACACTATGGAATTTGTCACCACTAGACCTGCCCTACAGGAAATGCACAAAAGTGTACTATACATAAAACAGAATGATACATACCCTCCAGTGTAAAAATGCCTGAAAGTTAAATCTCATACCTCTTATGAAACAATAGCACAAGAGGGAAAACAAAACACAGTATCATTTGGCATAGTATCATTCAACATGACGAGCACAATGGATTTCCACATTATCACTACTAACACTGAACGTCAATGGTCTTAATGTTCCACTTAAAAGACATAAACTGTCTGAGTGGATAAAAAATCAAAATCCAAGTATTTGCTGTCTCCAAGACCCCCATATAACTCACAAAGACTCATACAGACTCAAGATAGAGGGATGGAAAAATATTCTATGTGAATGGAAACCAAAAGCGAGCAGGTATAGCCATCTTCGTATCAGATAAATTTGATGTTAAATCAACAGTGCTAAAAAAAATACAAAAATGCTCATTGTATGATGAAAAGAGGAGCAAATCAGCAGAAGACATAACAATCCTAAATATATATGTACCTAAAAGAGGAACTCCAAGATGCATAAAACAAATTCTACTGGATCTAAGTATAGAAATAAACAATAGCATAATAATCACTGGAGAATTCAACACTCAACTAACAAAATTGGACAGAGCATTTAATCAAAAAAATCAATAAAGAGATGCTGGAATTAAATGGGACTCTGGAACAAATGGACCTAACAGACATTTACAGAATACTCTACCCTAAAACTACAGAATATACATTCTTCTCTTTAGAATATGGGAAAATTTCCCAGATTGGTCACATTTTAGACCACATAAAAAGTCTCAACAAATTCAGAAAAATAAAATCATACCATTTATCTTCTCATACCACAGTGGAATAAAACTAAAAATCAATTCAAAGAGAAACTCTGAAATCCGCATAAAGTCATGGAAATTAAACAGCCTACTACTGAACAATCCTTGGGCCCATGAGGAAATTAAATGGAAATCAAAAGATTCCTCAAACTGAATGGCAAAATAAACACGATCTTTAAAAATCTACAGGATACAGTAGCAGTGGTAAGGGAAAAATTCATATCCATAAATGGTTACATCAAAGAGACAGAATGATCACAAATTAATAAGCCATTCTCACACCAAAAGAAACAAGAAAAAGAAGAACAAACCAAACTCAAAGCCGCAGATGTATAGAAATAACAAAACTCAGAGTAAAATTAAATGAAATGGAAACCAAAATACAAAGGATAAATGAAGCAAAAAGTTGATTCTTTGAAATCATAAATGAAACCGATAGACCATCAATTACATTAACCAGAAACAGAAGAGAAAGGATTGAAATAAGCTGAATCAGAAAGGAAAAAAAAAAAAAAACACAATATAACTGCTACCACAGAAATACAAAATTATCATCTGGGACTACTATGAAAACCTCTACGTACACAAACTAGAAAACCTAGGGGAAATGGATAAATTTCTGGAAACACACAACAATCCAATCCTGAATCATGAAAAAATCGATATCCTGATCAAAACATTAAGATTTAAGGAGTAATAAAAAACCTTTCCCTCTCCCCGCAGTAAGGGCACTGACCAAAAAGATTCACAGCCGAATTCTACCAGATCTGCAAAGAACTGGCACCTATCTACAGAAATCATTCCATAACACTGAGAAGGGTGTGGGGGAATCCTCCCTAACTCATTCTACAAAGCCAGTATCACCTTGATGTCAAAGTCAAGAAAAGACACAACCAAAACATAAAGCTACAGACCAACATCCCTTATGAACATAGTTGCAAAATCCTCAACAAACTAGCCACACTATTCAACAGCACATCCAAAAGATACTAGCATGATATATTTCTCCATTTGTTTATATCCTCTGAACTTTCTTTTCTCAGTGTTTCATATTATAATTCACAATGATCAAGAAGGCTTCATCCCAGGGATGCGAGGATGGTTGAACATACACAAATTAATAAATGTGATTCACCACATAAACAGAAGCAAAAACAAAGACCATATGATCATCTAAATAGATGCAGAAAAAGCATTCAATAAAATCCAGCACCCTTTCATGATAAAAACAATCAACAAACCAAGCATAGAGGGAACATATCTCAAAATTATAAAAGCCATATATGAGAATCACATGAATGACATCATACTGAATGTGGAAAAATTGGAAGCATCCCCCCTAAGAATTCGAAGAAGACAAGGATGCCCACTGTCACCACTTCTATTCACCATAGTACTAGAAGTCCCAGCCAGAACAATTAGATGAGAAAAAGAGATAAATTACATCCATATTGGGAAGGAGAAAGTTGAACTATCCCTGTTTGTCAAAGATATGATCTTGTATCTAGAGAACCCTAAAGACTCCACTGAAAGACTCCTGCATTTAATTAGTAAATTCATCAAAGTCTCAGGTTACAAAATCAAGGTACACAAATCAGTAGCACTTCTATATACAAATAACAAGCGGAGAGTTAAATCAAGGACTCAATGCTATTTACAATAACTTCAAAGAAAAGGAAATACTTAGTAATATACTTAACAAAGTTGGTGAAAGATCTGTACAAGGAGAACTATAATACACTGATGAAAGAAATTGTACATGACACAAACAAATGTAAAAATATCCTATGCTCACAGATTGACAGAATCAACATTATTAATATGTCCATACTATTCAAAGTGATTTACAGATTCAAGCAATTTCCATTAAAATACCAACGTCTTACTTCATATATCTAGAAAAAGTAATCCTAGGCTTCATTTGGAACCGTAAAAGATTCTGAATAGCCAAAGCAATCTTAAGCAAAAAGAATAAATCTGGAGGCATCATAATACCTGACTTCAAATTATACTACAAGGCTATAGTAAACTACTGGCATAATAGTTGAGACACATACCAATGGAACAGAATAGAGAATCCTGAAGTAAAACCATATAATTACAACCAAATAGCATTCAACAAAGCATACAAAAGCTTATATGGAGAAAAAGGCCCCCTATTCAACAAACACTGGGAAAATTGGATAGCCACATGCAGATGAGTGAAACTGGACCCCTATCTCTCTCCATATAAAATTAATTCAAGATGGATTAAATGTAAGGCATGAAACCACAAAAATTCCAGAAGAAAATGTAGCAAAAATTTTTCTAGAAATTGGCCTAGGCAATGAATTTATGACTAAGACCCCCAAGACAAATACAGCAACTACAAAAATAAATTGGACTTCATTAAATTAGAAAGATTCTGTATAATAAAGGAAATTTTCAAGAGAGTGAATAAATAACCTACAAAATGGGAGAAGATATTCACAAACTATATATCTGACAAAGAAGTAATATTCATAATATACAAAGAACTCAAACAAATAAGCAGGAAAAGAAAAAAACAGCCCCATCAAAATTGGGCAAATGTTATGAACAGAATATTTTCAAAAGGCGATAGGGAAATGCAAATTGAAACAATTACGAGATACCACCTTACCCCTGTCAGAATGGCCATTACCAAAAAAGTCAAAAAACATCACACACTGGTATGAATGAAGAGAAAAATGAATGCTTATGCACTGTTGGTGTGACCACAAATTAGTACAACCTCTGTGGAAAACAGTATGAAGATTTTTCAAAGAGCTAAAGGTGGGCCTACCATTTGATCCAACAATCCTACTACTGGATATCTACCCACAGGAATAAAAGTCAGTTTATCAAAAAGTCGCCTGCAGGCAATATATGTAACTGAAATGTTTGTACCCCCATAATATTCTGAAATCTTAAAAAAAGAAGATAAATAAATTAATTTTTAAAAATACCAAGAAAAAAAGTCACCTGCACCCAAATATTTATCACAGCACAATTCGCAATTGCAATGATATGGAATCAACCTAAGGGCCCATCAATTCATGAGTGGATAAAGAAAATATGGTATATGTATTTTATGGAGTACCGCTCAGTCATAAAAACGAATGAAATAGTGTCTTTTGCCATGATTTGGGTGGAACTGGAGACCACTAACCTAAATGAAGTAAGTCAGGAATGGGAAATAAACACCACATGTTCTTAATAATTTGTGGGAGCTAAATGATGAGTAAATAAATATAGGCACAAAGAAATGTAAAGAACATTGGAAACTAAAAGGAGGAGAGGAGTGGAGTGATGGTTTAAAACTTCCTTATTAGATACAATGGACACCATCCGGGTGACAGACATACTGAAAGTCCTGACTTCAGCATTATGTGGTGTATCCATGTAATAAAAACATTTGTCCTCCCTTAATATTTTGAAAGAAAAAAGAATAAAGAACAAATGGCAAGAAAATAAAAAGTAAATAATAAGAATCACAGCAGAAACTAATAAAATAGCAAACAAAGGACATTAGCAAGAATCAATAAATCCAATAATTTAATGTATAATAAAAGTAAAAAAAAATGTCTCCTAAGATTGAGCAAGAAGACAAATGAGAGGTACAACGTATTATTAATGCAAAGTTGGGCATAAATACACATAGAGCAGCATGAAAATGATAAGAAATGAGAAATAACACATTTAAAACATATATACCATAGATTAATATCTAGAAAAATATGTTAAGCTAATTAAAGAAATTAAGTGAGTTAAAAATATTTCTGCAAATAAAAGACCAGGACTTAATGGTTTTATAGATGAATCCTACAAAATTTTCAATGTATACACAAGGAGTGCAATGCGCACTACCCGAAGGATGGACATATTTGAAACACGGACTTGGGGGGGGGGACCAAGGGCAACACACGTAACCTAAACATCTGTACCCCCATAATATGCTGAAATAAAAAAAAAATTTCAATGAGAACCAAAGAATTAATAAGAGGATATAGCAAGTTGATGTACACAACCAATATACAAAAATCAATTGCTACTACGTACCAATAGGCCATTAGCGTTTTGTTTTGATATACTTCACAGTATGATGAATGTATGTAAAGAATTAATATCTTTTTAAAAAGAGAAAAAATGATTCCCTATACCTGTATTTTAAGAAATCAAGTAGATGCATAAGAATGTCACCATAAGATGGTAAATTAAATGTGCTTTGTTTTTATTCATTTATTTGGCAAATATTTAATTTTTGAGCACTTACTACTTGCCGAGCATTGTTTTAGGTACTTAAGATATATAGGTGAAAAAACAGATGTAGACACTGTCTCAATGAACGTTTATGTAAAAGAGATAGGCAATAAACCTTACTTGTCAAAAAATAAGTTCCATACTTAAATATTACATTTTGTAATTTGGAGAGCTATAGGGAGAGAGAAATTCATAATCCTAATGTCATGCATATGTATAATACTTTAAGGTTTACAAAACATTGATATATATTACTTTTTAAATCTCAAAGCTAGTGATACATACAGGTCAAGTAGTAATTATTATCTCCAATTTTTTGTAGGCAAGGATACAGAGTCTTCGAGTTTCTCACTTGCACAAAAGTAATAGGCATAGCACCCAACCTTGAATAATTTTTATATGAAAGTGGTTATAATTCTTCTGTAATACAGAAAAAAAAAACCCCACCAGTTTCTTTTTCAGACGTCCAATTCATTATGCATGAAGACATCCTTGGACTATATTAGGCCATTGTGATACACATGATTTAACAAAAGTGAATCTTTCAATTTAAAAGTCACTGAATTTTATGTTTATCCTTTGGGATATCATCTTTAGAAGTCTTCACAAAAACTCATTGGCAGTTTGTGGGAGATGGTTTTGCAACAGCAGTTTCCACTGACATTTTTGGTGGGATCAATACAAATTAACTCAAAGAGTAGATAACACATTTTGTCACTGCGTGCTTGTCAATTAATGGTACTACTGAGAGTTCAATTACTTCAGTATTCAGGGGAAGAATGGCCTTGCCACATTTTTGAAGTAAAATGTTAGTTTTCCAGTATAACTCTAATACAACTGTGTATGTATTTTCAATGGACATTCTCATGAGCTCCAAATAAAGGACATTAAAGTGATGAAAAACATTTTGAAACCACCAGTAGTAATTACACATAGAGAAATATATCATCTTTAGTTAATCTAAAGAGTATGTGTAATATCTGAAAGTACTGAGACCCATCACAAAAAGAATGGGATCTTCTGAGATCAATGTTTTCTAGTATACAATACGAGAAAATTTTACCAATCTGATAAATAGATTTGAAAGTAAGGCACTTCATTCTGATGGCAAGG
The DNA here is from genome assembly GCF_000956105.1 of Propithecus coquereli. Taxonomy (NCBI): domain Eukaryota; kingdom Metazoa; phylum Chordata; class Mammalia; order Primates; family Indriidae; genus Propithecus; species Propithecus coquereli. Next base: position 6,444,852 of record NW_012156284.1, read on the forward strand.
AGCTAAAGTAAGACTAGAGGGAGTAAGATTATTGCTCTTGTAAGGGCTGACAAAATGAATTATGCCAATGTAAATGATTTTGTTGTTGTTATTATTGCTTTCTAACCCATCACAGCCATTTTACTGTTAGAATCAATAGCTGAGATCTGCAAGGAGGTACAGAGATGGTCAGTAATGACGGATGAGTTTTGATTTGCTGAGAGGATCTCCAATTGCAGTAATTTAGTTCTCAATGCCATTGGCTCTCATGCCTCAGTCAGCCAGTGTTGTGGCTGAGGGTTTTCCTAAGCCCATTCACATAACTGATCTCTGGTTTCACTGGCATGGATCTTTTGCTTTCAACTTTCTATCTCCAAGGGGAAAATGCTTTAGTGATTTCAAGTTGGAAGGGAACATTTTGGACTACATGACTATGATACTAGAGTATTATACCTCCAGTAGAAGCTTTGGCATATGAAAAGGAGAACCTGACACAGACTTAAGGAATAATGCACAAACATGGTGTTGAAATGCAGCAGGCAATAATATTACATGTTATTTGCCTCATTGTAGCTGTACAGCAAACAGGAAGGTAGATTGTTAAAATTTTCCAAAGTTTTATATAAAACATATAATGAGTACAGTAAATAATCACTGGCTTCAGAAATATTTTCAAGAGTTTGATCTCATCTGTCCCCATTTGGACACCCTTAATACCCCTCTCTTGCCTAATTGCTATGGCGAGGATTTCGAGCACTATGTTGAATAGAAGTGGAGATAGAGGGCAGTCTTGTCTGGTTTCGGTTCTAAGTGGGAATGGTTTCAATTTTTCCCCATTCAGTATGATAT
>NW_012156284.1:6448898-6464316 GCF_000956105.1 Propithecus coquereli
GCAATGCGCACTACCTGAAGGATGGACATATTTGAAACACGGACTTGGGGCGGAACCAAGGGCAACACACGTAACCTAAACATCTGTACCCCCATAATATGCTGAAATAAAAGAAAAAAAAAGAAATATTTTCAAGAGGACAGTTTCATCACATCAGCACATTCTCATTGGCATAGGTGGAACATTTTTTTTTCAGCCTATCTCCCATCAATTCAATTAGTCCAGTCTCCACAACATCTTTTGCATATCTTTTTTTGGTAATAATTTTGTGATTATCCTACTAGACGATGAATGCTGGGGACCAAGTACTATGTTTATTTACTGTTGCGTCCCCAGTGTCTATGATGCTTTTTGGCACCCAATGACTATATCTGAATAAAAGAATGAATATCATTTATTTGATCACTTTTCAATTTTCCATGATATATGTTTTAGTAATGATTAATTTTTATGGAATAACCTTTTCTATCACTAGACAGGGTATCTGACTGGGGCAAGGACCACATTTCTGTCCCTCCATATCTGGCACAGAGCAAAGTCTCCATAGAAATGAATTGATGAATGCATGTATTAAATGTTACAATAATCTCTTTGGCAACCAAATTATCAAAAGAGAGACAGTAATTTCATTATTATGATTATTATGAAATTATTCCATTCAGATTAAGGTAAACATAGAGCAAATTTGAAATTGGGTACAGGGCTCACTATGTCAAACTGTACTCCAATTAATTGTATTCACTTCTGACACATCTTTACAAGTCATGGAATAGAGCTGTTCTGTGTAAGAAGTGAACTATTTCAATTATTGAAATAAACTTACTGGAACATATTAGCCAATAAATGGAAAAGTCAGCTTACCAGTTTCCATTACCATACTCTCAGTATATAAACACATGCATGCACACATATATACACTTCTTCCTAGTCCTAGAATGTTCTTTGTTTTTAATTGAGCTCCTAAATACGACTTCAGAGACATAGCAATTAAGTTTAACAAGACAATTAATATGAAAATATACTTTAAACATTACATAAACATATTTATTGAAGAAAATATTATGTGTAAAATAAGAGCATTAAAATTCCCTAGAACACCTCCACCCAACTTTATATCTATATCTATATCTATCATTATAATAAAAATAGGGTCATAACTATGTACTATTTGGCAACCCACTCTTTCTCTTCTTTTTAAGCTATCCTATATTTGCAATATAGCATAATGTTAACAGCCTGGGCTTTGGCATTACTAGACCTAGTTTTGAATTTGAGGGCAAGTCATTTATACTTTCTGATTACCCAATTTATCATTCGCAATGTGGGAAAATAATTAGCCTTTAGTGTTGTGAGGAGTAAATAAAATAATACAAATAAGACAAGTAGAACATAAATAATCAATGAATGTTGGCCAGCTACATCATTTTTATTATTATATAGTATTTCTTGAAGTATACTCTCAATTTATCAAATACATCTCAATTTATTTAACTAGTCCAAAGCCAATTAAACCAATAACTATGATGCTTTCAGTTTTTTTCAACATTAGAAGCAAATTATGTGATAAATACCCTTGCACATTTATAGGTGCCTATTTGTCCAGTTATTTTCATCGGATATATTTCTAGAAGTAAAATTGTTGAGTCAAAGAGTATGAACATTTTTGAGACATTTTGCTTTGCTAAATTCCTCTGCAGACTGGTTGTAACAATTTACACGACAACCAGCAGGGTGTGAGAATGTTCATTTCCCTGTGATTTTATCATCACTAAACACTTGTCATTAAATACCCTGCAAATTCCATAGAGAAGAAAATGTGTCTCTTGTGTTAATTAGCATTTTTATTACTAGTGAAATTTGTTGACCATTTGTGTTTCTTATTTTGTATCTGTCTGTTATATCTTTGTCCATTTTTTCTTTTTATATGTGCTCTTTTTTCCTTACACACATCTTCTATAAATTAAGGTTCTATGCATTTGACTTAGATACATGACAAAAACTTTCTTAAGTCATTTTTATGACGTGTAATTATTTATGGTATTTTTATTAGGCAGATATGTTAATGCATTTGAGTGTTTTTTTTTTTTAATAATCCTCAGGTAATTGTATTGACACCAGACTGGAACAGTCTAAACATTTGCATTTACTATAATTTTTAATATTTCTTACTAAATTTTCTTCTACATACTGGGAATATTATAAGTCACAAGAGAACCTACGGAATATACTTGTACTGCTTTTCATCTATTATATTTTTTCTAATGATAAAGTAACAATTTTATTATAACATGGTTGCTAGCACATCATATTTTTGCCATTAACATATCATCAGATCAAGTTAAATATCAAGGAATACTCTTTGAAAGGACAAGGCATTTATCACAAAACTCATCATAATTGAATATGACCCTGCCAGCACTGGCACTCTATACTACAGCAGAAAATTTCTCTCCACCATCTACAACAGCGTCACCCTATAGTACATCTAAAATAGTAAGTTTTCAACCATGATCCATTCTTTCATTTGCTCAACAAATATATACTGAACTCCTGCTGCTGTCCCAAATACTATGCAAGGCACTGAATTGAAGTCACAAACAAGACAGGCAGAGCGAGACCTTATAGAGAACATAATGTTTTACAAGTACATAAATTACATAGAATGGAATTTTTTTGAAGATTGAAAAGAAAAACAAAAGAAAATGTAAAACAGTTCTTGCGTTTCAAAGGGCCTCATTTAAATTTGAACTTCCTATATACCAAGTGATGTTCTACCTGTTTTATATACATATATGTTACTCATTTCATCTTCCCAACAAATTGAAAAGGCGAATACTATTAAATTATTCCCATTTTACAGATGTGAAAATTAAGGCATACACATATGAGTGACTTTTTCAATGTCACACAGCTGGAAAGTAGAGAGGCTGTGTTTCAAACTCAGTGAGTCAGGCTCCTGAGTTCATGCTCTTAATAAACTGTGCTGGGCTACCTCTGGAATATGATGACATGTTTTACTATGTTCATATGATATATTTTTTATATTTATTTCATGACTTTTAAACATTTTAAATTTTAAAATTTGAAAACATTACTTTATAATGCTTCAGAGTTGATTTAATATGAAACACATATAAAATATTCATTCTCTTCATTTCCTGTGCCTTTATTGAAATAATCTTCTGCTATAGCTTTTCTTAAAAGTACCTTTAACAATTCTATTTTTGAATACTATAGCAATTCCAGATCTCATGTCCCTAGATTCCTTAAGTATTCAGAACACAGATGAAAGCCAGGATGTAAACAAACAAACAAGCAAACACCATCAGCAGCCAAAATAGATGTCATTAATTTTATTCATAAGGGAACATTCCAGGCTCTCACTCAGAGCCAGTTTAACTTTAGACAGAATTATAATAAGCTTTAATAAGCTGCAGCAGATCGAAAGTAGAAGAGAGTTGTAAAGAGAGGATTTTGACAGCCTGACTAGGATGAATAATACAGTAAAATCATAAATATGTCATGCAAAAGAAGTCAAAAATATTTTCTGAAGCGATTTACCATAAGGAGAAGCCATCGTTATATAATAGCCAAGAAAAGTGATTAAAGTTTATGACAATAGTTCATAATCATTAATAAAATGTTTGAGTTAAGTCATTTTTTGTTCAAAATACCAGTGGAATTCCACTAACAATGACATCTGGTTAAAGCTGGAATTAATGATGATTTGACAAAAGGAATGTTCTCCTATAAACTATTAATACATTTATATAGGACAATTTGGCAATATTTATCAAAACCTTTAACATTCTCTTACCCATTTTCTCTATCATAAAAGTTAATATGAAACAAAACTCATTTCTTTCTTAAAAGTTTAGTATTTTCTAGGTTTCTCTGATTTTACCTGATTTTTTTTAACTTCAACTCATGGCTCAAAGAATTATCTTTTATAAACAAGAAATAGCTATAAATAGCTATAAGCATCATCTGCTGTCTTCAAGTTACTTGGTATGCCAAGATCTGAAGCTGTGGAATCATATGTAAGACTGTAGTTGACAGTGGCTAGTCAAATATAGTTTGCCAGTAATCTTAGTCTCATCATTGAAAGTATTTTGTTGCTAACTAATTTCCTGTTAATGTCACCACAGACTTCTACAATGCATCATCTCCTGATAATGCCTTTCCTCCTGTGGTGTTCTCTGTCTGGAATGCATTCTCTGAAATTCCATCTCCATGTGTCCCCATATATCAAAATCCTGCTCATTATTATTCAAAAAGAAGCTCAAATGCCATCTTCTCAATGTGGCCTTTCCCATCATATCCAATGAGAAGCAAAATTAGGTAGTGAGTATGGGCTTTACAATCAAACACACTTGATTTTGGATTCTAGCTCTGCCACCTACCAGTTGTGTGACAGATGACTTTACTGCTCAGAGCTTCATTAGTAAAATGTGGCTAATTGAGGGTCCAAATTGATAAGATTGTTGTGAGAATTAAATGACATTGCTTAAGAAAGATATAAATAATGGATAAAAGTGGTCTAAATTCATGCTACATTAAGTATTCAAATTGACTAAAAGACGCAATTTTGAGATCCAACTTCTGGTACTCCTGACAATGTGATACAGACAAAGAGATTGGGACCTGGATAACACCATTATGCTCAGTCGAGGAGTGTCCTAGAATGAGTTTTGAATTAGAAAACTCTAGGAAAGCATCACATAAGAATTTGCCATTTGTGTTAGAATAAATAAGTAGGAGACTTTTCCAATACATCTTGGTCTACATGTTGTTGGCAAAGGATGATGAGAACTATGCAAATGATGAATAAGAAGGATAACAGAATAAGGAGAAAAACCTACAAAGTGCAGTTTTTTTCATACTCAACTTTGTTACTGACCACCATCTATGTTGTCTCTATAGGTTGTTCTAAGTAAAGTGCCATTCAATTCAAGTGACTGAAGAATAAAGTCATGTACAGTGTTTAAAAAGAATGTTATGTCATTTACTTCTTTTGGGGTCAATAAAATAGTTTGTGTAAAAGTCGGTTGCAGAATGCTGGGAATTGTCTTTGGTAAAATACCTTGCTGGCCTTTTTAGTTCTATTGCTACTTCCCCTCTCCCACCCACTCCACACAGCCTTTCCCAGGCTCAAGGCGAGGATGGGCTAAGGAGGGGTCAAAAGTAAAGGCCTGACATAGGAATAAGGAGATCTGAGGAATGGAAAACTGAGTAGGTGAGGAAAGGAGGAGCTTTAGAACAAGAAAGAGGAGAGGATAGCAATATGATCAGACCTTGTATCCTAAAAATAAATAAATGAAAATAATCTTTGAAAATTCTTCAGTGGAGAAAATGGTCAGAGGACTTTTACTAGTAGAGGATATTAATGTTAAGTGCTATGTATTTTATTGTTTTCCTCTGACACGTACTTTCTACTCTCTAGGATTTTAATAAAGTCTGCCAGGCACATAACCTTCACTTAATGACACTTTAAGAATTAAAATGATCTGAAAAGTCCAACAGAGTATTATTATAGGAGGAAAAATTCAAAAAACCAACAACCCTGGGCACCTATGCTCAGGGAAGTGAGGTCTTCACAAATTTGGAAGCAGTCAAGTCCTAACTTAATCCCATGTCTCTAGAGTCAAAATTCCTCATTCTTTTTACTACTGCATATTGTCTTGTTAATGAATTTTCTTTCCCATGATCCCTACCAATATTTCTCACCTGAAATCTCCATTTTGTCCTCAGCATTTATAGTCAATATTAATACTAATAGTTAACTTTCCATGGGTATAAAATAGACATTTTCAATTAGATTATAAATTTTATGAAGACTCTCTTTCTTGGTATCCCATAATATATCCTCTGCTAGTAAAGTCGAATTAAATATTATAATAGTTGTATGCAAACAACTTTTATGCTTTTATCTACTTTTGTGCCTGGAGGTAAACATTCTAATAAAAATATGTATATAGTTAGAAGATGCATTCTGTATTAGAAATTCTCACTTTGAATTCAAAGACATTGTCAACTTTATAAGGAAACAATTTTCTTGCATTTGCAAACTGGCAAAGTCCTAGGTTTCCCATATCACCGACAGCATGGTTCTTGATTCGTCACAACATAAAAAGTACATGATACACTGGGGTGTCACTAAAAGATAATGCTATTCTTCCAATTTTATCCTAGCAACACTTGGGAATCCTATCAATGAATACAGATGTACACAGCTTAAGTAAGATGATGGCCATAAATCAAATTCTGAACAGATTTTTCAACAAACCCTTTAAACCTGTTTGGTCATGTAATTTAGGGCAAACCAGGATGAATTTGAAATGTAAAGTTCCCGATGAGCTCAGTCCTACATTTTAATCCAAACTTGCTATGCCCCATTCAGCAGATATTACAGGTTAGAAGGAAAAAATAGATGAAATTGAAAGGCCAAATTCACAATGAGGATGTCAAGATACACTTGCTACTGGAGGATGAAAAAAGAGGGTTTATTTTCAACCCTTCCCTCTTTGATCAGCTTTACAATATAACCTTGAATCATGAAACTTTGATAAATAAAAACTCTTCTCTCTATAAAAACAATGATTGTGTTTGACTTCACAAAACAATCATTTTCTAATTGGTTTTCGCCTGGGTAAACCCATGTCAATATAAAACATGTTGTATTTTACACTGAAAGTGTAATATTTGAATTGGAATAAGGCTCATGCTGTACAAAAAGGCCAAATTCTCATCTTTTCCTTATATTCTACATCAGCACTGTCAAATAGTATTATCGCAGAAGCCACAAATGTGAACTACATAGCAATTTTAAATTTTTAGTAGTCACATTAAAAAAGAAAAATGAAACTAGTGGAATTAATTTTGGTAATAACAATTTATTTGTTATATCAAAATGTGATAATTACAATGTTATCGATATAAAATGCATAAAGAAGATCTTTTACCTTCTTATTTCCTCTATTGTCTTCAAATTCCAGTGAATATTTTACACTTATTGCTCATTTCAATTTGAACTAGCCATATTTTAAGTGCTCACGAACCACATGTTGCTAGTGGCTGTCATACTAGATATCACAGTTCTATGATAAGGTATTTAGGAACCATTATCAGAAAGAAGGTAACATTTACTGTCACCTCCCAATGGACATAAATCCCTACCAAACACAAAAGCCTGCAGGTCTATGACCAAGATGTAGAGAAGGTAACTGATTGTCAGCTAAGAGTGACTATCCAGCGAAAAACTTATCAGGGATGCTGCATCCGTATAACCACCAATTCCTTATCCTGTAAAATGTACCAAATAAAAAAATATTTCTACAAGGATAAATGATAATATTCCACACATTTTAATGCTTTTTGGTCTTTCTCCTTCTTCAGTACAAAAGTCTCTGATTCATTTTTTTTTGTCTATGTAATGCTTAGCTTCGATTGTCCTCTCAAAATGTATAAATTTATTCATTTGTTCTTTTTTTTTTTTAATTGAGTTTCTCAAAAAGCTTTTTGCCTCTTCTGGCAAATCTTACTTTCTTTACCCTATTGTTTCCTTTCTTCCCTCAGTTCTTTCTTTCTTCAGTTTTGTCCTTTTGTATCTTTTCCTCTGGCATACTTCATCCAGTATTGGACTATTGGTTTATCACCCTTTCAATCTCTTCTCTGTTTCCTGTCTTCCTTTGTGCCTTTACCAGGCCAATGAAGGAGTATGACCTTTTGAAATTTCCATAAAAATTCCAAATTTCAAAAAGGATTGATATAAATTTTACCTTATTATCAGTATGTGTTGGTGCTCAGCAACCAAATTTTGTGTCATACAGAGCTTAAATTGCATTATATGACAAGGATAATTATGAAACAATAGCAATCTTTTCCCAAAAAGTATTATCAATCCAACTCCTTGGGGAATGTATTTTCTTCTTCCACCACACATTCTGTCTTATAATTCTGTTTGGCTTCCCATAGATGGGAAGTACCACCCTTATAGTCTACCTCCCAAGCTGTGACTGGAAAGGGCCATCTTGAGTCTACGCTTTCTGTTTAAAGACAGAAAATAAAGATGTAGTTGATTGCCGACATTACAGCTGGTGTGCATGAAGCTTTTTGTGAAAGTCTATTTAAATTCTAAACTTGACAGCACAGTTGTTGGTTTGTCAAAGCATTGCAAAATGAAAAGAGTTAAGAGAATCTAAAGACCAGAATCACAGCAGCATTTTTGTTTTGCTTTGTTTTAAAGTAGAGATGGACCTAAAAGTATATATTTGATTTAGTTACTTTGCCCAGGGGGAGAAGCAAATTAACAAAATGATAATACCAAAATGACCTTGGGACAAATATATCTTTAAGCCTTCTAAGTAAAAGGGAATTATAACTTACCTTTGCCCAAAAAGTCATTTTGTAATTTCATCAATCTACACTTGCAAAGTCATTGCTCTCATTACTAAGACCATACCTGAATTAGTGGTGTGATACTTTCATATTTGCTATACATGCTGTTCCTTTTGTGTAGCTTCCAATTGCTAGGAAGCCTGATCAGAATTTCCTGACTGATCTAGTGACAGTATAACAGAGAAAGGTTTTACTTTTTTTTTTTTTTTTCCTGGAATGAAAGTCTATTAACACAACAACGTTCTTAACCCTGTCAATCAAGAAAAGCATCATGTCTTCTTCTTGACAGGATTTTAGATGCATTTCATAGTTGCTGAATTCTCTTAGGGTTACTCTGAGAAGAGGAGCAATTTGTTTCCAAGATAGTGAAGCTCACTCACAGTCAGATGAGGTCATGCAGAAGAAATGGACAAGGCTCTTTGCTGGCATGTTGACTTTGGGTCCATGAATGTTTAATGAGCAGAATAAAAATTCATAAAATAGATTACACCTGCTTCACTTAGTCATTCTTCAGTTTTCTCAGATCACAGCTGCTCAGGAAAATATTCCCTCTGACCAGCTTTTCTATTGTGGCTGCTAAATTGAAAGGCCACTCAACTATGACTGTAGTTTTACAATAAAAATATGCATTTAAATTTATGTCTTTTTTATATTTTAATGAGAGTCTCACATATTGGTTCAAAATATGATATATCATAACATATATTAACTTACACTTCATTTGTGGCATTTCTGAAAGTCAAAGATTTTGAGAAAATAATTAACAACTGGAATTTAATTTACTTTCCACTACCAGTTAGTGAATTTTTATTGAATATTGCATATATCATATCTAATGTCTTTTCTTGTTCATGAAGAGCCCCTGAGACATAGTTTGCAGAATTTCGGGAGCCTAAGTTAGAGAAAAAGCATGTTGTAAGGCATGGAGCTCAGGAAGAGATACATCCCACGCAGTATTCAGGTCAAGACAAACATAAACAGTATGGTGTAGGGCTATCAAATTTTTATATGGGAAAATAAGGGTGGAGGTTCAACATTCAAATCCAAGCTATTCAAGAATATGAGGCTGGGGAGCTAAAAATAGAGGCTAAATCTTGGGTGTATAGGGAAGCGGTAGGTAGGTTGAAACTCGAAAAAATGACCTGAGTTTGGATTGATGACAGCTCTTTTACGTGGTATCTGTGATCATAGGAATGTCTAGAACATTTGACAACGTCTCACCAGCTGACATGTATGTCAAAACAGCTACAAATTAAATATTCAGAGAGATCATAGAACAATGAATAAGGACAAGATAACATCAGGGAAATTTTTGGAGAACAGGTAGCATTTGATTTGACTTCTGAAGGGTAAATAGGTTTTCACATTGCAAAGAAATTGAGAAAAGGGACTCCAGGTAGACTGAGTTGTGTGACCATAGGAATCAAAATGTGTAGTGTGCTAGCAGAAATGAGAATAGTCTGATGAGGTCTGAGTTGCAGAGGAAGAGTGATGTTTCATCCCTGGTTCTCAGCATACATTCTAGATCCACCTAATTTACTCTATACCTCATATATTCCCATTTTCTCAGTCTCAAGCTCTCAGATTCTAATTACATAGCTCTTTTCATTTTCATTCCTCAACCTCTCCTTTGACTTGGGTCATTTTTTGCCTTCTCTTATCTCAGGAAATTCTCTTGCTCTGAGGGGCCTTCCTTTCAGGGGTTCAAAATCATGAACAGTGTTCTCATCCAGCCTCACTCCAACCAGGTTGAATACTACCTGCTCAGCTGGGAGCAGAGAGGATGATGTTGAAAATACAGATTGAGAATAAGCCATGAATTGTTTAGAATACCATGTTGTTGGAGAGTAAGCTGATGCCAAGTGACTTTTAGAAAACATAAAAATGCTTTCAGTTGGGACAATTTAAGTGAGAGAAATACATCCAGGAAGTGTTTTATATTTCAATAGACCAACTACTCTAGAAAATCCAGGGCCATAGATAAATTCTAAAGTGAAAAATCCAAGACCATAATATGTGGCATTATTGATGATTGGAGACAGCTATACAAGGTAATCTGTCTGTCCAGGGGAAAGTTAATAAATGTAGTGGCTGTGTTATGGTCAGTTGAAAGACAGCTCCCCAAATCACTGCAACAATAATACAAATAAGTGGTACCTGTGACCATAGGTGTGGCTGGACAAAAATAAAAATTAAAAACATAAAGAGAGCAAGAAGTCAGTCTTTAAGTAATATCAATTGCCAAATAATATTTCACTGTCTCCTTATGTTTTCCACATGTTTTACTTTAGGATTACAATTAAGCATATGCAATTTTTTGACAATTAATGTTAGATATAATTAATCATAATAAAAGTAACACATCTGGTTGTTGCCTCTGAAATGTCTTCAAATAACATTGAACAATACTTTCCAATTCCTTTGTACATCAAACAATCTGCAGCATTTGAGATCTTTAGATTGAGGCTCATGATCAAAAACCCATTGGAGTGCCACATACAGATGCATAAAAATATAGGTGTGTACAGATACACACATGCCATCCTCATATTTAACCCATGAGGCCATTTCTTACATTAATAATGCAGATTTTCTCATTTGGGGTTCAATCCTTCTATAATAGGAAAATATCTACCCTTTTTGTAAAACTTACCTCACAGGGTTGCTGTGAGGGATAAGTGCATGTCTGTAAAATGCTTATCACAGAGAAGGTGTTGGTTCTTTTCCTGCTCTCACTCCTCAGATAATGAAAATAAATTTCCGGTAACGAAGTAAGGTTTTAAGAGACTAGTCAATCAAAGTTATTCATTAAGCATATGTCATAGCCTGAGAAAAAAATGAATCAGAGAGATGAAAATAAGTAAAAGACAAAGTGCAATAAGACTTGCCATCCCAAAGTTCTCATGGAAGATACATGAAGACACATGAATAGTGGGTACGTTGGCAATTGCCATGCATCTGAATTTAATCTGATATATCTGTGGTTTTAAGCATTTGGTATCCAAAACAAACTCTTTGATTATTTTAAAAATTATTTAGACAGTTGTGTTGCTTTGATAGAAATACCTATATAGATAGACATATTTTAAAGAAACCTATATAATTGCAAATAACTGTTAACTAATGGAGTGATGCCAATAAATTTAAATATTTCTTTGATAGCTTATGCTCAAGTATACCCTTATATCAGAAAATTGGTATAATAATATTCCCTTCATAATCATTTATTACCATTCGACACTAGTCATTAAACAGGTACTACATATGCTACCTATATGGTAGGGGCTGAGGATCTAGTGTTGAACAAAACAAACGTGGCTATGCATTCCAGGATCCTTGTCATTAATGACATGTATTTATCAAGTTGTGGATGGTTTTCTTGTGCCAGTCACTCCAATTCCATTCAGTCACTAACATGTAAGCAACATTTTCCATTGTGAGAATGCTATGACCGTCACTGCCGCTAACTGGCCTCCCTAATACGCATGTGTCATCCACTATATGCACACATTTCATGAACTCTTTAAAAATATCCCTTGAGGAGGCATTATTATTTTCATTTTTACTTTAAGAAACTGAAGCTTAAAGACATTCCAAGACATACACAAAGCCACATAGCTTGTAACTGGTAGACTCTGTATTTAAACCTTGGTCTTTCTAATTCATTCTTTCAACTTTTCAACTATAACTTGTTGTGTAAGGGGGAATCCAATTTTTATGGGGCTCAAATCTTAAATAATCTGGTAGCTTCCTTTAGGAAAAAGAAAATAAGGGCACAAATACAAAAATAAATATGAACGTGACTATTTATTTAAAATGAGAAAATCACTGAAGCTTGAACATTCAGAAATCTCCTTAGGCTATTTATCAGAAATGCTTATGTAGAAGTCCCTCCTGATTGCAACTTGCATTCCCCTTCCAACGCAGAACACACTACAGCTCCCAAGAACTTCAAAACTCACAGGCTCCAGTCTAAGTAAGAGGCTGTGAAGTTTAAGCTGCTTCAAGGTAAAACTAACCTTTTCCTACTCAAGATGTTGATGGTTCCAAGGGGAGATGGATTCTGCACCTAATCCAGCCACAATAGGCAAATACTCTGATTAGGTAAACCATAGAGATTTCTGTGGGCACTTGCAGTCACTCCTGAAGGCCCACAGCTCCAGGAACCACCTTTATGTACACCAAGCATCTGAAAATTGCTACTTCACCACCCAGGTAAAGATAGACCAACTGTCATCCCATCTTCCCACCACACAATGCGCACACACACACACACCCAAATCAAATGGTGACTGCATGATTTAATCTAACCCTATTATTAGCCTGTGATTCTATTTTGACTAAGAAAGCAACAATGGTAACAACATATATGGAGAATCAAAATTAAATGTTAGAAATGTGATTCATTAAACATAAAACGAATTTGCTCTAACAAATTTTTTTGTTGCATTTTGAACTCTCTGATCTCATATGCAATGTGCATGCCTTTCATTTTACCTGCTAAAACACCTTTATTTGGGTCTGGATTCACAAGAATTTTCAAGTAGGTTTGATAGGATTATTATAACATTGATAGGTCTGTAAAATAATCCTCTAACATTGTCATAAGAAAAACAAAATTTAAAAATCCCTAAAGCTACCATTATAAGAAATGTCAATTATATAAACAGGCAATTGTGTGGTCTAGAGGGATATGAGCAGGGAAAGAATCAGAGCTGGCTTTCTCTTTCTGTTGAGGATAATTTATTTTCCAAAGAAGCTCGGGTTTCTCTGAAAGTTGCACAGAGTATCTGTGATTGAAAAAAAAGGGGAGGGGGAAGGCTTTAAAAAGTGTTCCTGAAAATCATTTTTGTTGCAAACATAGTCCAATTTAAATGCAACTTTCTGATTTAGATGAGGTTCTCAAACTTAAACATGCCTCGGAATGACCTAGGGAACTAGTCTGGGAAAGGAGCTAGGAATATACCATTTTAATATCCCTTTTTAGGCCATTACAAAGCAGATAGTCAAGGGATGATGCTTCTAGAAGTGCTGCTTGACTAGAGGATCTCTCTATTTTAGAAATTCCCACAGTAAATTTTTCATGTTATAAGGTAGAATTTCTACAAAATACATCTAATTTCATAGGTATTAATATATTCTTGTAAGCTGTATCACAGCTGTTTCTCTCTTGAACCAATCCTTCACATACCAGTTCAGTTATTGGGGGGACCATGAAGAAGTTGGAAGCAGATGGTCAGTCTAATGTCATCTAGATAAAGGACTCTGGGAATTGGGTCCAGAAATCTGAAGTGATTTATTGTTAAGATTTCTTAACAAATCTTGCATCCTCTCTCCATCCCTCCCTTTACATCTCTTGCCCACTTTTTCTGTTCCTTTTTTTTTTGTGAATTTAGACTGATAAAGCCATTGTTCTATTAAGTTGGTTAGAGCGCTGTTTGTCCGATACTTTAACGAACAATCAGACCTTGAAACATACCATTTTGAGGTGAATCATTTATATGTGTTTATTTCTTAGACCTCAAAATGAAATCAGACTAATTTCACAAATTATTCTGGTTATATTTTCAGAAAAAATACAACTGGAATTCCACAGGAAATATGAGGTATGCTCCAAATGCCTTTGGTCAAAATCATTACATAGGAAGGGAAAGTAAGGCATAATATTTGTTATGTTTTCATGTATCTGCTAATGACATTTGATCAATCTTGGAGATTCATGAGATTTACCTACAGTGCCATAAACTGCTTTGTCTCCACCAAAATGAGAAAGTCACAATTGTTGACAGTAGTTTTCTTGAGAGGCTCTTCACTTGTTTCACTGGGCTGGACTGCCCACAGTAATTTTGTAATTCTGATTTTCAGTGATATATAGCATGCTTTGAGACAAAGTAGTCGGCCTAAGGAAGGCCAAGATAAGGCAGTGGGGTTTTCAAAAAGTGAGTACAAAGGATTCCAGACTAACAGTGCTGAAATTCCAGCAGTCAGGCAGCAGACTATCTGCCGGTATTTTACAAACATAGTGATGTATGCTCAATAACTTCACGAGCTGTAAATGTGGCGGATAAGCAATTCCACCACTGATTACAGGTGACTAGAGTTGACTCAAAGAATCTGTAAAATGGAAGAATAGTGTTGAACAGGATTATTGTGAAGGTTAAAAGTGAGAGTGTGTGTAAGATATTCATCAAAAGACCTGGCACATAGTGAGTGTACTGTTCACGTTGACTGTCATTATCAACATTATGTGAGCAAAGCTTACTGTTCTGAGCTAGATACAATTTTGAAGCCGTTCTATAAAACTATTTTGACTATTTTGAAAAGTTTATTTTATTTTAACTTATCAATGAAATAGCTTGTCAATATCTTGTGGGTTTTAGAAATGAACCACATTGCACTCCTTGAGAAAAATGATGATGTCATACATAACATAATGGCCATCTCAGATATTTATGAAATGGGGAAGAAACACGAAGGAGTCGTTTCCCACACGATATACACAGACTTATCTCGCAACTACAACAGTTGAGGAACTTGTGAAACCAATAACAGTGTAGACAAGTAGATAAACAGAAGAGAATGGACATCACAGAATCAGATCCAGACAAATTTTTCAACTTTGTGTTAAGACAATTGATTACCCAAATGGAAAAAAAAATAAAATAAAATTCCATCACCTAACATGCAAATTATAAATTTTAGAGAGATTTCAGAGGCACATGAACAGAAAAAAATTTTAAAAATTGAATAAAAATATATAACATATTTATGACATTGGAATAATAAAGAAATTCTTAAAAGAAAGCTATCCCCACAAAAATATACCATGAACACAGTTAACCACAGGCTGAGAGAAGGTATTTGCAATATATGTATAGCAAAATGTTTAGTACTTAAAATATATAAAGGAAAAACATAAATGCACAAAAGTTATGAACAACTAAAAATAAAGACAATAAATAACATTAAATGTATAAAATATTTTCAAGCTTATAATTATTAAGTAAATGTGAAGTAAAAA
>NW_012156284.1:6464592-6477740 GCF_000956105.1 Propithecus coquereli
GTACAAAGATATTTACTTCAGTTTCACTCTTGTTAGTGAAAAACTGGAAATCACATATAAGAGAATGGGTAATTATATTGTCATATATTTGTACAATTAAAATAAATAAACTAGGTCTGTATGTATTAACAAAGTAAAAGGCAAAAAACATTATGTGCAAAAAGGAAAGTTTCAGAAAGATAAATTGTTTGATATAATTTTTTGTAAACTGAAAAAAAAACAAAAAATAACATGCAATAAAAGATCAAAAAAGACTATCCTACGTGGACAGATCCTGATTGTGGCTGTCTATGGGAAAAAAAGAAGGCAATGAATGAGACTGGGGTAGGAAATCAACAAGACTTTTCTTTTATCTTCATTTCTTTTAAAATATGAGCTCCTGTTTTCCTCTACATACACTTTAAATTTTGTACTTGATTTAGGGATCAGTCCTGGCCCTCATCTTTTTATTTTCATTCTACTTATTCCCAAAATAACATGATACCCTCCAATGACTTTGATTAACAAATACACTGTGACCTTCCTCAAACATTTGTGCACAGTCGAGCTCATGGTCCTAAACTTCATTTGAATGTCCCATAAATATCTGAAAATGGCTAAAATGAATCCCATAATATCTTTAACATAAAACTGCCTCTGTTTCCATGTTCTCAAAGTTGGTGAATGTGAAGATAATAGACCCAATAATCCAACTGAAGAATTGGGAAGTCATTGTCACTTCGCACGTCCAATAAAAAAGTCTGTTCTTACAACTTAATGCATCTTGAATTTGTCACATTATCTCTACTCCTAATGCATTTTTTTTCTATTCACCTGTCATCATTTCTGAGGGATGATATAATTCAGAACGAGTCACTTGCCTTCTGAAAATCATGTGATGCTCCCCATTGCCTGTGTAAGAAACCCAAATTCCTTCCTATATTATAAAGAGCCATCCATGATTTGGATCTTGATATTTTTCAGATTCATGCTCCATCATTTTCCATATGCAGTATTTATGTCTCTTCTACAGAGTAATATTTGCATTTCTTCAAACAAATTTTGGTGTTCTACACTTCTAGTACATTGGGTATGTTATTGCCTATTCCTGAAACATTTTCACTTCCTGTGTCTAATATTCTTTGACTTCTAACATCTCATGCTTTAGATCTCAGATCAGCTATCTCCTTCTATAGGAACTCTTCCCTGATTACCCAGATTTGCACTGGTATTTTTCCTATGTGTTTCACTGGCTTCCAGAGTTTCTCACATTTAATAACTTATCAGGCTGACTTGTTTAATATTTATCCATTTGAATCTCCCTACTTTTCTCTGAGCTAAATCCTATGGAAACAGAGATCAATTATGATTTATGCTCTATGATATCCCCAATGTTTAGAATAGTACCTGGCATATAGTAAGGACACAGTTAAAATATATTTGATGAAAGAATAATATGGACTGTTTTTTGTTAGGCACATAATTGTCTTTTAAGATGAATCTCAAAAATAAATGTAAAAATAATTGCCTTTACAGTTAGCTCCCACTTTCAGAGAAAACATTCTTTTACATGCATAATTTCAGGTAGGCTTATTGAATAACCAGTCTAATTTTTTCCAGTTAAATTTTGTAATTTTTTTTAATTTCAAAATATTAAGAGGGTACAAAAGTTTTAGATTGAATGGATCACATTTGCAATGCTTGAGTCATGGCTATAGGTGCGCCTAGCCTGCAAATACTGTTCATTGTACCCATTAAGTAGGTGTTTTCCCCTCCCCTCCTCCCCCCTTCTCCTGGTTGATTTCCACTGGGTTTTACTTCTCTCTGTGCACATGTGTGCTAATCAGTTAGTTCCAATTTAATAGTGAGTACGTGTGGTGTTTGTTTTTCCATTCTTAAGATACTTCACTTAGAAGAATGGCCTCCAGTTCTATCCAGATTCTTGCAAAATATATTAATTCATCTTTCCTTTATGTCTGAGTAGTACTCTATGGTATAAATATACAATATCTTATTAATCCACTCATGAATTGATGTACATTTGGGTTGATTCCACATCTTTTCAATTGTGAATTGTGCTGCAATAAAGATTCAAGTACAGGTGCCTTTTTAAAATGAAAAGTCTTAATCTCCTTTGAGTAGATACCCAATAGAGAGATTGCTGGATCGAATAGTAGGTCCACTTTTAGTTCTTTGAGGAATCTCCATACCGTTTTCCATAGGATTTGCAATAATTTGCAGTCCCATCAATAGTGTATAAGGGTTCCTTTCTCTCTGCATTCATGCCAGCATCTATGGTTTATGGAATTTTTAATAAAAATCATTCTGACTAGGGTAAGATGATATCTCATTGTAGTTTTAATTTGCATTTCCCTGGTGATCAGTGACGTTGAGCAGTTTTTCATATGTTTATTGGCCACTTGTCTTTCTTCTTTTGTGAAGCTTCTGTTAACTGTCTTCTGCCAACTTTTTAATAGAGTTGTTCATTTTATTTTGCTAATTTGCTTGAGTTATTTGTAAATTCTGGTTATTAGCCCTTTATTAGATTTATAGCTTGTGAATATTTTCTCCTACTCCGTTGGGTTGTCAATTTGCTCTGTTGATAGCTGCTTTAGCTGTGCAGAAGCTTTTTAGCTTAACAAAATCCCATTTATTAATTGCTGATGTTGCCATTATTGCCATTGGGGTCTTAGCCATAAATTCTTTGCCCAGGCCAATATCTAGATGATTTTTTCCTAAAATTTCCTCTAGAATTCTTATGGTTTCATGCCTTAAATTTAAGTATTTTATCCATCTTGAATTAATTTTTGTGAGTGGTGAGAGGTAGGGGTTCTGTTCATTCTTCTGCATGTGGCTATCCAATTTTCCCAGCACCATTTATTGAATAAGGCTTGTTTTCCCCAGTGTACCTTCTTGTCTGCTTTGTTGAAGATCCACTGGTTGTAGGTAGATTGTTTTATCTCTGGGTTCTCTGTTCTCTTCCCTTGATCTATGTCTTTATTTTTGTACCAACACCATGCTGTTTTGATTACTATAGCCTTGTAGTATAGTTTGAAGTCTGGTAATGTGACACCTCCAGGTTTATTCTTTTTGCTTAAGATTGCTTTGGCTATTCTGGCTCTTTTCTGGTTCCAAATGAAGCATAGAATTATTTTTTATAGATCTGTGAAATGTGAGGTTGGTGATTTGATGGGCATTGCATTGAATTTGTAAATCGCATTGGGTAGTATGGATATTCTAACAATGTTGATTCTACCTATCCATGAGCATGATATGTTTTTACATTTGTTTGTATCCTCTCTGACTTCTTTCCTCAGTTTCATAATTCTTTTTGTAGGATCTTTCACCTCCTTGGTTAAGTATATTTCTAGGTAATTTATTTTCTCTGTATATAATAGCTACTGTGAATGGTATTGAGTCTTTGATTTGACTCTCAGCTCGACTATTATTGGTATATAGAAATGCTACTAATTTATATACATTGATTTGTATACTGAAACTTTGTTGAATTTATTTATCTGTTCCAGGAGACTCTTGGTGGACTCTTTGGGTTTTCTAGATACAAGATCACATTGTCTGTGAAGAGTAATAGTTTGACCTCCTCTTTCCTGGTTTGGATATCCTTAATTTCTTTCTCTTGCCTGATTGCTCTGACTAGGACTTTCTGCACTAGGTTGAATAGAAGTGTTCACCGTGGGCATCCTTGTTTTGTTCCAGTTATTAATGGAATGCTTTCAACTTTTCCCCATTCAGTATGATATTGTCTGTGAGTTTGTCATATATGGTTTTTATAATTCTGATAAGTATTCCTTCTATGCCTAGTTTGTTGAGGGTTTTTATCATTAAATGGCGCTCGATTTTGTGAAATGCTTTTTATGAATCTATTGAGATGATCACATGGTCTTTTTTTTTGCTTTTGTTTATGTGGTGAATCACATTTATGGATTTACATATGTTGAACCATCCTCACATCCCTGGGATGAAGCCCACTGGGTCCTGGTGGATTTTTTTTTTTGATGTGGGATTGAATTCAATATGCTAGTATTTTATTTTATTGAGGATTTTTGCATCTATATTCATAAGGGATAATGGTCTGTACGTTTCTTTTTTTCCTGTGTGCATTCTTGGCTTCGGTATCAAATTGACACTGGCTTTGTAAAATGAGTTGGGGAGGATTCCCTCCTTCTCAGTATTAGGGAATAATTTCTGTATTATGAGTACCAGGTCTTCTTTGTAGGTCTGTTAGAATTCAGCTGTGAATCCATCTGGTCCAGTGTTTTTTTTTTTTTTTTTTTTTTTTACCTTGGGAGGTTTTCTTCACTGTTTTGATCTCACTGTTCATTAGTGGGCAATTCAGGAGTTGTATTTCTTCCTAGTTGAGTCATGCAAGGTCTTGTGTTTCCAGGAACTTGTTCATTTTCTCTATGTTCTCTATTTTATGTGCGTAGAGATTTACAGATACTGTTTTGTCTATCTGTGGTATCAGTTGTGATTCCACATTTTTCATTTCTGATTGAACTTATTCAGGTCCTTTCTCTTCTGTTCTTGATTAATCAAGCAAGAGGTCACTTTATGTTGTTTATCTTTTCAAATAACGAACTTTTTGTTTCGTTGATCTTTTGTATTGTTTTTCCAATTAATTTAGTTCTGCACTGACCTTCGTTATTTCTTTTCTTCTACTGGCTTTGAATTTCATTTGATTTTCCTTTTATACTTCTTTGACATGTGACAATAGATTGTCAATTTGTAATCTTTCTGTCTTTTTCATGTAGGCATTTAAGGCTATGAATTTTCCCCTGAGAGTTCTTTTGCTATGTCCCATAGATTGTGATAGCTTGTGTCCCTTTTATCATTCACTTCAAAGAATTTTTGATTTCCATCTTAATTTCATTCTTGACCTCAAAAATCACTCAGAAGCAGGCTGTTTAATTTCCATGAAATTGTTTAGGTTTGAATGGTTCTCTTGTGATTGATGTCTAGTTTTATCTCACTGTGGTCTGAGAAGGTCCATGGTATGATATCAATTATTTTGAATTTCGGGGGACCTGGTTTGTGGCTTAAGATATGATCAGTCTTGGAGAATGTTCCATGTGCTGCTGAGAAGAATGTGTATTCTGTAGCTTAGGGGTGGAAACTTCTGAAATGTCTGCTAAGTCCATTTGATTTAGAGTTTGGTTTAAGTCCATTTTTCTTCATTTATTTTCTGCTTTGATGATTTTTTGAGCTCTGACAGTGGGATGTTGAGGTCCCAGGCAATTATGATGGTGCTATTTATTTCTTTGATTAGCTCTAGTAAAATTTGCCTTATGTATCTGGGAGCTCCTGTGTGGGGTACATATATATTTACAATTGTTAGGTCTTCTTTTAGACTTTCCGCCTTTACCATTATATAATGACCCTCTTTGTCTTTCTTTACCTTTGTTGGCTTAAAGTCAATTTTATCTGATTTGAGAATGGCTATACTTGCTTTATTTGATTTCCATTTGCATGGAATATTTTCTTCCATTCTTTTACATTGAGCCTGTGTGTGTCCTGTGGTTATGATGTGTTTCCTGAACACAGCAGTTACTTGGGTTGTGTTTTTTTCATCCATTCAGCCAGCCTATGTCCTTTGAGAGGAGAATTCAGGCCATTAAAGTTAGTTGATAGCATTGATATGTGGGATGTGTATCTTTTCATCCTGTTGGGTAGTCCCTTATTGCTTTGTTCTATTGTTTTATAAGAGTTGTGAGTTTTGGGGTTTCTTTTTAGCTGATTTTTATGCTGGTGAGTATGTGTTATGCTGATTTGTGTACAATGCTGTTCTGACTATTTTGTGCAGGGCAGGTCTGGTCATTGCAAATTCCCTCAGTGTTTGCTTATCTGAAAAAGACTTAGTTGCTCCATCCATTGTGAAACTTGGTTTTGCAGGATATCAAATTCTAAGCTGGAGGTTGCTCTGTTTTAGTTGATTGAAGACAGGGGCCCAAACCCTTCTGGCTTGTAAGGTTTCCACTGAGAAGTCTGCAGTTAGCCTGATGGGTTTTCCTTTGTATGTTATTTGAGGCTTTCATCTTGCTGCTTACAGAATTTTGTCCTTCATTTTGACTTTAGCCAGGTTGATTACTGTGTGTCTTGGAGATGACCTATTTGGTATGAATCTTCCTGGTGTTCACTGTCCATCTTGTATCTATGTGTCTGAATTTCTGGTGAAACCAGGGAAGTTTTCTTCAATAATTTCTTCAGGTAAGCTTTCCATGCTTTTAGCTTTCTTCTTTTCCTTCAGGGATACCTATAATTCAAATGTTAGTTCACTTTACATAGTCCCATATCTCTCTCAGTGATTACTCAGACATTTTCATACTCTTCTCTGTCTCCTTGAATGATTGGGTTATTTTCAGAGCCTTGTGTTCAAGCTCTGAGATTTATTCTTCTCCTTGGTTTAGCATGTTGTTGAAACTTTCTACTATATTTTTAAATTCCTTAAATGACTCTTTCATCTCTCTAAGTTTTATTATATTCTTTCCAATGTTGTCTAGCTCTCTAGTGACTTTCTCATTTTTTTAAATCAATTTCCTGAAATATTTTTTTTTTGGTTTCTTTTTGTTGGTTTTCAACTTTCTCCTCAATTTCATTCAGCTTATTTGTCATCCATATTCTAAATTCCATTTCTGTCATTTCTGCAATTTCCTTATGAGTGGAGTCTACTACTGTTGCTCCATTGTGTTCTCCTGGTGGTGTCAAACTCTTTTCTTTTTTCATGTTGCCAGTTTTTTTTTTTTTTCTAGTTTTTTTCATATGGCTTCCCCTCTCTTGGCTCTGGGTTTATAAGATTGTAGGGCACCTCTTTTTCTTTGTTGGGAACTCTCTCGGGCCAAGACAAAGAGTAACAGCTTTCAGGGCTGAGGGGTCTGGAATGAAGTGTTGGACTTTGGGAAGGTTCTGCCAGCCCAGAAGTAGTGGCAGGGGCTCAGCGGTGGGGTCTTGCAGTCCAGTCACAACTCTGGAGTTTCAGGGTGGAATATCAGGCCCACTGGGGGACTTGGAGCTACAAAGGCAGAGCCTCAGACTCAGGTACAGCAAGGGCTTCAGAATTGGCTCTGGGGATTTGGAAGACAGTGCCGCTTTTATGGGGGGGGCTGCTCTACCCATGTGGGAATTGCTAATGAACAGTCATGCAGGAAAAATCTTGTCTCAGTGGCACAGAGTCCTCACAGGTGAGCCAGAGCTGCTGGTCAGCCAGGGTCTACCTCCACACCTAAGACCCGTGGAGGCAGTTGCCCCAGTCTTCCTGAGTGGTGCCTGTGGCATCCGGGCTTCCTCCTCTGTTCAGTTTCTACACCAGGGAGGAGGTGTGCTCAGCCTCCAGTCACAGGGCATGATATGGGGAAGCATCTGTTCCCTCCCTTGCCTGGTGGGGATGAAGCCAAGGCTACTTCTGGAAGCCTGAGTCTCAAGTGGACCTAGCTCTGTGTGCCAGAGCAATCAGGATGGTGTCAGTTGCAGTAACCTTGGATTGGCACCCACAAGATTTGTGCTACATCCGCTCTCTGGTGGAATGTCTCTGCACAGACTCTGAGCAGCTCCCCAATCAGCCAGAGGTCTGCAGTGGAAGAGGGAGACCCTTCACAGATCGAGCTGCCTGTAACTTTTGTTTCTCTCCTATAAAACAGTGCCCCCTTGGGTTGCTTCTATCCTGCTGTCTTCACAACAGCAGTGTGAATTGCACTGGAAGCCCCAGCTTAATCTTCGAGATGGTGGGTGATGCTTGTGAGTAAGAATCAGACATGCCCTGATTGATTGAGTTGGTAGATGCTATAATGAGCTGCGGAATTGTTCTTCCTGTCAATGGCTGATGCTTGCATGGAAGAGCCAACTGCAGAGACGATCTTTTTGTGTCTGTAACAATCTCTAGTCCCTCAGGAAAAGTGCTTGAATGCCCCAGGCTTTGGGAGGGGCCCTGGAGCTCCCAGGAACTGGCATGTTCTCCAACACAGCAGAGGTGAGGAGGAGGGGTGAGGCTGGGCATGTTTAGGTTGGGCAAACCTGCAAGGTTTTGCAAAGACTCAGCAGAGCTCAAATGCTGTTTTCTCAGCTGCTAGAGAAAGCCACTGGAAAAGGGTCAAGGCAGGCTATCCAAACTAAGAAGGCAGCTATGAGGAAAGGCCCACAATTCCCCAACTGGCTAATGGGAGTGAGCTCCACCCTTGTTGTGTTATCCCTGCTCTCTGGCATCCCGTTGCAAACGGGTGCCTATATGCACCACACTTGGTTGCTATGGCACCATGGACTGGGATCTTCCCTGCCAGAGGACCCATCCTAGTCCAACAGTGTGGTTTTCCTATGGGGGGGATGGGTGTTCTCCCAGATCACTGCATCTTGGATCCCCACTGTATTCTCCTATCAGTTCTACCTATGTGGGCTCCCTTGCCTCCTGAGTTAACCTCACAAATTTCCCCCTCTGTGTCCCCTGGCATCCTGCTTGATTCCTGGAGGCATGGGATCCAGTCTGAATGTCGGACTAGCTGGAATACATCTCCAGAAAATGCTGGCGGGCATTGAGCTTCCAGATCAGCACACTGGGTCCACTGTAGGTACTAAAGGGAAAAGATGTGAGCCCAACTCACTGTGGAAATCCGACTGGAGTGCATGCCAGCTGGGGAGAGGAAGGCACTGACCAAATTATCAGCTCAAACTGCTCCCCAGTTGCAGTTGTGGGGGAGGGGCAGGGAAGGATAAGAGTCTGAATGGACAAAAGCCAGCTCTCTGGCATCTCAGATCATACTCCTTGGAGGGGAACCTTGTACAGAATGTCTAAGCTCCGGGATCACACAAGATCTACCCCAAATTCCATGGTTGCCATAGTGCTTGGGCTCAAGGAGGTGGAAAAGCTTCCAAGTAACTTGGTAGACCACTGATCACCAAAGGAGTGTGGGAAGGAGAAAGGGATATCCCCTTAACCCTTCACTGGGCTCTGAGCTTCTCTGGGCTTGATCCTGATCAATATCTTTTTTTTTTTTTCCTATTTCCTCTTCCTTCTTTGTTTTGCAATTTTCCTCCCTGAGGTCCGCAGCAGGCTCCAGTACTTCCTCCTCTGACCTACACCTGAGCCGTGTCCTTTCTCCCCTCTCCTTTATCTGAAACTTTTCCTTCTTTCCGGAACAGTAAGGTAAGTGATGTCTCCAGTCAGCCATCTTGCTCCACTCCTGAGTTATGTATTTCTGATGGGAGCAAAATTGCTGTGAGAAATGTTACTGAAAGTGTGAGTGCCTGCAGCTGCCAGAAACAGTCTTTTGAAAAAGTAATCACCACAGCAAATACATGTTTTCTCATAATATGTATTTTTTTTATGTGCTGGTGCACAGTATGTTTCAAATTCCATAAAATATAAGAAAATGCAGTTTGACAAAAGTTACTATTGCATTTTAATTAGGTTTTGCATGTTTATGGAGGCTATAACCTCAAGAAGGTTTATGAAAGTTGTTTCTTAAAATAAAGCAAAGAGCAGCAAAAATTGAGGCACAAGCTTAGACTTGGCAATTGAACTCTAGTCACATGTTCATGAAAACAAAATAGAATTTAAATCATTAGAAATGGTTTTAAATGATTTTTAAAAACAGTCATACTTTTATAAATGACTCAGAAATTTCAGAAAGATGGTACTGGCTACTTATTTCAACCTGAATATTCTTTGAGAGGAATATGTTAACAGCATATTAAAATGGATAAACTAAAAAAGCAAAGGGTTGAAAGACTTCATGCTTTCTAAGGTATTACTAAATTTTCTAGGGCATTTTTAAATGTTTAGATATGTTACACACACAAACACATAAATATATGTGTGTATAGGTTAAATAACAAAAAAAAGAACTATTGTTTTAGGCACTATGGTAGAACAGCTATTCCCTATTAAGAATTATAAAATGGGATGAACTATATAAATCCATTATTTTCGGGTACTGGATAAAAGGTATTACAAAACTGTGACACATTAGGAAAGAAAATTTAATGTAGTGAGTACTACCAACATCTCACGTTTTGGCCTGCAGACACATACCAGGCCATGGAATCAGAAAGATTATCCTACAAAGAGCCTGACAGTCTCACTCACTTGAGAAGGAAGAGGTTCAATAGTATGCAAAAACGATGCTCCTGTACAGCTCCATATGCCCTCTATGGTGTTGTTATTGTCACAAATTACATCTTTATACCCTGTGAAATGAGTATAAAGTTTATACAGTTTATGCCCTGTGAAATAGATTTTAATTATTTTTATTTTTTTGTCTTTGAAATCATGTAGGCAATAAAAAGTGGAGTTACAAATTAGAAATACAATAATTCTGGCTTTTATATTTACCTATGTATTTACTTTTACCAGAGATCTTTATCTGTTTGTACACCAAGTTGTTGCCTAATGCCCTTTTTCCAACCTGAATGATTACCTTTAGCATTTCTTATAGGGTCGGTCTTCTGGTAAAAGACTCTGTCAGCTTTGTTTTGTCTGGAAATGTCTCAATTTCATCATTTTTGAAGCAGAGTTTTGCCTGATATAAAATTTTCACTTGAAAGTGTTTTTTGTTTGTTTGTTTGTTTTGTTCTGTTTTGTTCTGTTTGAACATTTTAAACATTATTCTACTGCCTTATGGCTTCCATAGTTTATGCTGAGAAACTAGCTATAAATCTTATTGATGATCCATTATATACAACATGTTTCTTCTCTCTTGCTACTTTCAATATTTTCTCTTTGTCCTTAGATTTCAAAAGTTTGATTATAATGCATTTCAGTAATGATCTCTTTGATTTTATTCTACATGGAATTCATTGGGCTTCTTGGATGCGTACACTCTTGTCCTTTACTAATTTAGGAAGTTTTCAGCCATTATTTTATATCTTCAAATAGTCTTTAGTCTTTCTTTTCTCTTTCTAGAACTGCAATACTGTGTATGATTGCTTACTTGATAGGGTCCCACAGGTCTCTTAGGTCTTGTTAACTTTTCTTCATTCTTTTTTCTTTGTGGCCTTCAGATATGATAACTTCATTTGTCCAGTCTTCAAGTTTACTAATTCTTTTCTGTCTGCTCAAATATGTTATTGAACCCCTCTGGTGAATTTTTCATTTTAGTTATTATACTTTTCAGTTCTAGAATGTGTATTTTGTTGCTTTTCTGTAATTGCTATCTCTTTATTGGTATTCTAATTTTTCTATTGCATTGTTTTCCTGGTTTCCTTTATCTACTTGAGCATATTTAAAATGGTTGTTTTAAAGTCTTTGCCTAGTAATTCCACCTCCTGTATTTCATTAAGGATGAATTCTGTCAACTAATTTTTTCCATAGAAAGGTCTATGCTTCCTTGTTTCTTTGTATGCTTTCTGATTTTCTTTTGTTGGAAACTGTACATTTGAATATTATAATGTGGTAACTCTAGAAATCAGATTTATCATCCTCCTTAAGGTTTGCTATTTTTTGATTATTGAAGACTGTAGTAATCCATTTGTTTAGTCACTTTCCAAACTATTTTTGCAGAAACCGTATTGCTTGATGTGCATATTCATTGAAATCTCTGTTCCTATAGCTTATATTTCATCAGTGTATAACAGAGATTTCCTTGAGCATCAGGAGTTAGGCCAAGATATACCTCTTCCAGATTTTGCAGATTGGCTTGGGCACTCCCTTAATACTTACCCAGGATATTTTCAAATCTGTCTTAGCCTTCTTTTCCTGCTTACATTGAGCCTAGAGGTTTGTTAAAAGTGAAATATTAGGGTCTTCTCAGGTATTTCCCATAGTTGCATTTTGTGCGGGGCATACACGTGACTTTTTAGATTCCCCAGCTTGTATAAGTACTTTTTAATGTCCTATTTTCCCAAATAATCTCTCTTCATGGTGTCTCCTTCCAAGTTTTAGGTAGTCTATTGTATATTTCAACCATATTTTTTTTTCCCAGGTGGCTATGAGTTTTTTTATTTACCTTACAATATTTTCAAGTAAAGCTCATCACATTTTCACAATTAGGGAGTTCTGAGTTACATGAAACATAGATAAGTGTCTTGTGTCAGTCCTTCAGGCAGCCCTAGATAGTTTAGAACATAAAAATATAATTCTTTGCAAATAAGATATCTTCATGTTATGCAACCAGGGACCAAGGTCCTGCACTGGGAATGTGGGCCACCATATTTAAGACTGTTGACAAGCCAGAGAGGGGCAGCAATTGTGAGAAAAATCACCACAAAGCATTCCTATTGATTTTAAGTTTTTCTTTTTTTTTGTTTCAGCATTGACTTGGTTGCCATAAACTTTGTAGTATTGCCAGAGCCCACACAAAGTTGGTTCAGATAGTTTATGCTCATACAGTGTTTTTTTGGAGGGATGGGAGTTTGGAGCTGCCTACCCTGTCACTTTTTCACCCATAGTGATTTTAAGGTTTCATATTTGACATCTTATCATACTACAAGGTAAAGAAAAATATAAAGCAGATAGCAACCTCTTACAAATAAAGCAAAGAGTTAATGTCAGTAAGTCAATAGTATAAGTAAAATGGAGTAAGAATATTTTCTATTAATCCAAAAGGAATAGGGAAAGATGATAAAAGGGGAAAAAAAGATGGGACAAATGCAAAACAAATAGCAAAATGATTTTTACCCATTAAAATGGATGGGTAAAATAAGTGCATTATGTCCAGTCACTCCAATTAAAAGACAGAGAATATCAGCCTTGACTTTTAAGAAGAGTAAGACCAAACTATATGCTATCTATAAGAAAATCACTTTAAACACAAAATCGCAGACAGATCAAAAGTGAATGTATGGGAAAAAATATATACGATGCACACACCGAACATAAGAAAGCTAAAGAGACCATATTAATATCAGCCAAGTAGACCTCAAAACAATAATTAATACCAGGAATAGAGAGGGAAATTCTATAATAACAGAAGAGTCAATTAATCAACAAGACACAATAATCCTAACTATCTACCCAATAACTTAATTTGAAATGCATGAAGCAAAAACTGACGGAAGTGAAAGGAGAAATTACCAAAGCCACAATTATACTTGGAAACTTAAACACTCTTCTCTCACTAATGGATAGAATAAGTAGATATAAAATCAGTAAGACAAAAAACACTATCAACTAACTTAATCTAACTGATATTTATATAACACCCCATAATATACATCCTTTTAAAAAA
>NW_012156284.1:6478314-6479094 GCF_000956105.1 Propithecus coquereli
AAAAAAAAAAAAAAAAATGAAATCTCAAATGAATAGTCTAAGATTCCATTTTAAGAGACCATAAAAGGAGAACAAATGAAACCAAAGATAAGTAGAAGGATCTAATAAAGATAAATTTAAAAAGTAGAATAATTCAGTGTTGTTGAACCATCTTTGCATCCCTCGAATAAAACCCATGTGATCTGATGTATTATCTTTTTGATGTGCTGTTGGATTCAGTTTGCTACTATTTTTTGAGAATTTTTTCGTCTATGTTCAGCAGGGATATCAGTCTCTAGTTTTCTTTTGCATTATGTACTTCTCTTGTTTTGGTACCAGGGTGATACTGGCCTTGTGGAATGAATTAAGGAGAATTCCCTCCTCCTCGATTTTTTTTTTCCCAACAGCTTCAGGAGGATTGGTACTCATTCTTCTTTGCACATTTGGTAGAATTCAGCTATTAATTTATTTGGTCGTGGGCTTTTTTTGGGGGGGCGGCGGGAACTTTTATTACTGATTCAATCTTGCTGTTTATTATTTGCATGTACAACAGTTCTATTTCTTCCTGATTCAATCTCAAGAGGTTGTATGTTTCCAGGAATCTATCCACTTCTTTTTTTGTAGGTTTTCTAAAAACTAGAAAACTACAACTAGAACACATTTTTGTTCATAATAATCTTCAATGATCTTTTTTATTTCTGTGGTGTCTTTTGTTTGTCTGATTTTTCATTTCTGATGGTGTGTATCTGGCTCTTCTCCTCTTTTTGTTAGACTAGCAAGCAATTTACCAGTTTTCTTTAT
>NW_012156284.1:6479149-6505877 GCF_000956105.1 Propithecus coquereli
TCAAATTCATTTAATATTCTAGGTTTCGATTTGGTTTATTATTGTTTTTCTACTTCTTGAGATGAAATGTTATGTTGTCAATTTGTGATCTGTGTATTTTTTTTAAGTAGCCATTTAATACTATAAACTTCTCTCTTAGAACTGCTTTCATCATATCCCAATGGTTTTGGTATGTTGTATTTTCATTTTTATTCATTTAAAAAATAATTTTAATTTCCATCTTAATTTTGGTGTCGACCCAAAGATTGTTCATAAGCATATTGTTTAATTGCCATGCATTTTTCTAGTTTCTGAAATTTCTATTGGTATTAATTTCTAGTTTTATTCCTTTGTGATATGAGAAAATACTTGATATGACTGCAATTTTTATAATTTATTGAGACTTATTTTGTTGTCTAATATATGGTCTGTCTTAGAAAATGTTCCATGTGCTAATGAGAACAATGTATATTCTGGCAGCTTGTAGGCAAATGTTATGTAAATGTCTGATAGGGCCATTGGTCTAAAGTCCAATTGAAATCCAGTGTGTCTTTATTCATTTTCTGTCTCAACAATCTGCCTAGTTCTGTGAGTAGAGTGTTAATGTCACACACTATTATTGTATTGTAGTCTTTTTCTTTAAGTCTAATAATATTTATTTTATAAATCAGGGTGCTTCAGTGTTAGGTGCATTATATTTAGGATTATTTTATGTTTTTTGCTAAATTCATCACTTTATCATTATATAATAAACTTCTTTGTCTTTTTGCACTTTAGATATGTGCAGTTTATTGTGCATCAACTATAGCTCAATAAAGTTGTAAAAAAAGAGAAACGAAAAAGACTAATTGACATTTATTAACAGTTTATCATATTTGCCTCAAGTTTTGTTTATATAAAATAAATTAAATAAAACAGATAAGAGTGACTGCCCCAACCACAGTTCCATTTCTTTACTCTAACCCCTGGAGGAAACTATCATTAATTTAGTGTATATCCCAATCAGTTCACTAATAATAATTTTACATGCATATATATCTATTCTTTTTCTACCGTTTTTGATTCATCTAAGTATGGTTGCTCCTACTTGCTTTTGGTCTCTGTATGAAATATCTTTTTTTACTTCCTTTCTTTCCATTTATGAGTATATTTACAGGTAAGGTGAGTGTCTTGTAAGCAACATACAGTTGGTTCATGTTTTTATATCCATTTTGACAATCTTTATCTCTTAAATGGAGCATTTAATCAGTTTACATTCAAGATTAATATTGATATGTGAGGTTTTGTTCCTACCATATTATTAATTATTATCTAGTTTTTTTACACACTCTTTTTTTTCTCTGCTTTTGTGGTACAGTGAAGGTCTATCATGTCGTTATTTGATTTCTTTCTCTTTCTCCTTTGTGTAATTATTTTATAAAATACCTTTGTTTTTTACACATTCATATGTTTTTATGGTGGCAATTAGTGACCTTTAATTTCCATGTTTAGGACTCCTTATAACATTTCTTAGCGTCGGACTACTAGCGATGAGTTCCCTCAGCATTTGCTTGTCTGGTAAAGACTTTATTACTCCTTCAATTATGAAGCTTATTCTGGCAGGATATAAAATTTGAAGCTGACAGTTTTTTTTTTTCTTTTTGCACTCTGAAAATAGGATCACAGTCTCTTCTAGCTTGTAAAGTTTCTGCTGAGAAGTCCACTGTTATTCTGATGGGGTTTTCTTTGTAGGTGACTAGATGCTTTTCTCTTGCTGATTTTAGGATTTTATTTTCCTTCACATTGACTTTAGACAGCAGGGTGAGTATATGTAATTGTTTTTCAATGTGTTTTTCTGGTGTTTGTTAGGCCTCTTGCATCTGGCTATCTATATCTCTTGATAAACTTGGTAAGTTTTCATAAATTGGTTTCTTAAATAGGTTTCTAAACTTTTTGGTTCTTCTCCCTTGAGAATACCAATGATTCATATGTTTTGTTGCTTTTTCCGGTCCCATACTTCTTGAAGGCTTTGTTCATTCTTTTTATTCTTTTATTAAATTTATTTTTGCTTGACCAGATTAATTCAAAAGAACTGTCTTCAGGTTCTGAGATTCTTTCTTCTGCTTGGTCTAGTCTATTGTTGAAGCTTTCAAATATATTTTGGAGTTCCTTCATTGAATTATTTCCAGAAGTCTTGTTTGGTATTTTTTTAAGATATTTATCTCCTTTGTAAATTCCTCATTCCTATCCTGAGTTGATTTTCTCATTCTCAGTACTGGTTTCATATTTCTCTTGTATCTCATTGAGCTTCTTTAAAATAAATATTTTGAATTATTTCTGTGGTATTTCAAAAATTTCTTTTTGGTTAGGATACATCACTAGTGAGTTATTGTCTTCCATTCTGGGTGTCATAATAACTTGTTTTTACATACTTCCTGAATGTCTTCCTGAAACAGTCATGTCTTATTTTTGAATTTACTTTCACTGGGTTGGGACTTTTTTTTTAATTGAGGATATAACTATTACATCAGCTGAATAGGGCCATTTTGCTTTGGTTCTGGGTGCATTCAGTGGCAAAGAGGCTATATGATTTCCTTGGTTATAAATAGCCTCAGTATGGTGGTTTTCTCAAATTATGGTTGTAGTAGCAGTGTACAATGTTGGTGGGCAGGCTTATGACCTCCTGAGAAGCCAGGGTAGCATAGGCAATGGTGGTAACAGAAGTTGTGAATAACTTACTTGTTCTCAAGGGGTGTACAGTCGCATCAGCAGATTGTGTATTGGACTGTGTGGGTTGACCTCCAGGCCAGTAGGTGGCTCTTACAAGTAAGGGCCAGATATGGTGATAGCCAAGGGTTCATGCTTGATATTTGTTTACTAAAAGGAGCACTTCCAGTGTTGTAGGCAATGGGCTGGGTCATGGAACACTCAGTGGTCTGGACCACACTCAGCCTTTGAGTGGGGGAATAACCTGAGTGAAGCTGTACTGGGCAAGCCTGCACTCTCCACCACCCTGCTGACCAAGCACCAGCCCTGATGAGGGTCTGGAGGAAGTCACCAGATCCCTGGAGCTATGACTGGTTGAGGAGTGGAGCAACCACTACTGTACTGAGGTCCCAGCATGGGAATGGAGGAGTGGCTCTGATGCCTAGGACAAGTAAGCAGGAGTGGGACCCCCTCTCTCTCACTCTTCAGACCTGGTGGAGCTCACTCCTCCATCCTGAAAAAGGAAGCCAGCTGGCATACTCAGTAAAGTCACATGCCATTTGCCTTTAGTTCACTAAGCTACTTCAGGCCATAAAACTTACCACCTAGCCCCAAACCACATTTCTCAGAAAAATCTCCTTCTCCAGTCCCCAAAGAGTGGGCCCAATTACAGCACCCATGGCTGAAGCCTATGCCACATTTGTCTCTCAGTCCTGGATGTGGGGGCTATTCCCTTGTTCAAGACCCAGCACTAAATCCCCACTCCATGACTCTCTAATGCCCACAGCTGCTGCCACTGTTAGATTGCAGGATTATGCTCAGCTTCCTATAGGCTAGGATTGACAATGGCCTCCTCCTATTAGCTCTCAGGTCTGGGAAGATACCTGGGGTACTTACTGATGCATTTTCTTCCCATAGTTTCCTGGTCACTCCCCAAGTTAGATCCCAGGCTTCAAAGGGTCAAGGTGATCTCCTGTGAGCTGGATTGCATGATTTCCCAGTGGGAAGGTGGATCACAGACGAATACTCACTCACCATCTCCTGTATCGGGGGTTCACTCACAGTTCTCAGCTGGACCCGACCACACAGGCTGTCTGTCCATCTTCTCTTCCCCAGAATGTAAAGTGTTCTTTTGCTTTTTTGTTGAATTTCTGTGTTCCTTCTTGGATAAAAGTTCACAGTGTGAATCTCTATACACCATTTTGCTTCTTCCAAGTGGGTGAAGCACACTAGAAAAGCCTCTACTCTGTCATTGTTGACAACAAAAATAAATAAATAAAAGTATTTTTTTAAAACCCAGTAATAAATCAATGATGTCTACTGTCACAGCTTGCATTCAATATTTGAAGGCAGTATTAGGCAGAGCAATAAGAAGTGAAAGAAGAATTAAATGGTATAAATTTTTGAAAGGATGAAACAAAATTTCCATAATTCAAAAATGCTATGATAATTTACAATGGCATTCCAATTAATTTGCAAATAGAACATACTAAAATAATATAAAATGATACATATAAAATTAATTTTAAAAAATTAACTGAATTCTTATAGACCAGTAACTAAAACTTAGAGAATGTAATTTTACATAGAGAAGGCATTTTAGCACTACCAACAAGGGGAGGAGGGGACGGGTATTTGTATACACAAGGAGTGCAATGCGCACTACCCGAGGGATGGACATATTTGAAACACGGACTTCGGTGGGGGGGGGGACCAAGGGCAACACACGTAACCTAAACATATGTACACCTATAATTTGCTGAAATAAAAATATATATATATATAAACTGCTTTATATTAAATCTAACCAAAGACATGTAATATTTTGGTGGAGAAAATTCAAAATTTTAGTGAAGAACATAAGGAAATATATGTCATGTTTATGAAAGACTCGATTCCATAAAGATGCAAATTAGATATTTCCTAAATTAAATAGCAAAAAGCAGCAAATCCAATAGAAGAATATGATGAAGATCAAGATGACAAAGAAGAAGAAAAAGAAGAGTAGTTTCTGTATGTGTGTGTGCTGCTAAAAATTTGAAAAGCTGATGCTAAAATTCATCTAGAAAAGGGCTGAGATAATAAAATTTTTTGTGAAGAATAAAGCTGAATAAACATGTCCTTCTAATTATAAGAGCTTTGAAATCAAGTTCAAATCCTAGCTCTCCCACTTACTCCCTGTGTGATTTGGGGCAAATCGTTTACCATATATATATTTCAGTTTCCTCACTTGTAAAATGAGATATTGATAGTAACTAATTCATTCAGTTGTAGGGAAAAGTAAATTAAACTACATATGAAGCAGACTTCATTATTTAAATAAAATGAAGTAAGAAGGACTAGATTTATCTGTCTGCCTGAAGCAACAACAACAAAACAGACAGGCAGAACTTGCGAGCCTCTTGGAGTTGAAGACAATGACTTGAAAGTGCAGAGACTCAGTGAGACAAGGGCAGAACACAAAACATAATGCTGGAGAAGTGAGGGCTTCACAGAGACAGAATGCTGAAGATATACAGAGGTTCCCTCTTGAGTATTCAGCAGCATACTGATAAGTACATGTGTGTGAAGAAACTACCTGACACCAGAGAAAGAAGTATCTGAAGAGATTGGTGGAAACAGTACCTGGCAGTCACACAGGCTGGGAATAATCCCTGTTGACATCAACCAGATTGGAAATGAAAATAGAAAATATTTTGAATTGAATGAAAACATAATATAGCTAAATTTGTTGGAAACCTCTAAAGCAGTAATTGGGGGAACATTTGTAGCACTAAATGTCTATATAATAAATGGGCAAAAAAATCTTAAATCAATGGCCTCAGTTCCCCCCTAACAAATAGAAAAAGGAGAGCAAATCAAATCCAAAGTAAGCAGAAGAAAGAAATAAGAAACACCATCAATAAAAGGGAACACAGTAAAACAATAAAATAAATCAATGGGAAAAAATGCTGTTTTAAGATCAATAAAGTTTTTAAACCCCCCAGCAAAAACTGATTGCAGAAGGAAAAAAAAAGAGAGAGAAAGAACGGACAATTTTTCTAATGTCAGAAATGAGAGACACAACATCATGCAGCTTTAACAAATATTAAAAAAGATAATAAGGGACTATTACAAACAACATTATGCCAGTAAATTAGACAATTTAAGGGATATAGATAAATTCCTTGTAAGTTAGAAAATAAGAAAACTCAACGAAGATAATTGGATAACCTGAATAGCTCTCTACCTATTACAAAAATTGAGTTTGTAGTTTTAAGCCTTCACAGAAAGAAAACTTCAGACCCAAGTTACATCACTGCTGAATTCCATCAAACATTTATTGCCAATTATATGTAAACTGTTTTAGAAAATTGAAGAGCAGGAAATACTCTCCAACACATGCTATGAAGCCAGCATTACTCTGATACAATAACCTGGCAAAAAAACATTACAAGAAAGCTGCAGACAAACACCTCTATAAACTTAGATGGAAAAATTCTTCATAAAATTTTAGAAAATTGAATCCACAATATATAAATGACACTGAAAAATGCCATGTGTGTTTTTTCTCAAGAATGCAGGGTGAATATAATTTTTTTTTAGAAAATCCAATTAATTCAACACACAAATACACTAAAAAAGAAAAAAAAATTATCATCTTCACAAATTCAGAAAAAAATTTGACAAAATCTGGATCCATTACTGATAAAAATTCTCAGAGGCCTAGGAATAGAGGGAAACTTCCCAAACCTTCTGAAAACATTATACTTAATGGTGAGAGTCTGAATGTGTCCCACCTAAGATAAGCAATAAGGAAAGGATTTCCTATCTTACCACTTCCATTCCAAGTTGCATTAGAGGTTCTTGTTAGTGCCATAAGGCCAGAAAAAAGAAACCCAAAATACTTCCACATTGAAAAGAAACAAAGAAAATCGTCTATATCTATTATAACATGATGATCTATGAATAAATCTAATGAACCTATAAAAAGCTACTAGAACTACAACTAGAGATAATAAATGAGGTTTGCAAGCTTGCATAATGTAAGATCAATATACAGAAGTCAATTTTAGTTCTACATAGTAGGAGCACAAAATTGGAAACTAACATTTAAAAATCAATATTATTTGCAATAGCATCAAAAATTATAAAATGCATAGGAATAGATCTAAAAAAAATCTGTAAAACTAGTACCCTGAAAATTATAAGATATTGCTAAAGAAATTAAAGAAGATTCAAATAAATTAAGAGATATACTATGTTCATGAGTCAGAAGTCTCAATATTGTTAAGATGTCAATTCTTCCCAAATTAATCTAAAGTCAATACAATGTTGATCCAAAATGCAAACAGATCTTTTGTAGAAATTAATAAGCTGTTTCTAAAATTCATATGGGAATGTGAAATATGTACAAATACCAAAACAGCTTTGGAAAAAAAATCACTATATGATACATGTTATATATACCTTGCCTCTCCCATACCCCAAGAATTGAAGCTGTAAGAAGACAGAGATTTTTGCCTACTTTGCTCAATGCTATATCCCAAACAATAAGAATTATGATGGCACATAGTAGTTGCTTGATATTTGGTAAATGAATGAATGAATGTATAATATATAGAGCCACAAGGGAATATATAGTAGCACTTGATATATGAGAAGGGTCACATTAAACATCAGCAGGAATAGGGTGGACACCAATAAATGGTGCTGGGGAAACTATTTATCCATATGAGAAAAATGCAAAACTGGATTCTCACCATGCATAAGAATCAGTTCCACATGAACTATACAAGTAAAGGGAAAGCCAAAACTTGATCAACACTTACATGCACATATGGAAGTAACATTCATCAGGTATCAGGCAGGTGGGAGCGGGGAGGAGGGGATGGGTAAATTTGCACGTAATGGACGTGGTGCACGCTGTCTGGGGGGCAGGCTCGGGTGGTGCAAAGGCAATTTATGTAACCAAAGCATTTATATCCCCGTAATACTCTGAAATTTAAAAATTAATTAATTAATTAATTTAAAAAGTGAACAAATATTTTTCAAAAGAAGATATACAAATGGCCAACAAACAGATAAAAAAATGTTCAACATCACTAATTGTCAGAGAAATGCAAATTAAAACTACACTGTGATAGCACCTTACCCTACTCAGAATGGCCATTACTAAAAAGTCAAAAAAAATAGATCTTGGTGTGGATGCAGTGAAAAGGGAAGGCTCATATACTGTTGGTGGGAATTTAAATTAGTGCAACCTCAGGCAAGGAAACTATCACTAGAGTGAATAGACAACCTACAGAATGGGAGAAAATATTTGCATATTATACATCTGATAAAGGGCTGATAATTAGAATTTGTGTAGAACTCAGGAAAACCAGCAAGAAAAAATCAAACAACCATGTCAAAAAGTGGACGAAGAACGTGAACAGAAACTTTTCAAAATAGACAGATCAATGGCCAAGAAATATGAAAAATGCTCAACATCTCTAATCATCAAGGAAATGTAAATCAAAACCACAATGAGATATCACTTATCTCCAGTGAGAATGGCTTTTATCAAAAAGTCCCAAAACAACAAATGTTGGTGTGGATGTGGAGAAATAGGAGCACTCATACACTGCTGGTGGGACTACACACTAGTTTAACCTCTATGGAAAGTAGTATGAGGATACCTCAAAAAACTAAAAGTAGAATTACCTGACGGGTGTAGTGCATGCTGTCTGGGGGATGGTCATGCTTGTAGCTTTGACTCAGGTGATGCAAAGACAATATATGTAACCTAAACATTTGTAACCCCTTAATACTCTGAAATATAAATAAGTAAATAAATAAATAACTCTTTGAAGATAATATATTAGAATATCATTATGACCTCAAGGTAGAGAATGCTTTCTTAGATAAGATATAAAATAAATTTAAACTGTAAATGAGAACATTGATCATTTGAAGAAAATGCAAGTAAAAATAGCACAGCAAAGAGAAAGAGGAAATCCAGAGTGGTATGCACTAAAGGATACTATGTCCACAGCAGTTTTTGTCCCAAATATAGTCTCTAGGCACTAAGTGACAAGGACAGAATTCTAATACCTATGTGTGAACAGGAGAATTGGCAAATAAAATTGGCCAAAGTTTAAAAGATTAATAAGCCTCAATTTTGTTAAAGATTGATAAAAATAATGACTCTCATGAAATGTCACTATAATTATAAATTCATCATCTTGGAAAATAATTTGCAATATCTAGCATAGACTATGACTCAGAAATTCCATTTCTAGATATATATCATAGGGAAATTCTTGCACATGTGCACAAGGACATATGGATTTGGCTCTTTGTTACTATATTTCAAATGGGGAAAATCAAAAGGAATATGTCCACCACTAGGATATTTGATGAATAACAAATCACAGTACACTGATAAATTAAACTACACTCTGTCATTTAAAGTGCATTTATCCATGCACTTGGATAAATCTAGAAAACAGATGAACACAGGGGAAAAGGTACAGAAGTATGTATATAGTGTGAAATAATTTATATAAAATTTGAACACAAAAAACACTATACATTGTTTATTAGCAGATAAACATCTGATAAAATTATAAAATCATATGTGGAGGAGATACACATCAACTTCTGAATGGTATTTACTTCTAACGAGAGAATAGATACTTCAATAAGGAAGGTATGCAGAGGAAGTGTCAACTGCATTGGTAATATTTTGATGTTTAAGAAAGTAAATCTAGAGCAGATATGGCTGTATATAATATACAAATATAGATGTCATGAATGCTTTATATACACACATATGTCTTAAATCTGGACTCTTACATCTATACTACTTAGACAGTCAGAATAGCACGAAAGTCAAAATTGTGGGCTGTAGAACTGAACTGTCAGGGGATCAAATCTCAGCTACACCATTTATTATTGTGTGTTCTTGGACATTTTCCTCATTCTGTGATGCCCACTTTCCTCATTTGTAATAGCATATATGTCATAACGTTGTTCTGAAAGTTACACAAGTTAGGACATGTAAAGATTTTAGAACAGTGCTCAACATATAGTAAGTACTACATAAGTGTTGGGTGTTATTAATATTTTTAATATGTTTGAAATATTTCCTAGCACACAAAGGGCAAATGCATGAAAAAAACAGTTTTGTAGTCAAATTAATCTACAGATGGTCTATTAGTTACAATTTCAAAGAAATAAGCAAAGACTAAACTATAATTATAAAGTGCTAAGTGTCATGATGGAGCCTTACCCTGGTGGAGGGCAGAGGAGAATGAAAGCATGAAAAAGACATACAGGTGTTTCAAGATTCAGGGAAGGCTTTCTAAAGGAGTTGATCATGTTACTGAGACTTGAAAACCATAAATGCAACCACTACTCTGCTGAGGTTATAACCACTGCTTTAGTGGAGAATTTTTTTTTTCATACATTTCATTTACTTTAAGTCCATTGATACAACACCAAAATGCAGTTACCTGCTATTTTTAAAACAACTTTATTTTGTCCACCATGAAGTCCAACTGACATCTGTCACACCCCTGTCAAAATGTTTCATAAGGGGAAATGAAAGTTTGTCAATGTTGCTTGGAGGAAAGGAAGAGATAAAATGGAGACATCAACACAACTGACAACTTGTCAGGGCAGAGGGAAAATATTGCGAAGACATTCAGTAAGGCTTCCGTCCCTCCAGTGAAAGGGCCTCAGTTGGAAACATACTAAAAATCTTTACAAAAATCAAAGAAACCATGTGAACAGAATGACATTTATTACCAAGAATTACAAACATATAATCTTGAAAAGTTTGCAATATGTGAGGATCTTGATCAAAATGCTTCAAACAATAAGCATTATAGTGACTTCACTGGTATAAAGAACAGGGAACAGTTTTGCAGAAAGTCAAAAATATCTAACTCAGCTACTAACCTTATTCAGTATTCCTCTTGATTTCATAATTCATATTCCTTAAATTTCATTTATGTTGTGAAAATAAGTTTAATTAAATAAAAATCACACATTTTCAAGAGCAGTGATTACCAATTTCAAAGCTGGAGGATCAAAACCTTTGAATGTATGTATCCACAGTTATGAATGAAAATGTTTGTGTCTAATAGATGCTTCTTCATCATACAGGAAGCATTCCATTGGTTTCTAAAAGTTGATTTATGAATGGTTTTTTTTGTAATGCCAAATGTAAGTTACCAGAGAAAGAATGTTTCAGATGAAGAATTGGTTCCCAAACCAGCCAACAAAGACCAAATATTCTCTCTAATGAATGTAAGAAACCATAATTTATAAACTTTTTGGAAATGGTGCGGTGTAGTAGGAAGAACTTGGAATCACAAAACTGACTAATATTAATTTTGAATCTTTACAATACTGATGACCATTAATTGCTTTATTTTTGAAATCAAGGAAATTACACAATCCCAGTGTTCCTGTTGGCTGATTCCTCTCTCCTTTCCCCACTTACTGGGACCTCTTTCTCCTCCATCATTTATAAATGTCGTCAAGACCTAAAATGAACTTAGCACAGCATTGATAAAGACTGTGACAACAATCAATGGCTGGGGTGTGGTTGTGGGGAGGTTGGCAGCTTTGCAAGTGCAATTTCAATGCAATATCAGGATTTAAATAATAGCTCCACCACTAACCAGCTCAGCGATCTTGCATTAGTCACTGAATGTTTCAAAACTTCAATTTTCTCATGTAAAATGGACATTATAATAGTGTTTATCTCAAAAATATGAATTATATGAAAAATGCACATAAATTACTTAGAGTGCCTGAAATATAATAAATGATAAGTACATGCTATCTATCATTATCAAATAATTCATATTACATTCTACTGATATTAATGTGAATGTTTTAATAAGAATTTTACTATATCCAAAAGGAAATGATTATACAAAAGCTTCCCCTTTTTGGCAAAGGTTGTCTGCACAAATACTTGTCTTCTTTCAACTTGTTCCTAAGGAAATCAATCATTTTGATACTCCCTGACAAACAGATACAGTGACTATCTAAATAACACATCCCCTAAAATTTTATAAGCATTTTACTCTTGCATGTCTCTGGACCTTGGAACTCTTCAGTGCTCCAAGCATTTATATAGCCTTGGAATCAATAGGTCAAAATGATGCAAGTCTTTCTATAAAATTTCAGGATCACCAAGAAATCTTAGATCAACACTATATTCTAATTAGTCAGTTTATCTAGTGCAATCCTGCCCTTGGAGAGAGGTTGATATTTTAATGATCTTTAAGAAGAAATATTAAAGGCTTCAGGTTTAAAACTGTGACTGCTCAGCGGTCCATGATGCAGCTTTTCTAACATCTCACAAAAGACAGAAAAAAAAGATAAAACATCATTGAATACTAGGAATCCCACTTAACCTATTGAGAAAATCCAGGAAGTTTCCATGACTATTAAACTAAATTGAAGAAAGTAATTATAAAGCTTAACAGGTAACAATCTCCCCATAAAGTGGTACTCTCATTACCACTATTTTACCAATGAGGAAAAGAAAAGGCTCAGGGAGGTGAAATAACTTGCCCAAAGTCACACAGCTGCTACTAGGTGGCAGAACCAAACTTTTCCAGCCCTGAGACATTTACTGAGTTACAAATTTTATTGAGTTCTCTACTTGGATTTTTAAAGTAATCTTAAACTCAATATGAGCAAATTAGAAATTCTGATCCTGCTACTCACTGCCCACTCCTAAAACCTACTTCATACCTGGTATTTAGTATCTCTGTAAATAGTACCATCATCCATTCAGTGGATCAAGCCAAAAAATGCACATAAAAAGCTACTAATCAGTCTTCACTCATGTCTCTCTGTCACCCCGAGCAACCAATTTGTTAACAAGTTTGTCAGCTCTTTCTCCAAAATATATTCTAAATCCAACCATTTTTCTCCATCTCTACTTGCTACCACACTAGTCTGAGCCACCATCTCTATCTCTCTTCTGAATTATTGTAAAAGCCTACCAAGTAGTGTCCCTATCTTTCCACTCTTGCTTTCACATACAACTTGAATGAGGTTTTTAGAATACAAGTCAAATTATATTCTTCTCATGCATAAACCTTTGAGTGACTTGCCATAGTTCTTACAATAAAACCCAAATTTGATAAGGGGCTAACAAGGCCCTCCATGACCTGATTCCTACATACTTCTACCTGTATATCCCACAGCTCTTCTCATTCACGATGTCATGGCAACATTTGCCCTCTTTTGGTTCTTTAAAAATTCCGGCGGGGTGTGGTGGCTCACGCTTGTAATCCTACCTAGCACTCTGGGAGGCCGAGGCAGGTGGATTGTTTGAGCTCAGGAGCTCGAGACCAGCCTGAGCAAGAGCGAGACCCCATCTCTACTATGAAAATAGAAAGAAATTAGCTGGACAACTGAAAATATATACAGTAAAAATTAGCCGGGCATGGTGGCGCATGCGTGTAGTCCCAGCTACTTGGGGGGCTCAGGCAAGAGGATCACTTAAGCCCAGGAGTTTGAGGTTGCTGTGAGCTAGGCTGACGCCACGACATTCTACTCCAGGCAACAGAGTGAGACTCTGTCTCCAAAAAAAAAAAAAAGAAAAAAAAATAATACCACCTTGCTCCTGCTGAATGGCCTTGGAACACACTGTTACCTCTACCAGGAAGTCTCTGACACAGATCTTTAGAAAGCTCCTTTATTATTTTCATTCAGATCAGCTCAAACCCCACCTCAAAGAATCATTCATTGACCACTCACTTTAAGTTATCCCCATCCCCACTCCATCACCTTCTGTGACATCATTCATGTGTGTTGTCTTCAATGCAGTTATCATTATTGGATTACCTTGCTCACTTACTTGTTTGGGGGAAAGAAATGAAGACCAACCAAATGAGAAAAGTAAAGGCTATTTATTCAGATCTTACTATAGCAATGGGATTAGCCACCATCACTTGTACATTGGCAGAGATCATAAGGCAGGTAAAGAAATGGGAAAGCTTTATAGAAGAAAAAAGAGGAGGCTTCAGGTATGCCTTATTGGAGATTGTTGGCATAAGGAAACTGGGGGCAGGCTAACTACAAGAAGCAGGGCATCCTATGTGATTAACTATAGGTGCCTATTTGGCTTTTTCTAGTTGATCCTAAATTGGAAGCAGGGACAGAAATAAGGAAATTACTAGTTATTAGTCAAGTCCTGGCTACTTATGGCTGATTGCTACAAAAGTTATTGTTTTGCTTCCTAAATTGTTACTAGAGATAGCAGTACAACTTCCTATAAAACTGATATAGAGCCAGCAGGCTTCCTGGGCTTCTCATTGTAGACAAGGAGTTGGTTTTCTGGGCAAGTTGCTGAAGGTTGTGAGTCAAAGTTAAGTTTTTATATATGATCTGGCCATTGTTAATTTGTATATTCAATCTCTCAATTTGCTGGTCATATATTTCTCCCAACTGGAATTTAAACTCCAGAACAGGTCCATGTCCATCTTGTTCAGTATGAACTCACTAGTGACTAAAACACTGTCTTGTACATATTAGATGCTTAATACATATTTGATGAGTGATTGGAAGGTCAACTGAGTGCCCAAATTCTTTACTTCTATCTATTTATTATCTCTTATAGCTTTGAAAAGATTTTTTTTCCTAAATGTTTCTAGACATAAATACAGCGGTTTCTCTTTGCCCAGCAAAAGTGACTGATTTTGTTGATGTAT
Organism: Propithecus coquereli; assembly: GCF_000956105.1. Taxonomy (NCBI): domain Eukaryota; kingdom Metazoa; phylum Chordata; class Mammalia; order Primates; family Indriidae; genus Propithecus; species Propithecus coquereli. Next base: position 6,493,522 of record NW_012156284.1, read on the forward strand.
TGATCTGATATAATTCAATAATACTGATTCAGTGCCAGTAAAATAATTTATTTACTCTTAAATGAACACCAAATTCTATCATAAATTATTCATCAGGGCAGAAGATATAGAATATTAATGACAAATCTTAACAATAAATAGGTATTTGGGCACTGGCTAGGGTGGGAGCCCTTTTGTCTGTGTTGTCAATGGTTTTAGTAAAGGACAAACTAGTCATGATAGGCTCCCACAGTTTAATAAGCATAAAAGGAGCAAGCCAAGCTAAAATAAATATCCAGATAAAGAGCTGGTTATAATAAATATTTTATTTTCCATGCAAAGAGAGTTTAGGCACAAAGAAACAATGAGTACTGAATGCCAGGAATGACTCTCCTCAACTCCATTCCCAGAACTCCCAGAGCATTTAGGTATGGGTTCGCTTAGCTACACTAAATTATTGTGACCAGTTTGCATAGTTGCACTTTCCACTGAATAGTGAGTTCTGTAAGGGGAACTGTGTGTAATAACTGTGACTCATTCTTATATCTTCATAACCTATCATAGCATAGGTATTTAGTCAATATCTCTAAGATCAAGCAATGAAAACTGTTCAAATTTTCTATGATGGAGCAATATACAGGACAACTCTATGACGCTCCCATTTGGGTCCATCAGGTTAAGCTGGTAAAACAAGGGAAAGGCCCCAGAGAACATCTTTCTGACCTATCAGCTAACATTATATAGGATAACATTTGCTGTGATTTTTAAGATATGATAAACATGATGTTATAGGTATAATAGCAGGACCATACTTAGAAAACAGGGCTAAGATGATTGCAATGATGTCTCTTTGGAATGTTTTTGGGTTTAATGAAATTTTGCAATACCTTAGCTCATACAGAAAGCTTGTTTTATTCTGAAACTCTTGACTTTTTAAAACATTATCTTGGTTGGTAGGACCAAAGAAGGATACACACCTCCAAGTACTTTCATTTAGTTATAAATTGAAGAAACATTTGTGAGGGGTAATTTGTGAAAGTATATTGAGAGCTCTGAAGACATGTATTCCTGTTTACCTGGACATATCACTTTTAGGATTTTGTCCTAAGAAATTGGAAAAATAACATATGGAATATACATATGATAGAATACCAAACCACTGTTGAAATTCTTGTTTTGGGTGAATATTTAAGAATATGAACATATGTTCATGCCGTGATGGTAAGTTTGAAAAAGCTAAAGGATGGTATGCATACAATAATTATGATTTCCAAAAGCATTAAAAATATTGACAGGTGAGATTTTACAAGGTAGTCTAAGAGTGAGGAAATAAAATGACATGAAATGGATAAAAGATAAAAGGTAAAAATTGTCATGTCAAGAAGTGGATAGCTAAGAGACTGCTGGAGATTACGCCATTTTCCGCCTCTTTTGAATTAATGATTCTGCCCAGCAGCAAGGTAGGGAGCGAAGGTAGGGAATACAGACAAGACATGCCCCTAGAAGTCTATGTTAATATTGTGCAGCACCAGGAGAGCAGCCATATTTCAACCTGTTGTGTTTCTTGGCCGGAGTCATGCTGGCATTATGCATTTGGAGTTCAAATATCTTTTGAGCTATTTTAAAGTGCTAATTTATACTATAGTGATTTATGAAATGTGCCATTACACAATAACTGTCCATTAATTTCAAGAAAATCCATGCATTAGTGAGCATTAATGAATTGCAATATGCTAAGCAATGTAGAATATGGTTACACTTGAGCCTTCTATTATGGTCTTACACTAATCTAGTTACAACATAGCTCTAATTTTATCACTGAAACCAAGTTCATAGGATATGCTAATAAGCTGACATAAATAATGGACATACTGGTTTAAAAATTGTATCAAATAGATTCCTTATGATGAAATGCTATAATTATTGCACCAAAGCCGAACACTTTCTCACTAAAACAAATTACTTTTGGGGGGCATAATTTACTGATGATTAAATAACAATCAGTGCCAAAATGTGTAATAGCGTCTATAAAAGACATTTAACTGGCAATATGTACATTGCAAAGTCTATTGGCTGAGGACAGATGCTCTGTAATAATTGGAATTTTTTTAAGCTCCTATAGTGAATATTTTCTAAGTTATCTATGAAATTAGATTTGAACTTTAAATACACATAATGAATTTATATCTGATTCAGGTTGACTACTGAGAATAATTTCTTGGTTAATAAGAAAGATATGTTCTTACTATCCAATGCCCCTTATACTCCAAAATTTAGCATAGGTACTTGCAAGTAGTAGACAAGGAAAAATTTTTAGATCATGATGACAAAAAGCCACATTTCTGTAGAAGAGATAAATCACTGGAGGACTGGTGGTGGGAATCTCTATAAGAACCATGCATAAATCTTGCTAAGGAGGAAGAAAATAAGGAAATGATAGCTCTTCCAGTATAATGACTTCCTAGGCCAGACAATAAAGGCATTCTTCTGTAGAAATCAGTAAGTCATATACTTTGAGAAAATAATGGATGCAGCAGCAGAATGCAGTGAGTTCAGAGATAATTTGGGGGTTACCCTGAAAATTGACTGTACAGTGATGGCTGTGTATTTCTAGAAGAAAGACAATAATTTATTCTCTCTGAGACTGAATAAAGTGTTATTAAGTTAGCACAATGGAAAAAAGTGCTTATCAGGGGGTGGAGAGCCAACAATGAAAAACAAAATAGTTACAAGGAAGAAACTTTACCATTTACTGAGCTACTCCAGAATTCTAGACACACTGTGAGTCCTCTTCATAACCATATAATTTGAGGTAAAAAGCACTCTTACCAAACTAGAGTAACTTCTTGCTAAACAGAAAAATAGAATGCTTTATGAGAGCAAATCAATTCAGACCAAATAGTCAAACCAACCATACATGAAAAAGATTTTGAATAAGTGAATATGCTGAAAGCTCATATCTGAAAGCCAAAAGCAACATTCTTTTTTTATTCTTTCTTAATACAATTAGCTTGTACTTACTTATAGATAACCTGTAATTTGAATAATCTGATCTCTATCGAAACAACCAAATTTTAAAGCAAGCCAATGATAATGATAATATCACCTCATATTTTCTTTCATGATATATAGATTATAAAATACAACTGCATTGATCATTTTGTCTAATCTCTACACATGTTTTGTTGCTCTATGTCACTTCTTCTTTACTCAAACTTTCACTGCTGCTGAAGCAGTCAGTGTGTACAGGTATATAAAAACAGACTGCATCGCATCTCAGCTGCACTTGAACTTGAACTGTGTTCCTCTTACTTTCTCCAGTGGTCTTTCTTTGATGCTACTGTACAAGACATCTGCACTCACACATGTACAACCAGAAGTATGAAAGTGTTAACATCTCATGAGTAGAGTGGCTAGATTTCACTAAGAAAAATACACGATGTCCAGTTAAATTTGAATTTCAGATAAACCATGAAAATCTGTTTTGTATGTCCCATAGAATATTTCTTGATAAATTGTAAAAAAATTATTTTTTATCTAATTTCGAATTTAACTAGGTGTCCTGTATCTTATATACCAATCTTACCTGTGGGATAATACTTGGACAGTGCAGGGTTGAAGCTGGTGGTGGATAAATCCTCCCTTTTCTGTCCTTTGGGTGAAAAATTTTATTGTGTGTTCTACACAACAACAGAAGATGCTCAAGGGATGAAGCCCCATTTGTCCACAGCTATAAACAACTCAACATCATATGCCTATATCGATTTTCTCTCCTCTCCATTTCACCCTCCCTGGACTCCTATTCTTGTTTCCTGTGATCGTCCCATCCCAAAATAAACTGCCTGCATGAGAGCTCGTGCTCTTTTTTTTTAGGGTCAACTCAGACTAAATAAGCTACTGGTGAATTCTGTGAACTTATAGTGATGTTAGAACTAGAATACATCACTTTACAAATGTGAAGACTGATTTCCATAGAAATATCAATACAGGGACAAATAAAATTATATATACACACACATATACACACAATCTATATATATATTCATGTAATTTTATAGCATTTTATTTTATTTTATAAATATAAGTACAATTTTACTTGAATTTAGGAAAAGGTAAAGAAACTTTAGGAAATGTTTCACTTTAGATATATGCGTTTTTACCACAAGAGATAGTATTTCTTAAAATATCCCTCTAAGAGTAATAAAATTAGATAACAAAATAAAGAAATTAGATTCATTATTACTTTTAATTAAATGTTTCTTTTTGGTATAGTACGAATTGCTCACTGTGAAAGATGAGGGCATTAGCTCTTGCACATTTTCTACCATATCCCTAGCTCCCCACTCCCCAAGTTTTGTGAATTATGTCATTAACTTTACATTGTCAAAGTTCAATACGCACATCCTATTTGGTGACTATAATTTCCACATTTACTGTTAGTTGTATGTTTCAGTAGATATAAATCTCATCAGTGACCCTCCCCAGCTTCTCCATTCCTAAGGTCTTTATTTTGATTAATCTCTTAATTAGCTATGAATTTCTTCATCAAACACAAATTTCGTTTGCTTGTTTGTTTTAAAGAAGGGCTTTTGGATACTGTATTCTTTTAGTTCTTTCAACTTTTAAGAATGTCTGCCTGTTGCCCTGATATTTGAATGACATCTTTTTTGATATTATATTCTTGACTCTCACCTTCTTTTCCTTGAAAATTTAAAGGTACATCTTCATGATATTCTGGCCTTTAAAGTCATGTTGAAAAACACAGAAAGATATCCAGATTTTTTCTCCTTGTAGGTGATTTGCTTTTCTAGCCTGGATGCCTAAAGAATTATTTTTATTTTTGTCTTAGAAATTTAATAACTGAACTAGACTAAATCTTCAAGCATCCTGTATAAAAATTTTCTGCAACACTCTGTGGGTTTTATTATTAATATATACATCTGAAATTATATTATTTCTGTGTTTACTTGTATATTACCTGTTTTTTGTAACTTTGTGAGTGCATGGAGTTTGTTCTCCTGGTTATTACTATGATTCCTCAGCTTCTAGAATACAGCCTGATATATTTCATATAAGTAATAGGTATATTTTAAAAGAACATTGTTGAATGCATGATCTTCTTATTTCAGAGAACTTTTCTTCAAACATTTTTCTACTTAATTCCTATATGTCTCTGCCCTCCATTTCCTTTGGCTCATCTCTTTGCACTCTGATGACTTTTCCTTTTGTCATCTGCATTCACTGAGATTACCTCAAGCCTTTCCTCTTTAACAACAATGTTATATATCATGGTCTTCTAATATTTGAGCTGTTCTTTTACTGGATATAGGTTCTTGATATCTTTTTCTAAAGTATGAAGTACTTACAAGAAATTGTCTTCCATTTCTCATTCTCCTGAGTAGCTGGGACTACAGGTGGCATAGTAGTGCATGCTTATAGTTCCAGCTACTCAAGAGGTTGAGGCAGGAGAATCACTTGAGCCCAAGAGTTTTTGTTTAGCTTGGGAAACATAGTGAGACTTGTCCTTTAAAAAAAGTTTGTTTCATCTTGATTAAAATCTTTGATTTTCACATCCTAGCTTCACTCTTATTTATGATTGGGACATAATGATTGTACTTATTTATGGGGTGTAATGTGTAATGATCAAATCTGGGTAATCAGCATTTCCATCACCTTAAACATTTATCATTTCTTTGTGATGTGAACATTCAAATACTTCTCTCCTAAGTATTCTGAAATATACAATAAATTATTAACTCTAGTCATCCTACTATGCAATAGAACACTAGAACTTATTTCTCCTAAGTTAGCTCTGTACCCATTGACAAATCTGTCACCATCCCTCCTCCCCAACCCTCATTCTCTGGTAAAAACCATCTACTTTTATGAGAACAACGTTTTATATTTCATATATGAGTGAGATCATTTGATATGTCTCTTTCCGTGCCTGGCTTATTTCACTTAACATAATATCCTTCCAGTTCATCCATGTTGCTGCAAATGACAGGATATCATTATTTTTAATTGTGGAATAGAATAGAACCTCACTTCAAAACATACTACATGGTTGTGAAATATATCCTATTCTCTCATAGGGAGCCATTTTGAGGTTCTAGTAATACCTTTAATTCAGTCAGTGCACAGTCGAAGTGTCTATTTCTATTGCTCAGCATTAGTATTTATTTTGTTGATTTTGTCGTTTTCTCCCCAGCAGCCATTTCTACCATATTCTAATGAAAAAAATGGAAAGGATATCTTCCTCCCACCAATCCTTTCTCCAAATGTTGTAATATTCAGGAGAATTTTGATAATTTTTGTGACTGATTCACAAGGCTGGGGTGGAGAGTGATAGCAGGTTTAGAAGCCACGTCCTCCACCCTGAACTATGAATCTTTAATTCCTTTATTTGGCAATCAGTGTTTTTAAATGCATGGATTAAAGTTTTAGCTACTCTTTGTTTAGTTGATACTGCTTTTACTCAAGTATTTATAATTTCTGTTTTTTATTAGTTTTGTTTCTTAAGGGGGAGGAAGATTCTGTGATGCAGTATCATTTTGCTATTTTCTTCTGGAACTCCCGCACACTACCTTTTCCAGAATAATTTCAAAATTCCCTGAATAAGTGTATCTTCTGAAAGCAGAACACAAAGTTTGTTTATTTTCTAATTGAATCATTTAATTAAAAGGTACTAGGGGACATCACTAGACCCTGCAATGCTTAACAGAAATGTCTCTTAAAATCTTAACTATGTTAAATAAAATGTATTCCAAGAAAACTTTGCTCTGAAGAGAAACCTACAGGCAGCACTACCCACAATCATAGACTTCAATCAATCCAATCAGTAGGGAAAAAACAGTTAATTGCTGCTAACCAGTCATACTAGTTAAAACATTTTTTTTCACCAAGGGTGAGAGCAGAGGTGTTAATATTTCACTATAAGCTGCAGCCTTCTCAAAGGCCATATTTATCCAACTGGTAAAATCAAATTAACAGAAAATGAAAAGGAATACCTAATTCAGAATAGTAAAAATAATCTAAATTTACTTATGATAGTTATATAAATAAAAGTGTGCTTTATTGCTTTGATATTTAATTTTGATCATCTTATTAATTTATGATCTTGGAAATCACAAATAACCATTATCTTTCTCAATTGTATAATATGTCAAATAAGAATCCAAAGGCATGTTCAACTTTCAGTGCTTTCTGGAATCATTTATACATGAAGAAAATATGGAAGTGTGTGAATTCCGTCTTGAATCTGGTTACAGTAAGATATTTTAGCTTTCTCAGAAAGTGTTCTAATGATATCTGTGAACATATTTTTGTGTTTTCTCTATCACTGGATTCTTGACTGCCTTGCTCTTTCTCTTAGACTGTATCTACATCAAAGAACAATTCAATTGATTAGTCGGTCACGTCCTACAGATGAGCAATATGGACTCAGGGCATTTAAGATTTGTATACACAAGGAGTGCAATGCGCACTACCCGAAGGATGGACATATTTGAAACACGGACTTGGGGGGAGGGGAAACAAGGGCAACACACGTAACCTAAACATCTGTACCCCATAATATGCTGAAATAAAAAAAAAGGAAAAAAAAAAAAGAGTTGGCAGGATATTTGGAAATCAACTAACTCCATTCACACCATCAAAGATGAGGAAACAGAGACTGAAGGTGTCAAAAGTAATTGTTCAGCAATTACACAGTACAAGAACCAAGGTCAGAATTAGGACCTTTTGTTGCTCAGACTTGGCATATTTTCCCCTGTGCTTGACTAGATTTGACTAGTTTCTGTTTGTTTGTTTTTCTGTTTGATTGATTGAATTTCATTATATCATATTTTCTAGAATTGAATTAACCAAGGAATGATTTTGACTTTGTGTGGACCAAGAGTCATTCTTTAGCATATATTTAGAATCTATGAGCTACAGCATCCCCCTTTTCACCCCTCCATGGTCCTTTTACTCCGTGCTGGTCCCTCTGTGCTGATCCTTATTCTTTTAGGACAACAAAGGTTCACTTTCAGCAGGACTTTTAGTAGCCCCAATAAAGATTTACTGGTGACAGCTCCAAGGGCATTTGCTTTTTAACAGATGCTAGGCATTTGATTCACTCTCAATAGGCACCATAACCCTCAGTCTCACACCAACCCTTAAAACATGCAGGGCATTGTCTACTCTTCCTGTCAAAGGCAAGGACACAGTACTTACTCATTCATCCATCCACCTGTGAGCAAATATCACTTATGTAGTTGGTCTGTATCATGCACAGTGCCAGTTACTACAGAGAGAAAGAATAAAGATTCGCTTCCTGTACTCAATGCATTTTCTGTCTAGGTCTCCAACAATGCAAGAAATAATTTGTTTGTAACAACAACAAATGAAACCAGTGTTTCATCTCTAAAAGGTTTACATTTCTTGCTTTAGAAACAAATTGAACAACGGGCCCTTTATTTAGTGTTTGGGATAAAAAATGTCACTTAACAGTATAATTGCTCTTTGGATTGAAGAGCAATATTTTACACTGTGGCCTCATTAAAAGTGCTGTGATTTCTATAAATAAAAGACCTTGGATGGATCATTTTGAGAACCAACATTGGCATCATTCATTAAAAAGAAAAAAGGCAATTGTTCCCACTATTGTGTGTGCTACACAGACATATTGATTTGTTCATTTCCCCTTGGGGGGAAAAACAAGATACACGAATTACAACCCAGTCATTTTTCAGAATGAATACCTATAGTTAGGGAAATAATTTAAGGGAAACTGAAATGTCATCTAGAGATTCTTTTCTTCTCATCAAGATATTATCCAGTATATTATTTCTCACTGCCATGAGGGTAAACATAAAGGATTATATTTTCAAATAGCTTAGCTAATTTTAAGACACATCAATTTTCATGTGTGAAATGAGTGCAGTAACTGTCTGGGTGTATGACAAAATATGCATGAAAATGTAGACACACATTTGTGGTGTGGATTTAAGGAGGATGGTAGAAAAATGAGCACAATTTTGTACATGCCCATTAATCATTTGAAAAATGTGTGAACTTGTCCCCCACAAAGAAACATCAGCACTAAGAGCTGGGATTTTAAATATTAACTTGCAGACATGCATAGAACGTTCACTTTATTTCAGAACTCCTTCCCAATGTGATGAAGAATATGAAAGCATAGGCCTATAAACAGATATGCAGGTACAAGTAGATGACTATGTCCAGGAGAGTAAAAAATCCAGAAATTCTGTGATATGAGCAGCAGTGGGGGTAATGTAGGATATATAGACGAGAGGAGAGATGATGTCAGAGGACAGACATTTGGCTTGTAAAATCTGAAGGGATGATCAAGTCAACAAGAAAGTATCCCTTTTCTGTATAGATCCTGAGGGCAGAGCAGGTCAAAAAGACATTGTTACAGAGACCAGAACACAGTTTAATAAAAAGAGGACTCAAAGAACTTCCTACCAATTACAATTACCCAGAAATGGAATAGACTGCCTTGTAAATCGATAACTATTCTGAACTGGAGGTGTTCAATAAAAAAAGCAGGTTGGCTAATCATGAAGCATGCTGTATAATGTGATTATGTTGTTGATGTTTTATACTTCTTAAAATTACTAATATATCTTGTAGTTACTTACTACCATGGCCATAATCGTTTGTTGTTGACTTAAATTTATTTGCAAGAAACATTGTGTATGAATTATGAATTTTAGGTTACAAATAGCAAACAAATTCCAAAGCAGCTAAGCAAAAAAAATGTGGGGTGATCCCTTTATGTAAGTATGACATCATCACTTCTCACTTTTCCTGATCAGAACCCTCTGTTATGTACAGTTCAAATCTTTCGCTCCCCACTGAAAATGTAAGTATAGTTTATAGTAATCTTTTTTGTCCCCCAAAAGCATAACAAATTATGGAACAGATGTATCCTGCTGCATAAGGATTCAGAGGAATTTCATGGGAATCAACAGCAGAATACAATGAGGCCCAGGAAGCACTGGAGCTTGGTTTACATAGTAGAGATGATTATTGCATCAGTCACAAATTATTTACAACCCTTCCATTTAATAGACCAGACCAAATCTATCCAAATTTTAAAATCAGAGGAGAATCTTCTTAGTCTAGCTTGCGTTAGGTGGCACTTCCTAGTCTAAACAGCAATAGCTGAAGGTAGGGCTCTCATGGTGCAAATCCGTTAGCAAAGGGTCCATCACACTATATCACGTGGAAACTCTAAGAGGAGATGAAGACTTGTTGGTTAGAAAGACACCTTGAAATTTACCTATCACACTTGTACTCAAGTGAACCCCGTATAGTAGCAACAATTAAAAGGATTACAAAGATACAAGCAAAACATGCATATTTCTCTTGTCAAATACCTTAAAACATGACTAAAAATAAATATTGTTTATTTCACCTCTGTTTTCAGTCATTGCAAGTTATTTGAAAACTATCAACCATGCTTAAAGAGGGCAGTTGCTTATCTTGGAAATGTTTTGAAGTTTAATGGTTGAAAGATCTTTAAAAGTGTATAAAGAAAAGTGATAAGCTTGAGTCCTATTGACATGGACAGAGCTCTTTTCCAGGTGTACATTATTGGGCTGTCACTCACCTTCCTACATACTGCATTTTCCCTTAACACGGAAGGAAAGAAGACTATAATATCCAATTACAATATCATTCTGTAAGCATTTAAAAATGTCTTTAGAAATGATAAGTTAACAGTCATGAATTAATGGAGACAGAAGGTGGAACAAGTAACAAGACTTGGTTTTCAACACATATTAGGATTTTGCATTTAAGTAGGAAGCTACACTTCCCGGTTTAATATCAATTTCAAAAAATCAGACTTATTGTTTTATTGTGAACATTTTTTCCTGTTAACACTAAAGCAACAGCATCATTAAGTTTCTTACACATCTTATTCCTCACAGTTTACTCTAAATGATTTCATATTTCTCAAAGTAAAACTAACTCACAAAACACGACAACCTAGAAACCTGGTAGAGATGGCAAAGACCACTCAGAAAATATCAGAAATATTTGGAATAGATGTTGTGTCTGAGGTCAAGTTCCCAAGAATCAGAGCCTGAGGTGAGTATTTTGTTCAAGTGATTTATTGGGAAGAGGGATCCTCTCAGGAAAATGGAAGGAAAGGAATCATGGTGAGAAAGGTAGAAGGAACCTCAGCAAGGATGTGGTCTCTGCTAGACAGTGGCTCCCATCTGACAATATGGAGAAGCTCTGGAGCACAGATTCCATGAAAGTTGGTCCCACCTTAAGGAAAGGGGGGCAGCGTTTTGTACCTGTGTCAGTCAGTCACTGGCTGAAATCTGCTTTCAGTCCTAGGGACAAGTGTTGTGTAACCTCTTCTAGAGCATGATGTCTCCCAGTTAGCTGTAGGCAATACCCTGGAGAAGGGGGCACCTGTGAGTTATCTTCAGACAATAACCAAAACAGATAAAGGATGGGTTCATTGGCCATAAAAAGCAATGTGGTTGGGTTACCAACAGTATCCATTATAGACATGATAATCTGGAGTGGTGACAAAAGCCACTAAAGCAGAAGGGAGATTTTTTGAAAACAAAAATCACTTAAAATCAATCTAGAAATCCTTGCACATTTCTGGAAAATACAAATCATACCACAGGGAAAATAGGAAGCAAATATTAATATATTGTATTAGTTTTCTAGAGATGCCATAACAAAGTACAAGAGAAATTTATTGTGCCACAGCTCTGAAGGCTAGACATCCAAAATTAAAGTGTTGACAGAATTGATATGTTCTGAGGGGTGTGATACAAGGATCTGTCCCAGGTTTCTGTCCTTGGCATGCAGATAATGTCTTTATGTTCACATAAAATTCTGTATACATGACCGTTTCCTAATTTCTCCTTTTTAAAAGAATGTCAGTCATATAGGATGAGGGAATACCCTCCTGACCTCGCTTTGAATTGATTACCTCTATAAAAACCCTATCTCCAATAAGGTCACATGCTAAGGTATTAGAAGGTAGAATTTCAATATCTGAACTTGGTTGGGGGGCACATTCATCTCATAAGAGATGCCTCTGAAAATTATGACAGTGAATCCTCTAGGAAGGAATTAGATATTTCTAAACAGAAAATCACCAAATTTTACTTTTTAAAAGTATTCTAAATGAATCTAAAAATCTTTTACCAAAGTGGCACAGAGCTTCCACTTACTCCATCCCATTAACTCAACCCATTCAACCTACAGACATCTTCCAGATAATGTAGCTGATGTAAACAAACATTGTTATTACTTAGACAACATCTTGATGAGCTCACTAGAGAGATGTTTTTTAAATTAATTCTTCAAGTGTGTCCATCCCTGGGATGGTGCGC
>NW_012156284.1:6506433-6509052 GCF_000956105.1 Propithecus coquereli
AAAAATTAAAAAATAAGAAATAGCGTTTGAATGCAATTCAGAACCCAATAAAAAATTTTTTATCATTTGGAATTCTAGAAATGTGTAAAGAAAACCAATTGTCTTTTAAGAAATATGGTAACTAAGAATACAATAGTGTAGACTTTAATTTTCTGCTGTTATTTATAACTGGGGTAAAGCATAATTTTTAAAAAGGTTTCAAAGTTTGAATAAATTGTTATATACAATTAGTGAAGGACAATGCAAAAAAAATTAACTTCTTACCTATCAAGAGCTATTTACAATAGCTCTTTGCAGGTATCTGCAATCTACTTTTAAGCATTTAATGTAAACAAACAGAGGTTAATGAAAATTCCAATACTATTACTTTCATTATATTCTCAAATCGATGAACCTGCCTATAGAGAAAAGTCTACTGAGTATGTTGTTGATAGAAAAAAGAAGAGGGTAAAAAGATACAGAATTATTATCTATTTTAAAAAGGAAAATAAACTGTTATAATATCTGCTGAGCACCAAGTCTGTGCACCGAAGGAAATGGGTTAGGTCTTTTGTATATCTCATCTCATTCGCACTTCACAGGAATCCTTTGAGGCAGATATCACGCTCACCTTAATTTTACAGATGTATAAACTCAGTCTCATGGAGGATAGATAACTTGTACAGACTTACAAGTAACAGGGCCCAAATTTGAATCGAGGAATGTCTCATTCCAAAGCCTCTTCTCTTTCTGCTAAATGCATTTCTAGTAATTATAGATCGGTCTCCAAACCAGAATACCTACAAAACTAGGCAGCTGAAGAATCAGAAACTCTGTGTATGGGAACCAGAAATCATTAATTATTTCATTAAGAATTTATTGAGAGAGTCTATTCTGTTACAAGCACTGTTCTCCCACATGTACTCGGCATTAAATCAGAACTGATGAGCACGCATGAGCACAGAGGAAAGTAAAACTTAGCAGAAATCAAGCAGAAAGGCAGGGCAGAGGAGGAAAGGGACAAAAACCTACCTAATAGGTACAAGGAACACTATTTGGGTGACAGGCACACTTATAGCCCTGACTGAACCATTACAAAAGCAATCCATGTGACCAAAAACATTTGTACCACCATAATATTTTGAAATAATAATAAAAAAACTGAAAAGAAAAAAAAAACTTTTTCTAGGTGCTGAGTGTACTGTCTCAAAGGATTTAGGTTAAGTTCCTGCCCTCATGAACGTCGTATTTGCAGGTGTGTGTGTGTGTGTGTGGGTGTGTGTGTGTGTAATATAACCCATATAAGTTCTAAGTCAATGTAAAGAAGAAACTTTGGCCATTCTTAAAGTTCAGAGTACCCAGGTCAACTGTTTAATAATACAACAGTACTTGGCACTGAGATCAGATAATAATTTCTCTTAAGGGTCTTTCCACAGATGATAACTTGTAATGTAATGAACATTCTTACCATACATGAAACAAGGAATTTCATTGTATTGTTTCTTTAGTTCCTCACCGATAAAATGAAATTCCCAAAGGGAAGCTTAGTAAAAACAGTTCTGTGCACAGTTCAGACAAAATGACCCAGGTAAATATTTCTTTGCTGGTTTCATTTAATTATGGTACATTTCATAGTATCTCTTGAGTAATGGATGGGATATATATCCTCAAAAAATTCTCCTCAAATATTGTTTCTCTCACCCAATTTTCTGGTGGATATTGGATACAAATGATTTTAAGATTATATTTCCTGGCATGCGTTCTGAATGTAGTTAATTACCACATTTACTATAATAAAGAGTTGAGCTTAAAATAGAATTGATACCCTGTTAGTCTTATAACTTTCTTAATAAATACACACGTCTATATAGATTTTCCACCTGACTAAACTAAATATCTTAGAGAGAAAAAGGAAATAGCTAAGATAGTATTTATTTATACAATTCTCTTGAAATATGTATCCTACATGAAAACACTCTTTCTCAGCAACTCCAGGAGAGGTGCCATCAGACACAACCACCAAATGTGGAGTTCAAGTTCCACAAACATTTATCCATTCCATGAGGCATGTTGAATAAATAAACATTAAAAGACGTTAAAAATTAAACCATATGTTCAAACATGCCATTTGTGCTTTATTAAGGAAAATGTAAATGTTAAAATAATCAGATCTGGCTTTCAAGGTTTGAAAATCACAGAATTATTAAGATTGTAGAGCCAAGACTTGAATCCTGTTCTTCTGACTCAAGAGCTAAGGTACTTTTTACTATACTACTGCTCATTTGCTTTTAAAACATTTGTGCCCGTTTATTGCTATTAGTTTTCCTCTCAGAAATGCTTTTGCTGTATCCCATAGGTTTTGATAGCTTGTTTCTCCGTTATCAGTTAGTTAGAAGAAGTTCTTGATTTCCCTCTGTATTTCCTCCTTGACCCAGGAGTTAGTCAACAGTAGATTGTTTAATTTCCATGACTTTGCGAGGTGGCAAGTATTTCTGTTGGAGTTGAACTTTAATTTTAAGCCTCTATGCTCCGAGAAGGTACACGGTATAATTTCTATTTTTCTGAATTTATTGAGGTCTGATTTGTGGCCTAGTATGTGGTCAATTTTGGAGAAAGTTCCATGGGCTGATGAGAAGAATG
>NW_012156284.1:6512702-6514371 GCF_000956105.1 Propithecus coquereli
AATGCGCACTACCCAAAGGATGGACATATTTGAAACACGGACTTCGGTGGGGGGGGGGGAACCAAGGGCAACACACGTAACCTAAACATATGTACACCCATAATTTGCTGAAATAAAAAAAAAAAAAAGTAATGGCAGAAAAAAGTATTGTATTAAGTCAGAAGACTGGGATGAGGGGTCTGGCTCTAGCTCGTACTACCGACATGGTCTTGACAAATCACTAAACTCTCTCATCTGAGTTTCCTCATCTGTGAAATGAAAATAACCATTAAAATTAGATGATGTGTGTGAATAGTAATATGTGAATCATAAAGAGAATAACAACTCAAAAAAAAAAAAAAAACATTTGTGCCCCTCATAATATTCTGAAATAAAAAAGAAGACCAAGAGAATGAATGTGAATTCACCATGTCAAGAGTATTTAAGCTTAAATGCTCTTGACATGGGAATTTGGCGAGAAAAATGTTACAGGGACTGTTTATTGATATATATATAGATATGTGTGTGTGTGTGTGTGTGTGTGTGTGTGTGTGTTTCGACTGGTTTCTATTATTTGTTTCATTTTAACGTTACAACTTTGAGCAATAGATAGTATGGCTTTTATTCAGTATGCAAATAAGAAACTTGAACATCAGGTAGGTGAAATGACTTGTCCACGGTCAAGTAGTAAGGGGCAAAAACAGGATTCATATTTTGGTTTCCAAACCTATACTTTCAATTATTACACTGCAGCGCCTTCCCCAATGGTGAAAATTCCCTATAGACTAGTCATCTAAACAATCCAGAGATTAAGCATAATGATTAATAGTCTAAGGTATCAGACAACATACACATTGAAAAATAATTAACTCTAAAACGATAAAATGCATAGATATTTAACTGAAAAGGCATTACTACACCTTTATATTATGAACTAATTATTAATGCAATATATTCCTTTTAGCTGGTCACTAGAAACACAACTCAAACTGCTCTCATAGGCAATGTGCACACAAAGCATTCTGAAGGTATTTGAATTTCCTGAGAAAGATATTTTATCCTCTACAGAGACAGCCAATTTAACCTGAAAAGAGATTATAAAGTTTTCCCTGCACTTGTCCCCAAGGTTACTCCCCTTTCCTAATGAATATGAATTCCATAGTTTGCAGAATACATAATCACACATATGCATTTTAAGCTAAAATTAAAATGTTTTTATGAATTATAGATTTAATTTACATTTTTATTGATGCAAAATATATGAAAGGATCTCCAAAAAACTATAGTAGAATATAATAGTTAAGGGTATAAAGTGTGAAGTTCAATTGCCTGGTTCTATTCCATTTCATCAGTTCTTAGCTCTAAGTTCTTCAGAAAACTACTTTACATCTTTAAGCTCTAGTTTCCCTATGTGTAAAAAGAGGAAATAAATAACATTTCAAGAGGTTCTATTGTAGATTAAAATAAGAAATGTTTGTAAGGCATTTAGCACAGGGCTTCATAAATAGTAAATGCCCACCTGTTCATACAAAAATATTTTCAGATAATAATAAATCAAGAAAATAATCCAGGGGGAGGAGCCAAGATGGCGGATGAGACAAGCCGCCAGTCAGAAGGTCTCTGCAAAAAAGACGAATTTTAGAAGAAAGAGAGAAAAAATAAACGAGCAGAGAAACATAGATCGGGTGAG
>NW_012156284.1:6523392-6524720 GCF_000956105.1 Propithecus coquereli
AAACTCACACAACTCAATAAAAAAAAAGAAAATAATCCAATTTATGATGTTATCAAAAAGAATACTTAGCAATAAATCTAAAACGGGTGGTAAAACAACCTGTACACTAAAAACTATAAAATATTGATGAAATAAATGGAAATGACAGAAATCAATCAAAACATATCTTTTGTTCATGGATTGGAAGAATCGATATTATTAAAATGTCCATACTAGCTAAAGCAATATACAGATTCAACACAATCTCTATCAAAATTCCAATGGTGTCCTTTGCAAAAGTTAAAAAAAAAAAAAAAACACTTCTAAAATTCTTGTGAAACTACAAAGGACCCCAAATAGTCATAGCAATTCTGAGAAAGAGAAACAAAGTTAAAAGCATTATATTTCCTAATTTCAAATTTTATTACAAAGCTATGGTAATCAAAATAGTAGTTTACTAGCATAAAAACAGACACGTAGGCAAATGGAATATAATACAGCCCAGAAAGACACATAAACATATAGCCAACTAACTTTCAATAAGGCAACTAAGAAGACACAATGGAGAAAGGATAGTATCTTTAATAAACGGTGCTGAGAAAACTGAATTTCCACATGCAAAAGAATAAATTTGTACCTCTATCTTGTAAAATATGCAAAAGTCAAATCAAGATGAATAAAAGATCTAAATGTAAGACCTGAAATCATAAAACTCCATGAAGAAAACATAGGAGAAAAAACTTTGACAGTGGCCTGGGCAATAATTTTTTGGATATCACACTAAAAACTCTAGCTAAAAAAGCAAAAATAAATAAATGGTAATACAGCAAACCAAAAAGCTTCTGCATAACAAAGGAAACAACAAAATGAAAAGGTAGATTACAGATTGGAAATAAATGCAAACAATATATTTGATTAGTGGCTAACATCCTATATATATGTATATATGATGATACAGCAAACCAAAAAGCTTCTGCATAACAAAGGAAACAACAAAATGAAAAGGTAGATTACAGATTGAAAATAAATGCAAACAATATATTTGAAGGACCAAATATAATATAAACAGTGAATACCAAATCATTATGGAGGTGGATGAATATATTAGTTTGAATATTGGTTCATCTTGATAGTTGAGAGCAAATATAATAGCGGCTTGATCAAAAGGGCTATTTTCTCTTTCATGTGAAAGCCTAGGAATTTGGTCCAGGCGAGCATGGTAATTCTGTAATCATCAAATAGATAGGGCTCCTTCTGTTTTGTGCCTTTTCATCTTTAACAGTAGTGTCTATCTTATGGTGCAATGTAGTTTTTACCAGTCAAAGGAAATGAGAATGAAAACAAAAAAC
>NW_012156284.1:6524770-6550625 GCF_000956105.1 Propithecus coquereli
TATATATATATATATGTAAACTCAACTCAATAGCAGAAAAACAACCCAATGAAAAAATGGGCAAAGTACCTGAAAGGACATTTCTTCAAAGAAAATCTAAAAATGGCCAAAAGTTACGTGTAAAGATGCTCAATATCACTAATCATCAGGGAAAGGCAAGTTAAACTCACAATGAGATATCACCTCACTCTTGTTAAGGTTCCTATTATCAAAGGACAAGAGATAACAAGTGTTGGCAAGGATGTGGACAAAAATATACTATTTTCCACTGTTGGTGGGGATGTAGGGGTTAGTGCAGCCATTATGAAAAAAAAAAATATGGAGGTTCCTAAAGAAATAAAAAATAGAACTAGCAAATGACCCAGCACTCCTTTTTCTGGGTATATTCCCAAAGGAATTGAAATCAACACATTATGAAGATATCTAAACTCCCCTTTTATTGCAGCATTATTCATAGTAGTCAAGATATGAAATCAACTGATGTGCCTGTTAGAGGATGAATAAATAAATTGTGATATATATATATGAATATTATTCAGATTTAATAAAAAAGTAAATCCTGCCATTTGAAATACATAGATGAACCTGAAGGGCATTATGATAAATGAAATAAGCCAGACAGTGAAAGATTGAAACAGTGATTACTAGGGGCAGGGCTGGGCAGTGGGGAAGGAGAGATGTAAGTCAAAGCATACGAAGTTGCAAATATATAGGATAAATAAGCCTAGAAATCTAATATACAACATGAGGACTATAGTTAATAATATGCATTGAACTTGGTATTTTTGTTAAATGAGTAGATTTTAGGTGCTTTTACCACACACACAAAAGATAACTATATAAGATGTTATATAAGACTAATATGTTTAATTTGCTTGGCTATAACAGACATTTTGCTATAGATACATACATCAATCATGTTATGCTCATTAAATATAAAAATACAAAATTTACTGATTATTTAATATGTACTGGACACTGTTTCAGGTATTTGGGGTGCATAACTGAACCGTGCAGTCAAAAATCCTTGCTTTCATGGAGCTTACATTTTAGTGAGCAATAAATATTAATTATCAACATTGTCATTGTTATCATCATTGTTATCACCATCCTCATTATACTGAATATCATCAGTGGGTGTCCAAAAACTGCCTAGACATTTTAGAGTCTCTGAAAATGATTATGCCCCTCAAGGAAGCATTCTTGGTGTGTCATTAGGCCCAGTGGAACAATTCAGGTCATGGCCAATCAACTCATTATTGCACATCAGGCTCTTACTGCATCAAAGGCTATTCTACTAATTTGACTATCTCCAAGGATTAATAGTGGGTTGATTCACATGCAGTCATAATACTGGGGAATGAAAGAGTTAAAAGAAGGCAGATCCATCGAACCCTAAGCCATAGTTGCAATTCCTGGGCCAGAGTGTCCTTTGATCCCTCCTTTCACTGTATGAAGGAAACCAGGAAATAAAACATAAAGAGATATGTTTCAAATTTCCAGATGGATCTCCTGTAAATACAACAAACAGAGAAGGCAAAGGTCCCTCCAGAGGGCAGGTAAATAATCTCTTCTCTTTCCATTAAAAGGAGAGTGGACTACCTCTGTGCAGATGTAAGGACAAGTGGGAAACACAGAGATCAAAGAGAAAGTAAAGCCATTAACAGCAACAATATCAGTCATTTTTGTGTTTGGGGAAAGTCCTTCTGTTCTCACATCTGGACAATGAATCTAAGATACCACAAGAAGAGAAGTCCACATGGGACTTTGTAACATGACCTAGGTCAGATAAAAAGATAACAATGTCCTTGAAAATTTTAGTGGACATAGATACGGTAAATAAAAAAGTGGCCTTGCCACAAGTACGAGAGCCACAACAAGTTCCTACTAAGGAAGACTTTGCTTCCAATCAAGCTCTGTATCTGTGCAACACACATTCAGGAAGTCTTTCTCTTTATGTGTAACCCGTTTCCCAAAAATATGACATCTAAACTTCAAGCTGAAAGGTGAATACAAATTTATCAGAGGGGGTATGGAGACAGCGAAGGGAGATTGCTCCATGAAGAGGGACAGCATGTGAGAAAGACCTGAGGAGGCATGGTAGAAGAGCCAGTTGTTCAGTCAGGCTGGAAAGGTAGGTAGAAGCCAGATAGTGCTCTGTGTTATAAACTGTGAGGCCAAAGGCACCCACACCAGAGTGGCATTCATAGATATACCATGAACTCTCACTCCCATTCATTTAGCATTAATTATTATTCAACCATACTTATTATAAATATAAATCATAACGTCATAAAGTTTATAATTATGTATGTATACAATCTATAATTGGGTCATACATAAAATAATATGTTTCATATATTCTATATTACATCATATACTAAATGACTATAAAACAATTAAGCATTAACTATCAGTAATTATTCTTCAAGCCTTTATTGAGCACCTACTCTTTCCCAAACACTGTTTAAGTGCTGGTTGACTTGTCTTAAGCAAGTCAGGAAAGGCTCCTGCCTTCATGAAGCTTACATTAATTGGAAGGGGAGCAAACAATAAGCAGGTAAAAATTTTCTTAAATATTTCATATAATAAAAAGTTTTCTGGAGAAAATAAAGCCTAAATCAATAATAGAAATTAACTATAGGGTGAGAGAGTAATAACGATGGTGCTTTAGATAGGGTGCTTAGTTTAGGGCTTTCTGTAGAGGTGGCATTCAAGCTGAAACTTGAAACTTGAATGACAAGGACATGGTCAGAAGGGCATTCCAGGCATATAAACAGAGAGTTCAAGGCCACGGGGTTCAAACAAGCTTAATGTGGTTAAGGAACAGAAAGAAAGGCAATGTGAAAGGAATGTTATACGTGAGGAAGAGTGTGGTATGAGATGAAGTTGGACAGGTAGTACTGGCTAGAATATGCAGAGCCTTGGAAGTCAGGATAAGCAGTACAGATCTCATTTTTAATTAAAAAAAGAGCCAATGTCATCTTTGATTCTTCTAAAATTACTTAAAGAGAGTTCTAGAAAATGTCAAGGGATGTGTCTTTTATGTGCTTGTAAATGTCCTCTTAGTTACCATATAACGTCTGTTATTTTCTCTGTCTTTTCCTGCTCCAACTGCTACAGTTTCATCTGGAACTGAAATGGCCAGAACGCTACCACCATGTCACAAACATAAGGCTGTCTTGAGGCTACAAAATTAATGACAGAGCACTTAGAAGTGATATCTTATTTGCATTCCAGATAAAGACTGGCCTGGTTCTGATTCATACTGTTGCAAATGCTCCATGATTCAGTATCTACAATACGCTATACTCCAAAGTCACCTCAAAGGGGGAAGTTTCTCCATTTTACCAATGTAGGTGCTAAACTCTAGCACTTGGATGTTATATTCCAAAACAGTAAAAATTTGTGTTCTTCATATCATACATAGACTTGAGTTGCACAGGTTTTTTAAAAAAAAATATTATTTTTCTCATGTATTATGATGAGTCTCACATTCCAGCACTCAGGTATTTGAGACTTAGGCTTGAAGATAATCTGAGTGATAGACATCATGATGTTGTTAGAATCCTTCCTCAATATGCTCTTTTACTTTCCCAAACTGGCACTGGACAAAGTGTGAAAACTCCAACTCTCCTTCTAGTACAAGAGTTCTTTTCCAAGAGGCTACTCAGTTTCTCAAGTAAACAGAAGACCATTAAGTAGACCTGGCCCTACTGATGCTCTAGACAGACTAACATGGCCAAGCTGAAATTTTGAGATCACTGATGAACTTGACAAGATAAATTTCACTAGAATGATGAAAATAGAAACCTGTCAGAGTGTGCTGAGAGGCAATGAGAGATAAGGAAGTGAAGAGAGAAAATCTAGGCAACTCTTTGAAGAAGTTTTGCTTCAAAGGGGAGCAGAAAAATGGAGCTAATGCTAGAGTAGGATAAATATTAATAATAGCCCATCTTATATATGTAAAAATGAGGCTTGGGGATGTCTTCCAATGTCAGAAAATGAGTAAGCATATCTGTAGATATGGGATTCAAATCCAAGTATTTGTTGATTTTAAATCTCCTATCTGTTACACTATACCATGATGCAACATTTTACTGAAAATTCACCGTAAAATATTGACTTTGAACATACTAAAACTATTTTAACTCTACATGATTATTTCCTTTTACATAGTATTCTAAGAAGCTAACCCAAATTTTCATATGTCTCATTGCTAATTGAGGCATGGTGTCTCTATTAAAGGCAGAGGAAATAATTAGTGAATTTATTGAATTTGAAAGATCTGTATTGCCTGTAATTTGTCAACAATATTTCAACAAAACATATTTATTGAATTTAAAAGAGTACGGTACTGGTGTCTGCATTTTTATCTCTTGTTTTATTTAATTCATACATCATACTAGGACCTCTGGATCTACTTTTAAAGTCTCAATGGAAAAAAACACATGATAAATGACCCTTAAAAGACTCTTTTTCTGAGTGCCAACAACGATAGGAAACATAACTTGCCACTTTTCAAACCCTCTGATTATTTTTGTAGTTCCTTGATTATGTGGTAAGTGCAGTCCACAACAGAAAATCAATATTGATGGGTAAGCACAGCATGGTCCATGTCCTTGAAGAGTTTATAGTCCTGGAATAAGTGCCACACAGAAATAGACCAGAAGCATGGATTAGACACACATACATAATGAGTGTGTGAACTTTACATTTTAAGATTTGGTTTATAATGAGGAAATTCTGAAAAACAAAGATATTGAGGCTTGAATATTTATAATTGCCTTATTTTGCCTGCAAAATAAATGTAATTTGTCTTCCAATTAAAAAGTCACATACATAGAAACAGAGAATATAACAGTGGTTAGCAGGGGCAGGGAGGTGGAGGAAATGGAGAGATGTTGATAAACAGGTACAAAGTTGCAGTTATTTAGGATGAATAGGTCTAGAGATCTAAGGTACAACATGAATATAGTTAATAATATTGCACTAGACTTGGCATTTTTGCTAAAAAGTAGATTTCAGGTGCTTTCACATCAAAAATATAGTAATCATGTGAAGAGACAGATATGCTAACTAGCTTAACTATAGTAATCATTTTACTATGCATGTGTATATCAAAACATCATCTTGTACACATTAAATACATACAGTAAAAAACATAATGCTACACACAACTTAGATGAGTATCCAGAGAATTATGATGAGTGAAAAAAGCCAATTCCAAAAGGTTATATACTGTGTAATTATATTTATATAGCAATCTTTAAGTACCAAAATTACAGAACTAGGGAACAGATTAGTCATTACCCAGGGTTAGAGATGAAGTTTGAAGGAAGGTCGGCATGGCTTTAAAAAACAACACAAAGGATCTCTGTTGTAATGGAATTGTGCTACATCTTGGCTGTATCAACATCAGCATCCTAGTAGTGATATTGTACTACAGATTTGTGAGATATAATACTATATGGTTTGGCAACATGTGCTATATTTTTGCAGGACATTGAGGGAAAATTGTGGAGGGTACACTGAATGTCTCTGCATTATTTCTTAAGATTACATGTGAATCCACAATTATCTAAAAATAAAAGATTGAATTAAAATAAAATGTAAGCTGAGACTTTGCTGAATTTGTTTATCAATTCCAGTAGTCTCACAGCAGCATCTTTGGGTTTTCTAGATATAAGACCATATTGTCAGCAAAGAGTGATAGTTTGATGTCTTCTGCCCCCATTTGGATGCCCTTGATTTTCTTCTCTTGTCTGATTGCTCTGGATAGGACTTCTAGCACTATGTAGAATAGAAATGGTAATAGAGGGAACCTTGTCTGGTTCCAGTTCTAAGCAGGAATGCTTTCAATTTTTCCCTGCTCAGTATAATTTTGGTTATGGGTTCATTGTATATGACTTCTATCATTTTTTTGGTAAGTCTCATCTATGATTATTTCATTAAGTGTACTTATCATTAAAAGGTGCTTAATTTTGTCAAATGCATTTTCTGCATCTATTGATAGGAACATATGATCTTTGTTTTTACTTCTAATTTATGTGGTGAATTACATTTATAGATTTGCAAATGTTGAAACCCTGCATCTCTCGGATGAAGCCCACATGGTCATGATGGAATAATTTTTTGATAAGCACCTAAATTTGGTTTGCTAGGATTTTATTGAGAATTTTTGCATCGATATTCATAAGGGTTATTGGTCTGCAGTTTTCTTTTTTTGTCAAATTATTTCCAAGTTTTGGTATCAGGGTGATGTTGACTTCAGTGTTGGGGAGCATTCCTTCTGTCTAGATGTTGTGGAATAATTTCTGCAGGATAGGCACCAGTTACAAAATCAATGTACACAAATCAGTAGCATTCATATATGCCAACAATAGTCAAACTGAAAACCGAATCAAAGACTCAATTTCCTTCACAATATCAACCAGGAAAATAAAATACTTAGGGATATACTTAACTAAGGAGGTGAAAGACCTCTACAGGGAGAACTAAGAAACACTGAGGAAGAAAATAGCAGAGGATGTAAACAGATGGAAAACCTTACCATGCTCATGGATCGGTAGAATTGACGTTGTTAAAATGTCTGTACTACTCAAAGTGATCTACAGATTCAATGCAATCCTTATTAAAATACCAATATAATTTTTCATAGACCTAGGAAAAATAACTCTACACTTTGTATGGAACCATAGAAGACCCCATTTAGCAAAGGCAACCTTAAGCAAAAAGGACACATTGGGAGCCATCAATTTACTAGACTTTAGGCTATACTACAAGGCTATAGTAACGAAAACAGCATGGAACTGGCACAAGAACTGAGACAGAGATCAATGGAACAAAACTGAGAACCCAGATATAAAACCATCCTCATATAGCCATCTGATCTTTGACAAAGCAGAAAATAATGTACACTGGGGAAAAGAATCCTTATTCAATAAATGTTTCTGGGTAAATTGGATAGCCACATGTAAAGACGGAAACAAGATCCACACCTTTCATCTCTCACAAAAATCAACTCACGATGAATAACATATTTCAAATTAAGGCATGAAACTATAATAATTTCAGAAGAAAATGTTGGAAAAACTCTCATAGACATTGGCCTAGGGAAAAAATTTATGAAGAAGACCTCAAAGGCAATCAGAGGAACAACAAAAGTAAATAAATAGGACCTGATCAAATTAAAAAGCTTCTTCACAGCCAAGGAAACTATCATGAGAGCAAATAGATAACCTACAGAATGGGAGAAAATATTTGCATGTTACATATCTGATAAAGGGCTGATAACTAGAACCTACATAGAGCTGAGGAAAATCAGCAAGAAAAAATCAAACGATCCTATCAAAAAGTGGGCAAAGGACATGAACGGAAACTTTTCAAAAGAAGATAGACAAATGGCCAAGAAACATATGAAAAAATGCTCAACATCTCTTATCATCAGGAAAATGCAAATCAAAACTACAATGAGATATCACTTATCTCCAGTGAGAATGGCCTTTATCAAAAATTCCCAAAACAATAAATGTTGGCATAGATGTGGAGAGATAGAAACACTCATACACTGCTGGTGGGACTGTAAACTTGTACATCCTCTATGCAAAGTAATATCGAGATACCTCAAAGAGCTACAAATAGAACTATCATTTTATCCAGCAATCCCATTACTGGGCATCTACCCAAAGGAAAAAAAGACATTCTATAAAAAAGACACCTGAACCCGAATGTTTATAGCAGCACAATTCACAATTGCAAAGATGTGGAAACATCCCAAGTGACCATCAATACATGAGTGGATTAATAAAATGTCCATGGAGTACTACTCAGAAATAAAAAAAAACAATGGTGATCTAGCACCTCTTGTATTATCCTAGATGGAACTGGAGCCCATTCTACTAAGTGAAGTATCACAAAAATAGAAAACTAAGTACCACATGTACTCACCATCAAATTGGTTCTAATTGATCAACACTTATGTGCTTATAGATTAGTAATATTTATCGGTTGTCAGGCAGGTGGGAGGGGAGAGAAGGGTGGGTATATTCACACCTAATGGGTGCGGTGTGCACCATCTGGGGGTTGGACACACTTGTAGCTCTGACTCAGGTTGGGCAAAGGCAATATAAGTAAAATCAACATTTGTACCCCCGTAATATTCCGAAATGTAAAAAAAAAGTACACTGAGCAAAAGAAATGAGATACAAAAGACTATGGGACAGAGTATATTATAGAGTCAGCCCAGGCATAAAACTGAGTGTGAGTGGTCTGCTTGAATTTATAACCTACACAACTGACTTGTATCACCCAAGGCCCAGGCTGAAAGCACTTACTCTATAATTGCATTCATATGAAATTTTGGAACAGGAAAAACTAATCTATAGTGACAGACAATAAATCAGTAGCTGCCTTAGGCAAAGAGTAGATGGTATTTACTGCAAAGGGCTTGAGGGAATGTTTTCAGGTGATGGAAATGTTCAGTATCTTCATTGGAGTGGTGGTTAAATGGGCATAAACATTTGTCAAAACCCATTAAATTATACACTTAAAAATCGATGCATTTTATTTTCTGTAAATTATACCTCAATACTACTACTTTTTTTAAAAAAGGAAAAATTAAGAACTTCCTATATGTATAGTGGTAAATATAGGCATAAATAAACTACTAACTATACCTACCACTATGATGGTAATTGTCTCTTTCCTCAAATCCACACATAGAGAAAATTAATTTAATTTGTGACCCATAGTTTTCATTTATCTCTTTCGTGGTAATAAATATAACTAAAAGTGAATGCTCCCTTCTCAGTACCATAAAACAAAATGAGAAGTACCAGATTTGAAGTGGTACCCCAAAGAGCAGATGGTCTAAGAGTCAAATGTATTAATTTTCTGTTGTTGTATAGATAAAGGTATAATTTAATTCCCAATCAAAATAGAGACATCATTAAGAAAGTCTTCTGAGACATGCTGTATGTAGGCAATGTAAAATTAACGTACATTTCTACAGAAACATGAAAATGTAAGAATTATCTATCTGGAATTTTCTTAGTTATAACCAGACAGGTAAAAGTCATTGTAGATTAAATATCATGTGTTTGACTGCTTCTCAAGTACTGTCAAAAGTCACCTCCCACATTGTCAGTAAAAAAAAAAAAAATCAACACTCTGACACCTCTATCAATAAATCACACTACCTTCAAGCAAGGAGACACTGCTCAAAGCTCAAATCTTGGCAGCCCATAGAAGCCAGTCCCCCACCCCCGGCCAACCACTTTCTGTCCAGCAATAGCTCACATATAAAAGAAAATTGATTACTGGGAAAGAAATGCATTCATTCCTCCTCCAGGAGCTCACTCTTCTAGTCCTGGCAACCAAATTGATAAAAATCCATTCACATACAGTGTAGCAGGTCAACTTCACTCCAATCACCTAATTCCCTCTGCATGTATCCTAAAAATGTGACAATGACTAAATCAGTTTTTGGTGCCAATTGGAAATAATATGGACCCTGAAGAGCTAACCACAAACCTGTGCTTCTTCATCACCTTCCATTGTGTTCAGCTATCACTTCTCTGTAGTCTCTCAGACTAATACTTGGTAAAATCTGCAAAAAGATCCTTTATGAAGATAAATCAAACAATAAATAACTAGGTTAGGTAGAAACCTGATTGATAGCATCATTGGTGTCCTCTCTATAACTATTTGTTATTCACTCATTTATCAAATATATTGTGGGCATGTATAATGTAAGGCAGGAAAATGTAGGTAAGGAAGTATACTTTAGGCATAGAGAGAATTGAAATAAAACCCAGGCTTCTTAGACACAAAAGGTCACATCTTGAATCATTCCATTTATCTAAAACTTCCAAAGCAGGAAAATCCACAGACACAAAAAACAGATAGTGGTTATCAGGGGAAGGAGGGAGGGGAAAGGGGCGTGACTGATTAACGGATGCAGGTTTTATTTTTGCAGTGATGAAAATGTTTTGAAACTAGATAGAGGAGATGGTGACCTGGCATTGTAAATATACTAACTTCTACTTAATTGTTCATTTTAAAATGGTTAGTTTAAAGTTATGTGAATTTTATCTCAAAAAATGTGTTTTAATTTAAAATCCGGACTTCTCAACTATGTAGGTGTGTGATCTTAGACAAGTTTCATGACCTCTCCATACCATCAACTTTCTGTGAGTATAAATTAGGATAACATTACCTTCCTCATAGACTGACCTCTATGGCTCTTAACATGGTGTTTGCACTCAGTAAGTGCTGGATCAGAATGAGGATAAAGGCAACGACATCATGGGCACTGTGGAAAACAGAAGTCAGAAATAAGTCATGACCTTAAGTTGCTCATGGTCAAGAAGCGGAAACACAGAAGTAGACAATGCATTTAATTAAACCCAGCAAGTGTTAAACTAAAGGAATAAAGAAAATACTGTAGAAACACAGAGGAGTAAAAGAATAATTGTGTTTGTAGAAATCAAAGAGAGATTCATTAAGAAAATGACACAGATAATGAGAGATATTTAGATATTACCAGATTAAATGGAAAGACATTCCTGACGGTTACAAAAAGCATAGAGTCAAAAAAGGTTTGCTTTTCCTTTAACTATGAGCATTGGAAAATGATACACCTCAGACAAAGGCATGATCATTGGGAATTCTTACGATCAACAAGCAATCTTCAGATGAGGAACCCTAAACCATCCAGCCCAAGGGATGTACTAGAAATCTTCCCATTTGCCAGCCTTCTCTTTTGCGTACATAAAATGAGAACTACTAAAATAAATGTGTAACAAAGTTGGACTTTTGGAAAGTTTTTGTTTCTCAACAATTAAAGGGAATATATAAGGTGTTGTCTACTGAAATCATAGATAAACCTTTCCTAACAAGGGCTACTAGAAAAAAAATATCTAATCAAACTGGAATTCCTTGTTGCCTTCTACTGTGTGATTGGATGGTCTCAACTCTCTTCTTTCAATGCCAAGTACACATATCCCTTTCTTGCTGAAATTGAAGACTGCTAAATGATGATGTTCGAATGATGTTCTTTTCAAATAACAAAGAAGGATGTTCCATTAGGTTGTCAAATCTAATTTTATATGAGCTTTATCTTCACTTTGCTCTTTTAAAGTAGTAGAGTTATATCATATATCTGCCAAAAAAGAGGTAATTTTCAGGAGAAAAGGATTTTCCTTTTGAATCTGGTGCATAATAGACAGGTATATGTGGATTTGAAAGGCAGTCTAGTTTAGGGGAAAAGTCATAGCATTTGGAGAAAAGGCACATGGAATGGAGTCTCTGAATGGTCTTGAACAAGTCACTTACATTTCTTGCTGGGCTTTTATGAGAATTAACTGGGATAAAGCAGGTGAAAGTATTTGCTACATTTCAAGTATTAAATCTTTTAGTGTTAAGTATGCATTTTCAAGGGTGACTGATAATTATATGCTTGTAAATTAATGAGAATTCAGTAAGCGAACATCTTCACCATATAGCATATATCCTGTCTAGAAACACAGTCATTGGACATTAAAGTTCCCCATACCATTCCGAGCACAAAGCTGAAGTACCTAATATTTCTAATCCATTGAAACTATTGGTTGATTCCATGATGTTGAAACTATTAGTTTGTTGTTGCTATAGAAGATAAGCAAAATGAAAGCTGCTGACTCTGTTATCCTTCCTCAAAGGCATGAATGTTTCTGCCACACCCTAGGTTTTTTGCAACTGTGTTACTCTCATGAATTTATGGACAATCAGCATTCTCAGAAGTGTTGGTAGGTGGTATGAGGGTGAGAGGTTAAGAGTGGAATGTTTTTTCCTTCCCAAATCAAGAGAACATTGCTGACAAACTGAGACCACGCTCTACATTTATTCAACAATTGTTTTCAAGTACCTATTGTGTTCATTTAACTGTACTGAGACCACAACAAACACATATGAACCAGACATTTTCTTTGCATAAACTACTGCTAAACTCAATAGAAGTGAGTAGCAAAATGGCTGATAGAACTAAAAAGAAGATTATACCAGCAGGAAGAGGATGACTTCATGGAACAAGAGGGTTTTGAGCTGGACCTTTATGGATGGTAAGGTTTAAACAAGTAGAAAAGATTAGGAAGTAAGGTGCTGTGGTTATTAATTATTTATAAAGGTCAAAACCTAAATGACAGATGAGGAGAGATTAAGTGAGCCTATGGGATCAAGAATTGATAAACTCAGATGAAGATGCAGTTGGTGAAAAATCTGGTCGCCTTCTGGGCATGGATTTCTCTTTCCTAATGTTTCTGTTTCTCTACCTTCTCTCCATGAAAATAGTAAGGAAGGAGGCCCCTCATGACATATAGTGATGATAGGTGAGATGCTGGGACAAAAGTAAAGTCAGAGTTCTTGGATTATAATTCTTTTGTTTTCCTCTTTGTATCCCAATAGGAAAGTGGTTAACTCCTTTGAGAACTGGATGAAAGCTATAGAATCCCTGCCCCAGAAAAAATGCAAATTTGTACTCAGACAATTTTGCATACAATTTTATGGAAATCAGATCCTCTAAGGATCACATATACAGCACCTTGGAGTCCACTGACCTTTCTTATGAGTGTCCAAAAGACAGCCCCCCCAAAACCTGGCTAAGATAAATAACTCCCTTTATGTATTAGTCATTGGGTTCCCATGTTTGGAATTAGCTCCACTTCTGCCAAAGGAATTGGCAGAAATTCCAGCATATGGAAGATCTTTTCCCACTTATAAAAATTGTTAATTATTTCCTCAGACCTCAAATACCAATAGAATTAATAATAACTCAGATGAAAAATAAATTAGAAAAAATTACCACATGTTCTATTAAAGCAAAGAATTACATTAAAATAACATGTAGTATTTCAGAATTTACTTATATGTCCCCAAAGTTACTAGAAACATATTGGGAATTAACAGAATCTGGTCAATATAATTACTTCTAGAGCACATCTACAATTATACTGTGGCTTCTTCAACTCTAGCATTTCTTAAATCACTGCTTATTTCCAGACCTACCTAGAAGGGATCTATTCTTTTTGTTTGAGGTTACAGGGTCTCCTCGAGGACAGATACTGGGTCCTATGTACCTTCTGACAATCTGTAGCACCATGTACTTACATAGTAGCTGCTCAATAACCATATTTTGAACAAAAGAATAATGCTCTCAGAGTAAGGCTGGTTCTATGCACTTTCATGCCATGTTCCTTATACATTATAGGAAGCACAGATTATACAATGCCCTCTTGGATCAACTTTGGTTTTGAGAGGAAGAGAAAAAAGAAACCGTAATGATTCTAGCTCAGTTTTTCTCAAAAGGAGATCTCTAAACCAGGAAAATCAGCATAAACTGGGAAATTGTTACAAATGCAAAATATTAAACCTGCACCAAGACATACTATATCAAAACTCTAGGCATGGGACCCCATATTCGGTGTTTTAACAAGCCATTCAGATGATTCTGAAAGCAAGCTAATGTGGGGGAACCACGAATCGAGATGAATAATGCTGCGAAGATAAAATTCGTGCTCCAAAATACTGACACATGGTGCTAATCTACAATTTCAGATATGGTAAGTTTATCTCATGTTAAGAAAAAAACAGTTAACGAAAAGGGCACTGTCAAGGGAATAAGACACTCCTTAGTTTAAATACTGGCTCTGCCACTTTCTGGCTATGCAACATTGGGCAAACTTTGTAATATTTCTGAGCTTATCCTCCTCATTTATAAAATGAAGTCATTGTGTAATACAAGTTGATTTAAATGTCTTTACCAGCTCTGTCATTCTGTTCCATTGCAAGTATTCAATATGTATTTATTGAATGCCCAGCTATATTCTAATAAATCTGGAGGAAAATAAAGAAGAAAAGATAACACCTACTTTATTTATTTATTTATCTATCTATCTATTTATTTATTTATGTAGGATAAGAGTGATACTTCTTTTGTTTATTTATGATTTTTATTTCAAAATATTAAGGGGCTACAAATGTTTTTTTTAACTTGCATATGTTGTGTAATGCTTAAGACAGGGCTTTTAATGCACCCATCACTAGATAGTGTTCATTGTACCTGTTTGGTAAGTTTTTATCCTTCACTGCCCTCCCACTCTCCCTGCTTCTTGGTTTCCATGTCCATTACAGCTCTTTGTACCCCTGTATACATATTGTTTAGCTCCCGCTTATTAGTGAAAACATATGGTGTTTGCTTTTGCATTCCTGAGATACTTCATTTAGGATAATGGTTTCTAGTTCCATCCATGTTGGTGCAAAACATAGTATTCCATTCCTTTTTAGGGCTGAGTAGTACTCCATGGTGTGTGTGTGTGTCTGTGTGTGTGTATGCATGAGTATGTATACACATGCTCTTATTTATCTACTTTTCCACTTTATTCCATTTTTTATCCACATTTTCTTTATCAACTCATGAATTGCTGGGTACTTAGATTGATTCCACATCTTTGAAATTATGAATTGTGGTGCTATAAACATTCAAGTGCAGATGTCTTTTTGATAAAATAAATTGTTTTCTTTGGGGAAGATACCCAGTAGTGAGATTGCTGGATCAAATGGTAAGTCTACATTTATTTCTTTGAGGAATCGTCATACTGTTTTCCATAGAGACTGTACTAATTTGCAGTCCCACCAATGGTGTATAAGGGTGCCTTTCTCTCTACATTCATGCCAGCATCTATTATTTTTTTGACTTTTAATAATAGCCACTCTGACAGGGGTAAGGTCGTATCTCACTGTGGTTTTAATTTGCATTTCCCTGATGATTAGTGCTGTTGAGCATTTTTTCTTTTGTTTGTTGGCCATTTGTCTATCCTCTTTTAAAAACATCTGTTCTTGTCTATTACCCACTTTTTAATTTTCTTGCCAATTTGTTTGATTGTGGATATTATTCCATTGTTGGGTGTATAGTTTGTGATATTTTCTCCCATTCTGTGATTATCTATTTACTCTGCTAATTATTTCCTTTGCTGCATAGAAGCTTTCTAATTTAATTAAATCCCATTCATTTATTTTTATTGTTACTATATTTGCCTTTTGGATCTTAGTCATAAGTTCTTTGCCTGGACCAAAATCTATATAGAAGAGTTCTTGCTACATTTTCTTCCAGAACTTGGGGTTTCACCCCATATGTTTAAGTCTTTATCCATCTTGAATTAATTTTTGTATATGGTGAGAGATAGGGATCCTGTCTCATTCTTCTGCATGTGGCTATACATTTTTCCCAGCACCACTTATTGAATAGGTTTTATACCAGCACCATGCTGTTTTGGCTAACATAGCCTTGTACTGTAATTTGCAGTCAGTTAATGTGATGCCTCTAGATTTGTTCTTTTTAATTAAGGTTCGTTTGGCTATTTGGGCTCATTTTGGTTCCAAATGAAGTGTAGAATTATATTTTCTAGATTTGTCAAATATTACGTTAGCATTTTGATGGGGATTGTGTTGAATCTGTAAATAGCTTTGGGCAGTATGGACATTTTAATGATGTTGATTCTATGAATCCATGAGCAAGGACTATTTTTCCATTCATTTTTGTCATAAATGATAACTTTTGGAAGTGATTTTTAGTTCTCTTTGTAGAGATCTTTCATCTCCTTGGTTGAGTGTATCCCTAGGTATTTTATTTTTTTTTGTAGCTATTGTAAACAATATTGACTCTTTGATTTTATTCTCACCTTGACTGAGTATATAGAAATGCTACTGATCTGTGTAGAGTGATTTTATAATCTGGAACTTTGTTTAATTTATTTATAAATACTAGGATCATTTTGGTGGAATCTTTAGGATTTTCTAGATACAATATCATGTGGTAGGCAAACAGAGATATTTTGTCTTGCTCTTTTCTGATTTGGATGTCCTTTATTTGTCTCTTGCCTGATTGCTCTGGCTAGGACTCCCAGTGTTATGTTGAATAGAAGTTGTGACAGTGGCCACCGTTCTCTTATTCCAGTTTTTAGGGATACTGCTTTCAACTTTCTCCTATTCAGTATGGTATTGGCTGTGGGTTTATCAAACATAAAGTGTACATTTTTTTGTATAATTTTGAGAAATGTTCCTTCTAAACCTAGTTTGTCAAGGGTTTTAATCATGAGTGTTGGATTTTATTGAATGCTTATTCTACATCTATCGAGATGATGATATAGCCTTTTTTTTTGTTGTTTTGCTTCTGTTTAAGTGGTGTATCATGTTTATTGATGTACATATGTTGAACCATTCTTGCATCCCTGGGATGAAACCCTTTGATCATGGCAAATTATCTTTTTGATGTGCTGTTGAATTTGGTTTGCTAGTATTTTCTGGAGGATTTATGTATCTAGGTTTATAAGGTATATTGGACTGTAGATTTCTTTTTTTGTTATGTCCTTTCCTGGATTTGGTATCAAGATGATACTAGCTTTGTAGAATGAGATAGGGAGTATTGGATTCCTTCCTTCTTGATGCTGTGGAGTAATTTTTCTGGGATAGAAATCAGTTCTTTATAGGGCTGGTAAAATTCAGTTGTGAATCTGTCTGGTCCAAGGCTTTTTGAGGGGGGGGAGATATTTTATTACTGCTTCAATTGTGCTGCCCATTATTGGTCTGTTCAGGATTTCTATTTTGTCCTGATTCACACTTGGGAGTTGTGTGATTCCAGAAATTTATGAATTTCCTCTACATTTTCTAATGTGTGTGTAGAGTTTTTCATAGTATACACAGATGATATTTTGTATTTCTGTGATATCAGTTTTAATGTCTCCTTTTTCATTTCTGCTTGAACTTATTTGAGATCTTTCTCTTCTACTTATGGTTAGTATGGCTAATGGTCTATTGATTTCATTTATCTTTTAAAAGAGCAAATTTTTTTGTTTTGTTGATCCTTTGTTGTGGCCTAAGATGTGATGAATCTCAGAAAATGTCCGATGTGTTGATGAGAAGCATATGTATTTAGTATTTTACAATGTTCTGTAATTGTCTGTTAGTTCCATTTGTTCTGGAGTCACATTTAAATCCAGTGTTTCTTTATTGATTTTCTGCTTCAAGGATCTGTCCAGTTCTGTCAATGGGGTGTTGAATTCCCTGGCAATTATGATGTCATTGTTTATTTCTTTGCTTAGATGTAGTAGAATTTGTTTCACGAATCTGTTAGCTCCTGTATTAGGTGCATATATATTTAGGATTGTTATATCTTCTTGCTGATTTGCTCTCCTTTGTATTATATAATGGCCATTTTTTTCTTTTTTTGATCATTATTGATTTAATGTCTATTTTATCTGATGTGAGAATGACTATACCCGCTCACTTTTGCTTACATTTGTGTGGAATGTTTTTTCCATCCCTTTGGCTAGAGTCTGTGCAAGTCCTTGTGAGGTGGATTGGTTTCTTGGAGGCAGCATATGGTTAGGTTGTGTTATTTCATCCATTCAGCCATTCTATGTCTTTTTAGTGGGGCATTAAGACTTATACTTTCAATGTTATTATGGATATATGGGATACTGTTCTGTTTGTCATGTTGTATCACGTGTTTTATTTTCCCTCTGGTGCTATTGTTTTATAGGAGTTGTGAGCTTTAAGTTTTGGGTGTTTTTACACTAGTGGGTATCTATTTTGCTGTTCCACGTATAGAGGACTTTTGAGCATTGCCTGTAGGGCATGTCTAATAGTGACAAATCCCCTTAGTGTTTGCTTATCTGGAAAAGTCTTTATTTCTCTATCATTCAAGAAACTTAATTTTGTAGGACAAAAAATACTTGGATGACAGTTGTTCTGTTTAAGAAAATTTAAAATGAGCCCCCAATCACCTCTGGATTGTGAGGTCTGTGCTGAGAAGTCTGCTGTTAGCTTGACGGATTTTTCTTTGTAGGTTAGCTGTTGCTTTTATCTTGTAGCTCGTAGAATTTTCTCCTTCATTTTGCCTTTGACCAGGTTGATGACTATTTGTCTTGTGGATGTCCTATTTGCTATGAATGTTCACCACGTTCGATGCCCATCTTGTATTTCACTATCTGAATCTCTGGCAACACCAGGGAAGTTTTCCTCAATAATGCCCTCAAATAGGTTCTCCATATTTTTTTTTTCTTTTTCTCCTACTGAGATACCTATAATTTGTATATTGGCTGGCTTTACATAGTCTTATATTTCTAAAATATTATTTATTATTCTTTTTCTGTATCTTTGACTGACTGGGATAGTTCTAAAGCCTTGTCTTCAAGCTCTGAGATTTTTTCTTCTGCTTTGTCTAGCCTGTTGTTGAAGCTTTCTGTTGTATTTTGAAATTTCATAAATGGTTCTTTCATTTCTTTAAGTTCTGTTATATCCTTTCTTATATTGTCTATATCTTTAGCAAAATTTTCATTTTTTTTCTTTCATGTCCTGAAATAGTTTTTTGGCTTCTCTATTTTCATTCTCAACTTTCTCTTCAATCCTACTCAACTTATTTGCCATCCATATTCTGAATTTCATTTCTGACTTTTCAATTTCCTTTTGGCTGTGTTCTGTTGCAGTAGATCTATTGTGATCCTTTGGGGATGTCAAATTAGGTTTTTTGTTTTTGTTTTTGTTTTTCCATGTTGCCAGAGTTCTTTTGCTGGTTTCTTCTCATCTGTAACCTCTCAGTTCAGGGAAGAGAGGTTTGCAGCGATCCTGTTCTCCTTTTCTAAGAACTTTCCTAATTAGTGAGAAGGAAAAAAAAAATTTGTTGTCTTATTTCCAAAGATTGACACAGCAGGAGAGGGGTGTATGCACTACAAGACTTTAATGCAGCTGCTCTTTGTTGTCCCATTCCCAGCTGGTGATTGTCACAGTCCCTCCTGGTATTGGAGAATTTTCATGTGGAGTAGGGGGTTGTTTCCGAAGGGCTGCTGTTGGAAGCTCAGGCATGTGGTCCTTCTGCACAGAGGCTGTAACTGCAGGAGATAACTCTGCCTTGGTCTCTCTGTGGCAATGACAGTGGCTGTGGGGCAAGGCTAGCTGGACAGTGGTCACAGATGTCAGGGCTGTGGGCTTTTGCTCCACTAAGGTCCAGGTGCAATGGTGGCACATGGCTAGTGGGTCCATGGCAGAATGTTGGACTGTGGAGGCAGATCCTGCCAGACAGTGGCTGTGTGCCTTGAGGGTGTGGCCACGGTGCCAGGCTGCTGGATGGCTCTGTCTCTCTCCCTGTGCAGGTCCTGCCATGGTAGTTGCTGTGGCTGCGGGGATTCTCAGGTAGCATTGGTGGTACCTGCTCTCTTTATATTCCTTGTAGAGGGGAGGGGATAGTGGCTATTTTAATGAAGTTCAAGATCCAACTAGGAAAATGTGTCAGTTATACATAAAAGGAACAGATTAGAGAGCATCATAGAATTATGAACCTGATTATGGCAAAGTCAACTCAGAATTTCAGAAGCCTGATCTTTCAATAGGAATGATTTGAGGGACATTCAGAGAATCAGTCTGTCTAGAATACCTTCCTTCCCCTAGGCTATGTAATTGTCTCCAAATAAATCTCTCCAGCCATATGTGAGTAACAAGATTAAGGAGAAATTTAACAGCTTCAGATCTAATTTAATATTCCTGGTATTTTTACATAATGCTTTACATATATAATTTTATTTAAAACACTTATGAGAACCCTAGAGTAAGGTACTAATATTCTCTCCATTTCACAAATGAAGAAGCTGAGGCTCAGAGAGTTTAAATGGCTTACTTAAATTTACATATCCAAGAGATGGTATGGAGTTCAATGAAAGCTGTAAACATTCAGAATCCATTTATTTCTACTATATAAAAGTGTCTCATTAGAAATATGAGGTTAGGTAGATATAAGGCCAGTTGCTATGTGAGTAGATGCTGCATATAGATAAACAAGCTATTAATATGTGTGAGAGTAGTAAAGTAGAAATAAAAATAATGTCAGTGAAATCCTCAGAGTTCTAACAGAATTCGAACTGAGTATGGATAATTATTCACACATTTTTCATATGAAAACTGAGGGTATTAGGTGCAGTCACCTATGGAAATTCTTTCATGCCACTCTAAGACAACAGGAGAAACAAATGTTTAATTTAGTATTTATGATCTTATTTTCACACAAAATACATTTTATAAAAGTTAAATTAATGAGATTAATCATTAATGCTTTGAGATCTTTCAGACCTTTTGTGAAACAAATAACTATCAAATATGGTCCACCTACATCAAATGCTCATGGAAAGGGAATGCACAAGGTTATACCAATTTAATATATCTTAGAGATTGTGAAGCGGTTCTCATAGGAATTAAGACCTTTACAGACTAAAAGAATGTAAAATTTTTTTGCTTCCCAAAGATCCAAGGCATTCAGTTGTTTGGCTATTGAGTAACCCAACCCCAAAACTGTTTCTTCAGATAAGTTGATTACTTACAAAGTAAGATCCAGAAATCCTGAAAAACAGCTTAGCTTGTACTTAAACAAGCTCTTTATACCAGAAACTCTGAGCAATTTTATTTAATAAAAGGAGAAAGGATCTTATTAAATTAACTGTTTAATGAACACTTATCATTTAGGCTTTTCCTGACATAATGGGTCATCTCAGACCTACCATAATTATTTTAAAACATTTATCTTAAACCTTCCCTGATATATTTAGATAGTTACTCAAATCCCAGTTCTGCTTCATGAATATGGAATTGTCATTGTATCAATGGATGTCTTCTATTTAATTTGGCTAGTGACATCTATTTTGGAGGAACTGAATTCCTTTTAAGTATGAGTATTGCCCTGCATTTTAGAAGACATTCAATTCTGTTCTAGTTGCAAGCCTGAAGCAGAGGTTCTCACCCTAACTGCGTATTGAAGTCACCTAGGTATATCTTGAAATATATTGACTTCTAACATTCAATCCTCAGAAATTCTAATTCAATTGGACCACAGTGTGTATGAGGCAATGGTACTTGGAATAACTGCCCAGGTGACTCCAATGCATGGTCATAGTTAAACATTATTGTCTAGATTGTACTGTGACATAAGAAAAAAAGTCACCTCATAAATGCCACAAGAATTCCTTTAGTTGGCAGGATGATAAGAACAAAAATCTACCTAGAAACCTTCACGGAAACTTAACTTCTCTTTGCAAAAAGGTATTATTTATAGTAATGGAGTGTTAAAATCAGCTTAAATGTCCAAAAAAAATGATCAATTAAATAATTCTATATGTTATACATACAAATGAATATAAAGCAACTGAAATGTTTTATAAGATAAAAAAGCTGTTATTTTGTTTTCTCACATAACAAAATTAATATATATGTACATATATGTATATATTTACACTATTTGGACAACACTGGAAAGCACAAAGAAGAAAATGAAAGTCACCCAAAATACCACCTGGAAACAGCCTGTTAATAATCTGGTGACAATCCACCCCAACCTCTTCTTTTCCTCCACTCTTCTTTATCATCATTGTTATTATACATAAACCCATATATATGCATATATACATACTTTATGTATACATATACATATATAGACTTTTAGAAGAAATAATTTAAATATTATTCTATAGCATTAAATATATATTCTTTTTAATATATATGCTTTTATAGCCATTTTAAATAAGCTAATATATTACTTGATAGCATCATTTTTATTTTTTCATTATTAAGAGAAAAAGGTCAAAAAATTCTAGTATCAACATTTTAGTTAAGTTCTGCAATTAATTCCATAAGAGGTGCTGCCAGTCACTTATTTGTTTGCCCTTTTTTCCATTTCTCACTCTTCCCCTGCTCAGCTCTGGATGGCACGTGTCACAGGGTAGGGGATTGAGGGGCATGGCAAGGAGTCTAACCCCTGATAACTGCATTTTCCAGGGTTTCTTCTCAACTAGCTTCCAGGTAGTTTTAACTAATGAGAGAAACTAGAGGAAATGTGGAGTGTAGAAAAAGGGGAGAAGGCAGAACATCCCTCCCTCTCTCTCTCTGTCCACTTCAGGTGGTGTCTCTGGCAATAATGCAGCCCCTGTACATCTCTAGCTCCTTCTGCACAACCTCTATGTTTTTGACTCTACTTCTTATCGGTGGTCCAGGCTGTGACAACACCTCTGCCCTGTGGCACACTGTCTTATTGTCACATTTGCCTTTTTAGCTATTCCAATACTTTTGTAACTGATTTGCTGGCTCTGTTTTCTTGAATATATCCTGACTGATACAAATACGTTATCATAAGAATATTTGCTAGACCAAAGGAGATGAGCATTTTAAAGTAAAGTTTATATTTCACAATGTGGAATTGTTCTGCAGCCTGCATGTACAAATTTATGAGACAACACATTTTCCCGGACCCTCCATTTCTGGGATTTATCATTCTGTGTTAGTTGCAAAGATAAATGTTTCATTATTTTGCATATTGTTAGATTGCCTTTTTTCATATTTTTATCAGTCATAGTTGTTCTTTATGAATTGCTTGTTCCTCTTCTTTTCCTCTGTTAATCTTTTCCTAATTCGTAAGCCTGAATACACCACAAGTGCAGGCTCCCTGTCTGTTGCGTTCACAACTGCATACACAGCACTTATA
Source organism: Propithecus coquereli (assembly GCF_000956105.1). NCBI lineage: Eukaryota > Metazoa > Chordata > Mammalia > Primates > Indriidae > Propithecus > Propithecus coquereli. The sequence continues at coordinate 6,547,323 of NW_012156284.1, forward strand.
ACTGTGCCCAGAAAATGGTAAACATTCATCATTATTAATTAAATAAATGAAGAAATGTATATGGAGTTTGTATTCTGTTCCATTCTTCATTAGAACAAATCTGCTTTATAATGCATTTTATTATCTAGTAGGGAAAGCTCCCTCCTTATGGCTTTTTAATCTCCCCAGTATTTTCTTGAATATTGCCATTATTTATCAATAAACTGTAAGAAAAACATTATTCTTTCCTTCTTCCCCAAAGCATTTTTTCCATTAGTACTTGATTGCGATAGTGTTAAATTTCTAAATTAAATTGGTGAAGAATCAACATCTTTAGACTAATTAATCTTTATATGTCTCCTAGTTACTCCCTGGTTGTGCTATTCCCCACCTCCACAGTTTACCCATTGTTATACTGCTTTCTTCCAGGAGACTGTATGATCCAGGCTTCCTTACTCTCTGGCTTCGAGTTGGATTCAGCCAAGGGGGAGAACTAACAGAAAAATGGAGGGTGGCAAAATATTTTTCCTCCTAGTTCGCACTTGCCTCAGTGTCATGTTTCTAGAAATGACTAAATTCTCCCTCTTCCATGACCACATACCCTCTTCCTTACCTCCATCTCTTACTAGGCTCTGATGAAGCAGTCCTGATCCCTTTCTCTTTCAGATCTTGAAGTGGTAATGGCTTCATACTTTTCCTAGTCCCTCGGAATCTCAATATTCAGAGTTCCTTCCCTTAACCCTGTGTATAACTCTGAATAGTGCTTTGATTAAAGTAGCGTTGAAATCCCAGATGAGTCTGTCTTATATTTCTTGCTGGTACTATGACTGTGGTATCCCAGTTGACTTATTTAAGCTTCATTTATATCTCACAGTAAAGTTCTATGCTTTTTAAAGAAAAGATGGCATATACTATCTTAGATTAAATTTTATATATTTTATATATTTGTTTTTATTAATGTAATACTTTTCTATTGTAACTCCTAACTGGTTACATTATATATATAGTCACTAATAGATGTAATAATGTTGAGAAATGCTCAAATATAATGAAAAATCAGATTAAAAAATAATTACAAACTATATAAACATATTTAATATAAAATATAATCCCTCTCAAAAATTTCACCAACATTTTTAGTGGTAGCTTTGAATAATTGAATGTTGGGTGATTTTAAAAGAGTAATATCCATTATTTAAAAATTGATTATTGAAGACAAATGTAATTCAAATTGTTGAAAAATATGAAGGAGAGACAATGACCTACATGTGGAAAATGTTTAAGTTGGAACTACTACTTCCCTGTCACTACCCAACCACTAAAATCTTGGATAGCAGAGAAAACAGATATTGAAATAAGCTGAACAGAACTGGCAAAATGATCAAGAATAGCAGCTGAGTTTTTGGAGGCTGAGATTCCAATTCACAACAGGATGTTACCAATGTTGCCAGTGGTCAGCATTATGACTCAAACTATTCATCATGACTATTTTGGGGATGGGATGACAAGTTTCATTAATCAATACCCTGGAAGGGTCAATAATACTGTAGCTAAGGATATATACAGTTTTAACTAATTGATTTTAGTGTCAATATATGTGTAATTGGTTGAAATTTTAAGATTCTAAATATTTATAATCTCAGGGTTTCAAATACAACTTATGATGCTGATTCTGATATGACTAAATTCATAGAAGCAGGATAGAGTGGAAATAATGCAGGACTTCATATACTCCTTAACATATCCAATGGATCTGAATATTCATCATTTCTCCCTGAGAGAAGAATTGTGAGAGGACAAGAAGGCAGCCTGTGTGTCATAGCTTTCTAAGTGCTGTGCAAAGGTTAGCTAGGATGACCAAAGGAACTTAAAAAAATCTATTTGTATGTTATCAATTACTTGTACAGTGAGTGCTTATATTATGAGTCATAAGTGTATGATGTTTGGATATCTACATTTGAATCACAAATTCTTTTTATATTGTAAGGAAATGGCATATATGTCCATATTATTAACAGAAGTACATATTGTGACACGTTCAAATCCTCAGGTTTGCTATGTATTGCCACTTACCATTCAAACTACAGCTATACTTTCTCATTTATGATGACTGTGTTAATAACTTGCTTTAAAAAATCTGTATGTCGTCTCAGGCTACAAAATCAATACACACAAATCTGAGGCATTCATATATACCAACAACAGTCAAGCAGAAGATCAAATCAAAAACGCAATTCCTTTTACAATAGCCTCAAAGAAAATTAAATATCTAGGAATATATTTAACGAAAGATGTAAGAGACTTATACAGGGAGAACTACGAAATACTAAAAAAAGAAATTGTAGATGATGTAAACAGATGGAAAAACCTACCTTGCTCATGGATTGGTAGAATCAATATCGTTAAAATGTCCATACTACCTAAAGTGATCTACAGAATTAATGCAATCCCTATCAAAATCCCATTATCATTCTTCACAGATCTGGAAAAAATAATTCTACGCTTTGTATGGAACCAGAAAAGACCTCGTATAGCCAAAGCAATCTTAAGTAAAAAGAACAAACTGGGAGGTATCAGTTTACCAGACTTTAAGCTGTACTACCAGGCTGTAGTGACTAAAACAGCTTGGTACTGGCACAAAAATAGAGACATTGACCTCTGGAACAGGACTGAGAATCCAGAGATGAAACCATCTGCATATGGTAATCTAATCTTTGACAAAGCTGACAAAAACATACACTGGGGAAAAGAATCTCTTTTCAATAAATGATGCTGGGAAAAATGGATAGCTACATGCAGAAGACTGAAACTAGACCCCCATCTCTCACCTCTCACAAAAATCAATTCAAGATGGATAACAGACTTAAACCTAAGGCACGAAACCTTAAGAATTCTAAGTGAAGATGTTGGGAAGACCCTTTCAGACATCGGCCTAGGCAAGGAATTCTTGAAAAAGAACCCCAAAGCAATCACCGCAGTAACAAAAATAAATAAGTGGGATCTAATCAAATTAAAAAGCTTCTGCACTGCCAAGGAAACAATCATTAGAGTGAATAGACAGCCCACAGAATGAGAAAAAACATTTGCTCTCTACACATCTGATAAAGGGCTGATAACCAGAATCTATCTAGAATTCAAAAAAATCAACAAGAAAAAATCAAACAACCCCATCAGCTTCTGCACTGCCAAGGAAACTATCATTAGAGTGAATAGACAGCCCACAGAATGAGAAAAAACATTTGCTCTCTACACATCTGATAAAGGGCTGATAACCAGAATCTATCTAGAACTCAAAAAAATCAACAAGAAAAAATCAAACAACCC
>NW_012156284.1:6550986-6560300 GCF_000956105.1 Propithecus coquereli
AAAAGGGATGATGGAGGGGGGCGGGAGGAGGGGGGACGAGGGAGGAAGGGACGGGTATTTGTATACACAAGGAGTGCAATGCGCACTACCCGAAGGATGTACATATTTGAAACTCGGACTTGGGTGGGGGGCAAGGGCAACATACGTAACCTAAACATCTGTACCCCCATAATATGTTGAAATAAAAGAAAAAAAAATCTATATGTCAAGATAAATAACAACTGTAATGCCATCTTGGCTACATTAGCAAAATAAAGACAACACTCAAGCACAATGGGCATTGATGCATCAGAGACTCTAGACCTAGGTAAACATGGACATAAACTATGTCATAAATTGCTTAAATCGGCCAACATTCAACATAATGACAATTTTTAAGGGGCACTGATAACAGGGTGTTTTCCCCCTCCTTAATGCCTATGTTTTCTAGCTTTACCTAAAAAGTTAAAAAAAATTCTAGAAGACAGGCAGAGGAATGTTAATTTTAACTACATTTTCTCATTTCACATTTAGGATTTCCACTTTAGATTATACAGGGCTTGACAAATTGCACTAATTATGGTCTTCTCAAAAGGACAATCAGTAGTTGTCAGTCATTCACCAAGTCTAAGTGCCTACCACCTATTTTGGTGAGACTCAGATCATAATGCCTGGCTTAAGAGCCTTCATTTCAAACTCAAGATTATTTAGCTTTTCAAAATGCATAGCATCCATCATGTGACATGTTGAGTGAGGTGAGTAATAAAATCTTGCCAGAGAATTGGGGAGTTTCTCTCTGTTTTGAGCACAATCACAAGTTCAGAAAAAGCTTTAAGTCTCACAGTGTCATTTTCATAACTTAGAATTCGAGGTTTTCCACAGTCTAACACAGGCAAGCATATGCCTGTGTATGGTGCACATACAATTCTGGTCAAAAACATCCTGTGATTTGTCACTGCATTGCAATCATTCTTTTGTGCAGCTGATGAACTCTTCTCAAATAGAAATGTGGCATCTTTTAATTGAGTTGGCAGTGAAGGGACTCAAATTTCTTTTGTCATTTAAATCACCCTGTTTAGCTAGAACCTTTATTGCCACTTCAGAACATCTGGTCTAATTAAAGGATAGCTGTGCCCCCTTTATTTGAATGGTGGGGGAAGGTTAATTCTAACAGGCCCCATAGGCAAAAAATCTGGTTTTGTTGGATTTGAGACAGCTTCATTCTGTAATGATGGTTTTGATAACTGATGGAAATCTATATGGATTAGGATCTAACCTTACAGCTTATATAGGCATGTAGCCACAAGTAGAGTTATATATACCACCAGGAAAAGAGGTCAAAATCAAACGAAACCATGATGTGTTATTATACAAATTGGGATTCAAGTAAATATAGGCTGTATGTGGTTGAAATGTTCCTTGGTAACATACACCCTCAAGGGATGCCAGAAGCAACAATCAGGCCATCAAATGAAAAGTTATAAAAGTGAAGGGGAAGATGGTAATATGCCCAACAAAGAATGGAAGCAATGATTCTCTTTTTTTTCTCCCATGCAAGGCTATGAGATGTGAACAGCTCCTATCATGATGTGCCATAACACCTAGCACAAAGTTGAAGATAAAGTCTTAGAGACATATACTTCCTTGCAAATCCTGGAAGGATGATAAATAAATTTGACAGCTGAGGAACTTGAGTAAAAGACCCAAGGCACTGAATTTTGAGCTGGAATATCGGCTGGATATTGACTGCCAATATCTGGAATATTGGGGTCATAGGGCAGATATTTCAAGTTCTTTCTGAATATTAAGATGTGCCATATATTATTTCATGTAAAACAAACATTTATTCTGATAATCTCGTGTTGGCAAAAAACCCAACAATGATTCCTGTGCCACATTTTAGTTATTTCTGTAGGGATTACAAGGGAAGGAATATATAATAGAAAACACAATATTCTGTGAAAACCAGTTGCAGGGAAAGAAAACATTAACTTTGGTGTTATATATGTGTTGAAAACTCACCCCGAAGTTATGGCAAAAATATATTTTAAAGACAATAAATGTACTCAGTGCAAATAGTGTTGCACCTATTCTCTATTCAAGAGCTAGATTGGAGTTATACAAACAATCCCACTATCCACTTAACTGTAATGGAAAAATTTTATTTTTCAGCTCTATGGGTGAAGCTAAAATCAACTCTTAAAAAGCCTCTTGAGGACATTCTATGATCAAGGAACTAAGAAGACACTGAAAGAGTAACAGGTTGAGGAGACTGAGTGTGAATTATTTCAGTCAATCTTTGACACAAAGCTGATCACACACACAACATATAGTCTAAAAGTTCATGTGACCACCCAAGAAAGATTGGTGCTCTCAAAATCATCAGCAGCTTTAATTGATGTGACACTATTTTAAGCAATGAGTCAACAACTTCTTTTATCCTAAGGGATCCAAGACAGCAGTCCCCAACCCCTGGTCCTCAGACTGGTACCTGTCTGTGGCATATTAGGAAATGGGCTGCACAGGCAAGCATGTAAAGCTCGATCTATATTTATAGCTGTTCCCCATCACTTGCATCACCACATAAGCTCTGCCTCCTGTCAGATCAGTGGTGGCATTAGAGTCTCATAGGAGTGTAAACCATACCATAAACTGTGCATGTGAGGGATCTAATATGCATGCTCCTTATGAGAATCTAATGCCTGATGACCTGAGGTGGAGCTGAGGTGGTGATGCTAGCCCTGGGGAGCAGCTGCAAATACAGATTATCATTAGCAGAGAGGTTTGACTGTACAATAAATGTAATGAGCTTGAATCATCCCGAAACCATCCCCTTCACCCCCGTGTGTGGAAAAATTGTCATCCATGAAATTCATCCCTGGTGCCAAAAGGTTGGGGTTCACTGATCTAAGCAATACCTAAGATGGCCTGTAGTAGCAAGTAGCCAGGGCAAGGCCTAAAAGAAGAATTGAAAAAAAAAAAAAAAAAAGAGAGAGACCAAGAAAGTGAGAGAGAGAGAGAATCAATCACTAAGGACAAGGGAGGAAGAGAGAACTGAAAGAAAAGGTTATTTAAAGGAAAAGTAGAGAAAAAAGAGACATATCTTGAGAACATGTCTGTTCTAAACTATCTGCATTACCCAACCTCCTTCAAGTCTTTCCTGAATGTTGCCTTCTTAATGAAGACTTTCAAGACCCATTTATTTAAAATGTCAATGTTTGCCCTCTCCCCAAATTTGGCATTCCATCTCACTTTTATCCTCCTTGGTTTTTTTATTTTTTCTTTTTTTCCACAGCACTCATTAATTTCTAATATATTATATATTTTACTCATTCTTTACATTTACTTGCTATGGTATTTCTCCCCTGACTAGAATGAGAGCAAGGATTTCTGTCTGTTTTCTTTAATTGTATACACCAAGTGTGTAGAACAATGCCTAGCGTGTAGCAGCTACTCAAAGCACACTTGTTGAATGAATAAATGATTTTAAAACATTAATACAATACCCTAAATATAAAAAAGAGGATACATAAAGAAAAGTTCTTTAAAATGAATACTGTATATATTCATACATAAATGCTCTGACACAACTATAGAAGAAAAAATAATGAATATGAAGTAGTTACAAGCTTGCAAATGCATCTAGAATCACTAAGAAAGTATTATATTATAATACCCTAAACTATAGACTGACACAGTTGTGTTGCACTGAGAAAGATGATACCATGTGCAGTACTGTTGTCAGGAACATAATTTTCTTAAATGGTGTGTAAAACTCTTAGTGAAATATTACCTTCCCTTAATTTGGAAGTATTACCTCGGTGCAAAAGTAATTGCGGTTTTAGCATTGTTGAAATTTGCCATTTGCTATTAGAATACATTTATAAATAAATGTGGTTATGTTATACATCATTTCAATGCACGTTTCTCACTTTATGTTTTTTGCTAATAACTTATTACTGGTTGTTTATTTTATATTTATTTTAGACCATGGGAATGATGTTGAACAAAAAGCAAATTCAAGCAATTTCCTTATTCGAATTCAAAATGGGTCATAAAGCAGCGGAGACAACTCACAACATCAACAAGGTATTTGGTCCAGGAACTGCTAATGAACTTATAGTGCGGTGGTGGTTCAACAAGTTTTGCAAAGAAGACAAGAGCCTTGAAGATGAGGAGTGCAGTGGCTGGCCATCGGAAGTTGACAATGACCAATTGAGAGTAATCATCAAAGCTGATCCTCTTGCAACTACACAAGAAGTTGTTGAAGAACTGAACGTCGACCATTCTATGGTCATCTACCATTTGAAGCAAATTGGAAAGGTAAAAAAGCTCTATAAGTGGGTGCCTCATGAGCTGACCGAAAATAAAAAAAAATATATCATTTTGAAATGTCCTCTTCTTTTCCTGTATGCAACAACGATGAACCATTTCTCTATTGGACTGTGACATGGGATGAAAAGTGGATTTTATATTACAATTGGCGATGACCAGCTCAGTGGTTAGACCAAGAAGAAGCTCCAAAGCACTTCCCAAAGCCAAACTTGCAACAAAAAAAGGTCAGGATCACTGTTTGGTGGTCTGCTGCTGGTCTGATCCACTACAGCTTTCTGAATCTCAGTGAAACCACTACATCTGAAAAGTATGCTCACCAAATGGATGAGATGCACTGAAAACGGCATCGCCTGCAAACGGCATTGTTCAACAGAAAGGGCTCAATTCTTCTCCACCACATGTCCCACAACCAACACTTCAAAAGTTGAATGCATTAGGCTACGAAGTTTCGTCTCATCGGCCATATTCATCTGACCTCTCCCCAACCGACTACCACTTCTTCAAGCATCTCGACAACTTTTTGAAGGGAAAATGCTTCCACAACCAGCAGAATGCAGAAAATGCTTTCCAAGAGTTCCTTGAATCCCTAAGCATGGAATTTTATGCTACAGGAATAAACAAACTTATTTGTCATTGGGAAAAATGTGTTGATTGTAATAATTCCTATTTTGATGAATAAAGATATGTTTGAGCCTAGTTATGATTATTTAAAATTCACAGTCCAAAACCACAATTACTTTTGCACCAACCTGGTTGCTTTCCTGGAAACTTCAGATTATATTAAATCCATGCAAAAATGCTTAGTGTTTATATGTAAAATGGACATTGTTTTTAGATTCAGATCATTATGGAAAAATTATGCACAAAAATTAACTCAAAAATGGATCACACCCCTAAATGTAAAGTGCAAAACTAGAAAACTCCTAGAAGATAATGCTGGAGAAAATCTAGATGACCTTATGTTTGGCTATGACTTTTTAGATTTCAAAAGCATAATACATGAAAGAAAGAATTTATATGCTGGACTTCACGAAAATTAAAATTTGTTCTCTACTAAAGACAATGTCAAGAGAACGAGATGACAAGCCACAGACTAGAACAAAATATTTTCAAAAGAAATATTTGATAAAGGCCTGTTTACCAAAATATACAGGAACTCTTAAAACTCAATCATAAGAAAACTAACAGCTCAATTAAAATATGGACCTAAGACCTTAACAAATACCTCACTAAAGAAGACATAGAGATGGCAAACAAGTTTATGAAAAGATGCTCAACATCGTATGTCTTAAGTGAAATACAAATTAAAACAGAAATGTGATACCATGACAAAGTTATTAGATTGGCAAAAATCCAGAACACTGACACCAAATGCTGGTAAGGATGTGGAGCAACAGGAGCTTACTCACACTGATTGCTGGTTGGAATGCAAAATGGTACAGACAATGTTAGAAGACAGTTTGGTGGTTTCTTACAAAACTAAACATACTCTGATCATATGATCCAGCATTTATGTTCCTACATGGCATTTACCAAAAATGTTGAAAACCCATGTCCACACAAAATCATGCACATGGATGTTTTAGCAGATTTATTGCCAAAACTTGGAAGCAACCTAATGAATAAACTACTGTGCATCCAGACAATGAAATATTCAGCACTAAAAGAAATGAGTTAAATTGTTTAGAGGAAACTTAAATACACATTAGTAAGTGCAAAAAGCCAATCTGAAAAGGCCACATACTACATGATTCCAAATATATGATGTTCTGGAAAAGGCAAAAGTATGGAGACAATGAAAAGACCAGTATTTGCCAGGAGTTAGAGGGAAGTGCAGAACAGATGGGGCGCAGAGGATTTTGGGGGCAGTGAAACTGTTCTGTATAGTTTGTTGGATACATGTCATTATGCAATATAATGGTAGATACATGTTATTATTCATTGTTCAAACATGGAGAATGTACAACACCAATAGTGAACGTAAATGTGAACTATGGACTTTGGGTAATAAAGATATGTCAATGTAAGTTCATCAACTGTAACAAATGTACCACTCTGGTGGAGATGTTGATAATGGGGCAGGCTATGCGTGTGTGGGGGCAGGTGGTCTATGGGAAATCTCTGTACCTTCCTCTCAATTTTGCTGTGAACTTAAAACTTCTCCAAAAATTAGTCTTTAAAAAAAAGAAATTATGAGTGTCCACTAGAATGTTTGAAGCCAATACTTTTTTGTTGCTGCTTTCCACTAAAAGGCTAATAGCACCTCTACCATCATTGAGGAAACAAACAAAAAAGTTCCAACATTTGTCAAAATACACCCTAGTGGACACTATTCCCCTCACTCCCATTGAGAACCATGAAGCTAAACTCTTCCCAGTAGAGCTTGCTCACAGACCCTGCAACATAGTCACTGGCACATTAGCAGAGGATATTCAGAAATGAACACTTTGACAATCTGTCCTGCCTTCAAAGTAGCATGGTGTTATCTATGCTTCCAAAAGCAGTCCTGCTTAAAACAATGATATAATAAGTAGCAATATGATGAATTTAATCAATATAGACAAGCAATCACAGAATTTTAATTTAATTTGTTTTCAAACCATATTTTACCAATATGAATTAACCAGAAATCTATCTCAAGTCACTTTATAAAAATTTTGTTTATTCAAAATGAGGGCCATCAGTATAAGTTCCTGGAAAACAGTAATTTTTCCTAGGCTATGATTATTTAGGAAATCTAATATATTACATTCTCTATTTTTTCAAAAAAAGCAAAGAAAGAATAAATGTACATATATATGATCATGGGTAGAAATTCACTAAATGCTTTCTTTTGCACACAGTTTAAGAGTTATGGGCTTTGAACATTAACATTACTAATACATATCCATTGTTTTCAATTTAGTTCTAGGCAAAACTACTTTGTTTAATGCCTTTGGCAGGCAAATAATGCATCACTGGACACACAGGCACAAGCTGTTTTGGCATTAGTACCCACTGATCTCAATCCTTTCTTCCTTTACCCAAGGAAAATTTCAAATGTGTTTTGCATTATCATTACCTAATGATGATCAGCTTCCTTCCTATTCTTGAGTTTTAAACTGAGGATTTCAGTGACACACAACATGGAGACATGAGCAATAAATCTGCAGTGAAAAACAGCTTGCTTTTGTGGAAATATGTCAAACTTAATATATTAAAATGATAACTTTCACATCAGCTTGTCACAGCTTACTTTTTTTCATTTTCAGTGCTGCCAAATATGCATTTAAATAAAATATCCCATGTGATAGTTAACGTATTTCTATAAATACTGTAACTTCTACAGAGAAGTTAAACTAAACATACCAGTGACCTTGGAATCAAAATAAGAGTTATGCATTTTCCATATTTTTTCTTTTTCTATTAGTGTTGGACCATGGGCATAGGTAGTGAACAAGGGTCAGATGACTGGGTCTCAGCTCCTCTAATGTACTTCAATTTCCTCATCTATAAGACAGAGTTGATACTACATGATCTCCACGGTATTCTATTTGTTATACTTTGAAATATTTCTCTAGTGAGCAATTCCAGAAGTCAGGGTCATCCAGGAAGGCAATCTTTATCTCAGAGTAGTATTATTTGCAAACACACAAAAAAATTACCCAGATATTAATTAATATTCCTTAGGACTGAAAAAATTCACAGAATTGCAATGAGTTTTTTTCCTTACATCAAAATATATTCAGATTCTGTGCGTCCATGTCCTTTATTCACCCACCTCCTTGCTAATTTTGCTTTACGTCACTCTGCAACAGCTGTTTCTACTTCAGCACTAAAGTTCTTCTGCTTTCAGGTCACAATTGATTGATCTTACTTCTACTTCAAATTCTTTTTGCAGTTTCCAACATCACTTTTCTTATCCAGCTGCAGGACTGAAGACATGCAGAGTCAGATTATTTGCAGATTTCTCATCCTCTACCTTAGTACTTAGCCAGAACCTAAATCACACTTTAGGAGTGACCTCATTAGGGATCAGGTGATAGCAATATCTAAATGTTTTATATAAATAGAAAGATAATGATTACAATTTACAAAGACCACTTATAAGATAAAGGATAGTGAATTTGAGTATGTAGATGCCTTTATTCTCTTTTCCCTTTAATCCATCTTTCTAGCCAGTAAGGAACAAGGGTCTATCTAAAGTATTATTTCTCAAAGTATGATCTTTGGACCAGCAACATCAGTATGACCTGAAAGCCTATTAAAAATGCAGAATTGCAGGCCCCATCCAAGTTCTACTGAGTCAAAATATATATTTTAGCAATATCTTAGGTGATTTGTATGCACATTAAAATTTAATAAGCTCTCATCTAAAGCAGGGGTCTGTTATGTTACTGTTCTGCCTAGAGCCCTTCAATAGCAAGCTGCTATTAATAAAGTCAAAATACTTAGGGCAACTACCGCTTCAATTCACCTCTTTCCAGTACAAGGCCATCTGTGACCTAAGGGCAGGAACTTCTTTCTCGTTTTTTCCATTCTCACCTTTTTCTATATCAGAGGCTGAGCACATGCCTGGGCACGTGAGAAAAGCTCAGAAAGAACATATTGAGGCCAGGCACAGTAGCTCATGCCTGTAATCCTAGCACTCTAGGAGGTCGAGGCAGGAGGATTGCTTGAGCCCAGGAGCGTGAGGTTGTTGTGAGCTAGGCTGACTGACGTCATGGCACTCTAGCCAGGGTAACAGAATGAGACTCTGTCTACAAAAATAAAAGTATTTAATTGAGTTAAAAAAATCAATGGAGCATCTGTAAAGTGTTTCCCCAACTCTATTGTGATTAAATCTCTGACATAAATTTCCTCCTGCTTATTTAATTGGCACCCAATGAGGTAGGCACATGTTTCTTTTCATTTCTTTCCTTCTTTTGAGAATTAATAAAGGTTATATAATGTCTTTTCTAGGAATTAAATTAATAGAATATTATTTCAAACATTATTATGAAGTTAATATTCCAATATGT
>NW_012156284.1:6560855-6562603 GCF_000956105.1 Propithecus coquereli
TAGGTTGATCACATGGCAAAAATACTCTCTAGGGATTAGGGGGATGGGGGGGCAAATCTACAACTGAAGGACACGGGGAGCACTAAAGGGAGGGAAGGGCACACCATTAACCCGCATTTGGGTGAGGCAAAGACATAAAGTGTAACTACAATGTTTGTACCCTCACAAAACCCTGGAATAAAAAAAAATGATAAACCTCATTAAATGGTGGTATATAGTATTTAGTATTTCCAAGTATATATCCCTACACTTGACCACATGACTTTTAGTCCTCACCTGTGGCAGGCGTACACTTGCCTGTCCAATTTCCCTCAGACTTGGTCACAAGAATTGTTTTGTCCAATGAAATGTGTCCCATTTCACGATAGGAGCTTTACCAGGCTTCTTTAGATTCTGCCAGCTTTCTTACTTTTTCCTTTACTAGAGAATGGCATGTCCCAGATGGTGCCTGCTCCTTGCAAACTGGATCCCAGAATGAAGAGATATGTGAAACAGTCAGTTAGCTTGATCTGTAACCAACACACAAAGAGAGGGAGAAATAATCCCTTGTTTTTTCAGGGCCTTGAATATTGTAGTTATTATCTAAGGAAAATTAGAAAAAGCTGACTAACACAACTTATTTTGTAATCGCCATCCAATTTTATTAAATATTTGATATTTATGAATGTGGCAGACACCATAAAATGATTACCTACGATCATATCTCCCTTGAGTGTGGGCAAGATCTATTCTTGCTTCTAAGCAATATGATGTGGCAAATGTGATGGATTACCACTCCCAGGATTGTGGTACATTATACAAGATTTGCTCTAGAGACTCTCCTTGCTTGATTGCTGTAGTAAGCAACCAATTTGAGGAATCCCGCGTGGAAAAGAATTGTGGGCAACCACTAGGAACTGCTAGCAGCCTCTAGAAGCTAAGGGTGGTCTTTAGTTGTTAAGGGACCTCTAGGCAACAGCCCTAAGAAGCCAGGGTACTCAATCCTACATCTGTAAGGAAATCAGTTCTTCCAACAACCTAAGTGAGCTTGAAAGCATATTCTTCCCCATTTGAGCCTCCAGGTAGGAATTCAGCCCACCTGGCCCCTTGATTGCAACCTTTTGAGACTCTGAGCAGGAGAGCTAGCTAATCCAAACCCAAACTCCTGATCTGCATGAATTGTGATATAATGGATGTTTTTAAGCCACTAATTATGTGGTAATCTGTTACACAGCCACCGAAAACTAATGCACTGGTCATAAAATAGTATTTCTTTAGAATTCAGTGAAGTTTAAATAAGAAAATAATTCATTCATAATTCTATTATGCAATAAATATTTATTATTTTTAACATTTTGGTATGTTTTCACTAAGTCTTTTCCACACATAACCTGTATCTATAGTAATATGTCTATCTATCCTAAAAACGTGCATTTGAAAGTGTGCATTCTGTGTTTCTCAATGATAATCATAGAATAGGCTTTCGACCACCAGGAGACGAGTTCCTTGTGAGTAGTGACTTTTATTTTCACTGGTACATCCTCAGGATCTAGAAAAGTGCCTGGCACATTAAATAGCATCTAAACACATATTTGTTTAATGAATGATGTTTTACATCCTCAATAATTTTCCATACTTTCTGTTAATAGTTGCATAAAATTCCATACATTGAGAAATTGTAATCTACTTAGCCATTCCTCTGTCTTGGAGTCTTGGATTTGTACTTGATTCTGACACAGACACACAGAAACACACACACACTATATCCT
>NW_012156284.1:6564194-6566394 GCF_000956105.1 Propithecus coquereli
TAATTTCTTTCTAATTTTAGTAGAGACGGGGTCTCGCTCTTGCTCAGGCTGGTTTCGAACTCCTGAGCTCAAACAACCCGCTCGCCTCGGCCTCCAAAGTGAGCTAGGATTACAGGCGTGAGCCACCACACCCGGCCTGTAGATAAATTTTATCATGCTGAAGTCAGGGCTTTCAATGTAACTGTCACCAGAATAGTGCACATTGTACTCAATAGGTAGATTTTTATCCCTCACTTCCCTCTCAATCCCCCTTCTTAGTTTCCAATGTCCACTACAGCTCTTTATTACAATTTATATCCTTCATTTAGCTCCCACTTCTAAGTGTGAATATATGTATCTGTTTTTCCATTCCTGAGATACTTCACTTAGGATAATGGTCTCCAGTTCCATCCATGTTGCTGCAAATGACATTATTTCATTCCTTTTTATGGATGAGTAGTACTCCTTGGGGGTGTGTGTGTGTGTGTATCACATTTTTTTATCCACTTGTCAGGTGATGGGCACTTAGGTTCATTCCATATCTTTGTAATTGTGAATTGTGTTGTGATAAATATTCTGGTTCAGTTGTCTTTTTGATTAAATGATTTCTTTTCCTTTGGGTAAATACCTAGTAGTGGGATTGCTGGATTGAATGGTAGGTCTACTTTTAGTTGTTTGGGGAATCTCCATACTGCTTTCCATAGGAGTTGTAAAAGTTTACATTCCCACTGACAATGCATAAGCATTCTATTTTCAACACAACTGCACCAATATCAATTGTTTTTTGAATTTTTAATAATGGCTGTTCTGAAGGAGTTAGCAATATGGTATCTCATTGTGGTTTTAGTTTGCATTTCCCTAATAATTAGTGACATTGGACGTTTGCCTCCTCAACCAGGCTGAGTGCTTCTTATAGGTAACAACTGTACTTGATTCATATACATATTTGCACTGCCTGGTGCAAGACCAGGTACCAAGTAAATCTGCAATAACCGTTTATTGAATAAATAATTGAATGATAGAATGAATATTAACTAATATGGATATAAATGTTTAGAAGAATGAAGACTAAGTAGGTACTTTAATATTTTACTGAAGTTACAAAGCAATTTCATTTTCTGTGCTGGTAGGAGACAGCTGTTGGCATCTTAGACAGCCTGCCAATACAGCTAAGATATGCTTGCACAGTTTCTATTTGTAATAATCTCAAATGCACACGCAATCAATAGTGCCACCCCAAATCAATGAATTCTGCCACAGCAAAAATTACTCTGCCCTTTCCTTGTATAACACAAGGCAAGTTCAAATAGCCCTTAAAGAAATATGCTAATACATCAAGAAATAATGTCAAACTTCTCCCCAAAACAGTTTACAGTTGCTACTGCCGTTACCACCTGCCTCTCTCTTAAGGAGGTAAACATTAGGAAATATAGAGGCATCAGAATATTGCCTGTGATTAGGATAATATTGGTACTGCAAATTCTGCTATTTCTCACATCTCTCACATACAACTAATGGAATTTATTCACTAGCACTAAGAGAAATGGAGCCCAATAAACAACAGAAACATGCATCTCATGAGAAAGAGGAAACTCGGTGGGTAATAATTATCAGGAATAATTTGAAACATTTTTATCACTTTTATATTAAACGACTGATGCCAACAAGAACATCTTTAACCACTGTTTCGGCTCACAGTTTTATGTTGAATAGCTATTTCGTCCACTATAAATGTCCATAAATTAATTTTGCACGTGTATTTCTGGGAGAATTCGATATTCTCCATCTGCAAGTGCAAGGAAAGTAGACAGTTCCTTTCCATCCAAAAGAGAAAAACTGGCCATTGTTCTTTATGTTATTTTCAGAAAAAACTCTAAACTCTAACCACCTGGCCCTTGTTTCCTGATCTAGCCTTAGTTATCTGCCCTAAGGGACGAAAACAGCAGCAGAAAAATCCATATTTTCTCTTAAGCTTTGGAAAAGCTTTCTGTGATCATGACAGTAGATATCAATTTACAATTTTGTTTTGCTTATGCTCCTTTTGAAAAGCCTGTGTATCCACTGAGTGTGCCAGCTGGGAAAGGGCAGTGGAGCCTACTGCAGAAAGGATTAAAGTTGAACTCAATTTACTTCAAGAAAGATGGGAAGAGGGGTTGGGAAAAACCTACCTTGCTCATGGATTGGTAGAATCAATATCGTTAAAATGTCCATACTACCTAAA
>NW_012156284.1:6567594-6572836 GCF_000956105.1 Propithecus coquereli
GCCCATTATCCAAAGTGGGGCACCACAAGAGCAGAAGAAGGGGATCCATTTGTACTCACCATCAAATTGGTACTAACTGATCAACACTAGGTTGATCACATGGCAAAAATACTCTCTAGGGATTAGGGGGATGGGGGGGCAAATCTACAACTAAAGGACACGGGGAGCACTAAAGGGAAGGAAGGGTATGCCTTTAACCCGCATTTGGGTGAGGCAAAAACATAAAGTGTAACTATAATGTTTGTACCCTCACAAAACCCTGGAATGATAAATAAAAAAAAAAAGAAAGATGGGAATAGGTAAGTGTAAAGGAATATACATGAAAGAAAATCTACTGTGAGTCCATAGCTGGTGAGAGATATGTGGAAGTTCTTTCTACTCCTTAATGTATTTGAAATTTCCCATAATATAAAAGTTATTAAAAACTCAAGTGACCCACAATCTGTAGTACATCAACGCATGACATTTATTGATCATTTAAAATGTTTCAGATCTTGTTCTGGGCACTGAGGAAAAGAAAAATAAGCCACAATACCTGCCTGTCCTAGTGACTTAGTGGATTTAATTAAAACAGCAATAAGTTATAAAATACTATTGGTTACATTATGTGCCCGTATTAGGTTATCTCACTTAAATATCACTATGATTCTGTTACCCCCATAAGAGAGGCTCATAGAAGTTAATTGACCTCCATAATGTTATACAGCTTGCATTGATTTTAGCCCACATCTGATAAATTCCCAATTAAATAATTTCAGACACTAGGATATATACTGAATCCATAGTCACTGCATTGCTAGATGAAACCTTTGCCAAGAAAACATACCTTTTGGTAACAAAAAGACCATACTTGGTTTTTTTAGTACAAAGCTACAAAAAATAACTGTTGACCATCAGAGAAAGCATTTGAATTCTCTCATAGCCTTACAGACATTAAGCTGAAACATGCCATATAGATAAGGCACTGTGTGTAGCATGCAGCAGAAGGAAATGATCTCTAATTAAGCAAATAATTTATATGTGTCATCTGCCTCAAGAAAATAAATCTGGGAGGAGCCAAGATGGCGGATGAGACAAGCCACCAGTCAGAAGGTCTCTGCAAAAAAATACGAATTTTAGAAGAAAGAGAAAAAAAAAATAAGAGAGCATAGAAACATAGATCGGGTGAGGGTCAGAAGGAAGGGTGCCTGAAACTACAGGAGACTCCACGGGAAGACGTTGAGGAGGAAACCTGGAAGGAGAAGGTCCCGAGAGGCTTGGAGACCAGTGACAAGGGTAGGTGGAGCGGTTAACTTCCCCCTCCCTTGCATCTCAGACTGCTGGTCAGCTCCTGAGGGGCTGGAGAGACCTGTTGACACCAGCCCAGAGACGGCTGCCACCAGTGAGCAGTGGCCTCTTGCGGACTCAGTGCCGGGCTCCCAGCCGCCTTGGGGCACCTCCCCTGGCGCAGACCTGAGCCTAGTGGCAGATGCCATAGTGCTCCATTCTCTCTTCCCCGCTCCCTACCCATGCATGCCCAGAAAGGCAATTTAGCCATCACACGGAGGCATCTCCAAGGAATGGGACCTTTCCTTTTGAGGCCCTACAGCAGACTGAGGGGTACTCAGACTGCGAGTTCCCTACCCGCCAGCCCTCCCAGGTGCTACTTGCCTGAGGACTCCAGGAGAGTGGGGCAAACTCCGAGGTGGAGGGAAATCAATCCAGCTTGGGCACCTTGTAGGTGATTGAAGACCAGCACCTCTCCCCCTGGTAGGGTGAGGGATTAATCTCCAGGGTCCAGGGGTCAGGCCTGCAGACCAGACCCCGTGCACCAAGGTCACGATTGCAATGCCCTGGGGCACGGAGGAGAGATCTGTGAAAGAGCCTACTGAGGAGTGTGTGCCTTCAGGGGCAGATCAGCGTGCCTGACCGGCAACGCTCCTCCTAAGGGGGGGCTGTCCACGCAGCACAGGCAACGATCCTAGGTAGGGAACCTCCCGGCTCAAGTCACAGCCAGGGAAGATCCATCAGCCAGAGGTCCCGCTTGCTGGCAGAGGCCTGGGAGAGGACACAGAGAGGGGGAGATTGGAGGGGAGCGACCTCCTCCAGAGTGCGGGTCTTGGACAGCCCCACCCCCCAAGCCCAGACTTTCAGCTGAGTGGACCCATTTCAGCCCCTCCTGACAGCTTTGCACAGAAACAAAGAATAGACCTTTGCCCAAGCCAGCAGCAGTTGTGGAGCCTGAGGGCAGGCTTGCCCAAACCAGGCCCACCCAGACTCACTCCTCCCACTGAGGGGGAGAATAAGGACACACCTGGAAAACCCAGGGACCCACCTACCACCGGAGGCACAAGAGGGCCTCTGTAGAGGAATAAGAGCTAGCTAAAGGAACCAAAAACAGCAGCACAGCTTGCTCCTCCCTGCAAGTGCCACCTACTGACAGGGAAGTCATCCTACACACACTTTTACTGCATCTACTGATTCATAATAAAGGGTGTGGTTGAATTTCACTCACAAACACCACCTACTGGCTCAGAGACTAAACAGCGCATGTCATTATCCAAACAAAAATTTAAAGGCAAGAAGGAACAACTGATCCAGATGGGAAGGAACCAGAGAAAGAACTCTGGAAGTATGAAGACAAAAACGGAAAACACACCCCAAAAGAGGAAAAACAGCTCCCCAGCAATGGACATTAATCGAACTCAGAACACTAAAATGACAGAAGAAGGATTTCAAATATGGATTGCAAGGAAACTGAATGTTATCCAAGAAAAAATGGATAACCGACCCAAAGACACCACACACAAAAAAAAAAAAAATCCAGGACTTGGAAGAAAAATTCACTACAGAAATTGAAATATTAAATAAAAATCAAACCAATCTCCTGGAAATAAAGTACTTATACAGGGAACTACAAAACACCATGGAAAGCCTCAAGAACAGGGTAGATCAAACAGAAGAAAGAATCTCAGAGATTGAAGACAACTCCTTCCAATTAAATAAGTCAGTCACAGAAATCGAGCAGAAAATTAAGAGAAAAGAAATAAGCCTACAACAAATGTGGGATTATGTGAAAAAACTGAATCTGAGGGTGATAGGGCTTCCGGAAGGTGAAGAAGAAAACACTCAAGGGATTGATAAGCTATTTGAAGAATTAATAGAGGAGAATTATATACAGGTACAAGAAGCTCAACGGACCCCAGGGAGATTCAATGCAAATAGGAAGACACCACGTCACGCAGTCATCAGATTGACCAAAATAGCCACTAACAAGGCCCTTCTAAGAGCTGTAAGGCAAAAGAAACAAGTAACATACAAAGGAAAGCCCATCAGAATAACTCCAGATTTCTCAACTGAAATCCTACAAGCAAGAAGAGACTCTTGTTTCAGACTGTTTCAGACTCTTCTGAAACAGAATAATGCCCAGCCTAGAATCTTGTACCCTGCAAAACTAAGTTTCATATATGAAGGAGAAATAAAGACATTCTCAGATAAGCAAAGACTGAGGGAATTCACCAAGACAAGACCAGCTCTCCAAGAAGTACTCAAAACAGAATTACACAAGGATCAGCACAATAAACACTCTCGAATGTGAAACCAGTCAAAAGTTAAAGATCAAAGGCTAGATTCCACAATGGCTCAAGAGAGAAAACAAAGCAACAAAATGCAACCCAACATAACGCTCAGTAATTCACCCCACTTACCGGTTCTCTCAATAAATGTGAATGGTTTCAGCTCCCCTCTCAAGAGATATAGGCTGACCGAATGCATTAAAAAAAAAAAACAAAAAAACAAGCCAAGCATCTTTTGTCTCCAAGAAACGCATCTAACCTGCAAGGATGCATTTAGACTCAAAGTAAAGGGGTGAAAAACAATATTTCAAGCAAATGGAAGCCAAAAGAAGGCTGGTGTGACAGTTTTGATCTCAGACAACTTGGTCTTTAAATCAACAACGGTAATGAAAGCCAAAGGGGGTCACTATATAATGGTGAAGGGTACAGTTCAACAAGTAGACATAACAATTCTAAATATGTATGCACCCAACTTAGGTGCACCCAGATTCAGAAAGAAAAGTCTACTTCATCTAAACAAATTGATAGACAGAAACACCATTATAGTAGGAGACGTCAACACCCCACTGACAGCACAGGACAGATCCTCCAAGCATAAAATCAACAACAAAAAAAAAAAATGGACCTAAACAGAACTCTAGAACAAATGGGCTTGACTGACATTTACAGGACATTCTACCCCAAAACCACTGAATACACATTCTTCTCATCAGCTCATGGGACATTCTCTAAGATCGACCATATTCTAGAACACAAAGCAAGTCTCAAAAATTTAAAAATATGGAAATTATACCATGCATCTTCTCAGATCACAGTGGAATAAAAACTGAAATCATCCCCAATAGAAACTCTCATCTCTACACAAAGTCATGGAAATTAAACAACTTTCTGCTGAACGATTCCTTCATAGATCAGGAAGTAAAGATGGAAATCAAAAGATTCTTTCAACTAAATGACAAAGGTGACACAAATTATCAAAATCTGTGGGACACAGCCAAAGCAGTTCTGAGAGGAAAGTTTATTTCCATAAATTCCAATATCCAGAAATCCAAAAGATCGCAAATAGACAACCTAATGAATCGACTCAAAGAAGTGGAAAAGGAAGAACAGACCTACCCCAAACCCAGCAGAAGAAGGGAAATTAATAAGATCAGATCAGAACTAAATGAAATTGACAACAGGGAAACTATACGGAAGATTAATAAAACAAAAAGTTGATTCTTTGAAAAAATAAACAAAATTCACCCACCTTTGGCTAAACTAACAAAAAACAGAAGAGAAATCGCTAATAAACTCCATCAGGAGAAAAAAAAGGAGAAGTTACAACTGATGCTGTGGAGATTCAAGATATAATTTATGAATGTTACAAAAACCTTTATTCACACAAACTGGAAAATGTGGAAGAAATTGACAAATTTTTAGAAACACACAGCCTCCCTAGGCTCAACCAGGAAAAAACAGAATTCCTGAACAGACCAATATCAAGGATTGAAATTGAAACAGCAATAAAATCATTCCAAAAAAGAAAAGTCCCGGACCAGATAGTTTCACAACCGAATTTTACCACACCTACAAAGAAGAACTGGTGCCTATCCTGCAGAAATTATTCCACAGCATCGAGAAGGATGGATTCCTCCCCAACACATTTTATGAAGCCAACATAACCCTGATACCAAAACCAGGAAAGG
>NW_012156284.1:6575331-6616474 GCF_000956105.1 Propithecus coquereli
CGGGTATATGCATACACAAAGAGTGCAATGCGCTCCACCCAAAGGATGGACATATTTGAAACTCGGACTTGGGGGGGAGGGGGGGCAATGGCAACATAGGTAACCTAAGCATCTGTACCCCCATAATATGCTGAAAATAAAAAATAATAAAAAAAAGAAAAATCTGGACTCTCCATCTGAAATAGAAAAAATGAAATTTATTATTCATAAATAATACCATTATCATTCATCATATTTTCCTAATGCTTTTATTTTGATTAAGGCCGAAAACACATGTTGGTCCATTTCAATATATACTTATTTTTCTGAAAGCATTTCATTTGAAGATAGTAGATCTCTTTATTCCAAAAGTCTGGTTATGAACTTGAAGTTAATAGCAAGAGAAAATTCACTTTCAGAGAATGTTCCGTTCAAACTAATTCCAATCATAATTTTAGCAAAGCCATAAAATCATATGAGCTTTTTCCAGGCTCAGGTACCATTAGAGGTACTATTTTAAAGAGACATTAGTTCTTCTTTGGAAAATACTGGATCCAGCTTTTAAATAATCAACAAATAAAGGTAAATGCAATTGTCATATGTTCAAATTGTAGTGATATAAATAGCAACACTACTTGGGTAAAATGTTTCCTAGCTATCCTGCTTTGTGCAATTAAAGTGCACATACCTGCACACAAGTTCATGTGCACACATAAACACACACAATAATTTAATATGTTGCAAAGAAGGTGCTTTCATTATAAGTTTAGAAATAGAATACCTATTCATTCAAATATATGAAGGATGAGAATAAACATAACTGGAAGATAAAAGAGAAAGGATTTTAGATAAGGCCCTGATGAGCCTGAAACAGTCAGAAATTCCAGCAAACATTCAGCTATGTATACTGAGGACAAATAAATAACTTCAAAAATATAGTATCACACTTCTTTTCCTTGAAAAAGACTCAATCTTGGTTTGAATATAAGCTTAATATTTTCCCCCAAATGATTTATGTAAGAACTGCGAAGTAGAGATATGATTTATACATCTAAGGTTGAAAGAATTTAGAACATATTGAAAATTTGGGATTGGTAAATACTCACTATATAGTTAATATCACAGACCTTATGTGAGTAGTTGAATAGACAGTTTACAACTGTACACAATCCAGGGATGTGCTAGAAAACCATCTCACTGAAAATAAAAGCCATGATATATAGCATTTTCTGATTTCCATGCTGAAAATACTCCCCACAATGGCACTTCAAGCTACTGACATGGTGACACTGGTGACATTGAAAGAGGAGTTGGAAAGAGATGGCTCTCTAGAATTGGTAAGAGCTGACTCCAGCATACCCCTGTATACATCGATGTAACCAAATAACAATTAACTTATAAAATACTTCCACCCCCCTAGAAAGTTCCCTAAAGTCCCATTCCAGATAATTCCTACCTTTCCTACAAATAATTGCTATTATGATTTCTAACATTAGAGATTAGTTTCCCCTGTTCTTTAAGTCCATAAATAAGTATTCATACTATATATTTTTTATTGTCAGTTTCTATACTCAATAAGAAATTTGCAAGATTCGTCCTTGCAGTTGTACCTACCAGTAGTTAACTCTGACTATATTACTGAGTATTATTTCATTATATGAATATACAATAATTATTTATCTGTTTTCCTGTTGATGGACATTTTTGGGTTTTTTTTCTTTTTAAAAAATATTGTAAATAACATTGATATAAATCATATCTGTAAAATTATCTGTGTGAACAGATATTTTCATTTCTCTTAAAGAGGTGCTGTGATGAGGAGTTCCAGGATCATGTAGAAAGTTCAGGTTTAACTTTTTTTTTTTTTTGAGACAGAGTCTCAATCTGTCGCCCTGAGTAGAGTGCAGTGGCATCATTGTAGCTCACTGCAACCTCAAACCCTTGGGCTCGAGCAATCCTGGGAAACGTACCGCAACATCCGGCTAATTTTTCCATTTTTTAGTAGAGATGGGGTATTGTTCTTGCTCAGGCTGGTTTCGAAGTCCTGAGCTCAAGCAATCCTCCCTCCTCAGCCTCCTAGAGTGCTAGGATTACAGGTATGAACCACCGTGCTGGCCCAAGTTTAACTTTATAAGAAAATGCCAGAGTTTTCCCAAGTGACAATAACATTCTGCTTTCCCACCAGCAATATATGAAAGATGTGGCTGCTTCACATCCTTGCCAACATTCGGAGTTGTCAGTCTTTTTAATTTTAGCCATTCTAGTGGGTGTGAAGTGGTATCTCATTATGTTTTGAATTTGCATTCCTTGATGACTAATGATGTTGAGCAACTTTTCATGAACTTATTGCAAATTTTTACATCTTTTTCAGTGAAATGTCTGTTCACCTATTTTCCTTTTTATCTTGGGTTGTCTCGCTTTTCTTATTTAATTGGGGAATACTTCATAGATTATACTAGTGAATTCTTTATTAGTTATACATATTGAAAATATCTTCTATGGTTTATCTTTTCATTTTCTTAATTACAATTTTGATAAAAACAAGTTCTTAATTTGATGGAATTTGTTTTATCATTAATTTTTCTTTTATGGAAGGTATTTCTGTAACCTAAGAAATCTTTCCTTAATTCACGAAGATACGTTCCTACATATTTTCCAAAAACCATACTATTAGCTTTTATAATTAAGTCCACGATTAATTTCAAATTAATTTTTGTCTAGGGTTATATGTAAGGTTCAAGAATGATTTGGGGTTCTCCCAACACACACACACATGATTATCTAGTGGTTCTAGCAAGAGGTGTTTAGAAAATTTTACTTTTTCAATTCAATTGATGGGAAATTTTAACAAAGTCAATTGACCATATGTAGAAGAGTATTGTAGAGGACACCTGTGCCTAGGAACGATTCCTTGTTGTTCTTCTCAAGAACATGTCTGTGGCCTTGCACGCAAGTCCAGAGCGTCCTCACCCTGAAAACAGGAGGGGCTAGAGAGTTTAGATGCAAACATCCGCTCGCCGGAGACGAAACAACAAGGAACAGAGACGTGCTGAGTCAGGACAGTGTGGGAACAAAGAAATTACAGTGGGATGGTTACCAAACAGACTATGTTATAAATAAAGCAGCTCCAGCAAAAGTTTTTTGCTGCAGCCTCATACTGTCTTGTGGTGTCTGTGTCTTTTTGTATGGACTGCAGTCATGTGTCTGCATCTTTATACCTCTGTGTTCATTCCTCGGTCTGAAGCCGGGCCACATCAAGTATATTTCCAAACTCTATTCTGTTCAATTAATTTTGCTTTATATCCTAAGAATAATGCCATGCTCTCTTAATTATTAGCTTCTGGTAAGTCTTGAAATTAGGGAGTACGAATTTTCAACTTTCATATCTTTTAAAACCATTCTCATTATTCTAGGTCCATTGCATTTCCATATAAATTTTAGAATCAGCTTTTCATATTGTACCAAAAATCATGCTATGATTTTAATTAAGAGGGTTAGAGATATATAGGCCAATTTGAAAATACCTGCAATCTTCTTAATATTGAAACTTCCCAGTCGTGAATGGGGTTTGTCTCTCCTGTTATTTGATTTTTCTTTCTCTCAGCAGTGTTTTTAGTTTTCAAGATAGGAGTTTAGTACTTTACATTCTTGACATCATTGTGAGAGCGAGATGTTGTTATTGTTTTTTTTCCAATTGTTTTCTTCTAGAATAAAAATATATGGATATGTTTATATTCACTTCTTATGCTGCAATTATAAATAATCACTTATTAATTTTATTTTGTAGATTTCTTAGGATTTTCTATGCAATGAATAATTTTGACTGTGAATAAAGACATTTTTAACTTTTTCTTTTCAATCTATGTGCTTAAATATTCTGTTTCTTGCTATATTTCATTGGCTAGGATCTCCAGTACAATTGTGACTATAAGAAGGTGAAAGTAGACATATTTTCCTTCTTGCTCTCAGAGGGAAATTATTAACTATTAGTCATTAAATACCAAATTGGTAATAGAATTTCCATATATGATTTTAAGCAGAAAAGAGAAATTACTTTATATTCATAGTTTGCTGAGAATTTTAATTGCAAAATGGTATTGAATTTTTTAATGTTTTTTTCTCCATCTTTTGAGATCACAATATCATTTTTCCCCTTTGTCCTATTAATATAGGGATTGACAATGATTACTTTACAGTATTGAACCAAAATTTTATTTCTGGGGCAAATCCCACTTGGAGATAAAATATTAACCTTTTTATATGCTGCTTATTCAATGTGACAGTATTTTAATAATGAATTTTGCATCTATGTTCATGAGAGATATTGCTGTATAATTTTATTTTCTTGTATGTCAGATACAAATATAAGGACTGTGTTGTCCTCACAAAACAAGTTGAGATATATTAACTCTTTCATCTTCAGAAATATTTTTGTAAGACTGGAATTATTTCCTCATTCTGTGCTTCACAGTACTTACCATTAAAACCACCTAGACCTGTTTGTTTTTTTCCTGAGAAGGTTTTTGACAATTAATTCAATCTCTGTATTAAATAGAGTAGTATTTGGATTTTTTTCTGTTTCATCTTTAATCAGTTCTGATGTATTTTTCAAAGATTTGCTCTACTTAGTCTACATCATATATGGTATGATTTCTGCTTACTTTTTTAATTTGATGAGCCATGTTTTGTGGCCTAAACTATGATCAGTCTTGGAGAATGTTCCATGTGCTGATGGGAAGAATGCATATTCCATAGTTTTGGGGTAAAGTGTTCTGTAAATGTCTTTTAGGATCATTTATTCTAGAGTCCTGCTTAAGTGAAGTGTTTCTTTATTTGTTTTCAGCTTAGATGATCTGTGCAGTTCTATCAGTGGGGTGGTGAAATCCCCAGCAATTATAATGTTGCTGTTCACGTCAGTTAGATCTAGTAGGCTTTGCTTTATGAATCTTGACGCTCCTGTGTTAGATGCATAAATATTTAGGATTGTTATGTCTTCTTGTTGAATTTCTACCTTAGCCATTATATAATGACCATCTTTGTCTTTCTTTACTATTGTTGATTTAAAGTCAATTCTACCTGATATGTGAATGGCTATATCTCCTTTCTTTTGATTTCCATTTGCATGGAATATTTTTTTTTTCATCCCTTCACCTTGAGTCTGTTTGAGTCCTTGTGGGTTAGATATGTTTCCAGGAAATAGCAGATACTTGGCTTGTATTTTTTTTTTATCCATTCAGTCAAACTATGTCTCTTCAGTGGGGAATTCCATCCATTCACATTGATTGATACAATTGATATGTTGGATGCTGTTCTGTTTATCCTGTTGGGTTTAGTACTTTACATTTTTACCTCTTGTATTATTGTTTTATATGAGCTCTGAGCTTTAGCTTTTGGTTTTGTTTTACTCTGGTGGGTGACTACTGTGCTGATCCATGTATAATGCAGTTCCGAGTATTTCCTCAGTGTTTACTTGTCTGGAAGTCTTTATTTCTACTTCATATGTGAAACTTAGTTTTGCATGATATAAAATTATAGGCTGGCAGTTGTTCTGTTTGAGAAGACTGAAGATGGGGCCCCAATCCCTTCTGGCTTGTAAGGTGATAGTTGAGAAGACCTGCAGTTAGCCTGAGGTTTTTTTTTTTTTCCTTTTTAAGTTACTTGTTTTGTCCTTATGGCTTGCAGGAGTTCCTCTTTCATTTGACTTTGGCCAGTCTGATGACTATGGGGCTTGGTGATTGCCTCTTTGCAATGAATTTTCCAGGTGTTCATTGAGTTTCTTGTACCTGGATGTCTAAATCTCTAGCAATAACAGGGAAGTTTTCCTCAATTATTCCCTTATATAGATTTTCCAGCCCTTGTGTGCTTTCTTTTTCACCCTCAGGGATGGCTATGATTTTTATATTTGGGTGTTTTACATAATCCCATATTTCTTGTAGGTTTTGTTCATTCCTATTAATTCTCTGTTCTTTATTTTTAATGATGGAGTTAATTCAAAAGAATTGTCTTCAAGCTCTAAGATTATTTCTTCTGCTTGGTCTGGTCTATTCTCAAAAATTTCCACTGTGTTTTCCATATCCTTAAATAAAATTTTAATTTCCAGATTTTTATTTTTTTTAATATGTCAATCTCTTTAGTGAATTTTTTATTAATTTCCTGAATTGTCTTTCTGGTTTCATTGAGTTGGTTTTCCATTTTCTCTTCGATTTATTTGAGCTTCCTTACAAAACATATTTTGAATTCTTCATCTGTCATTTCAATATTTTCATTTTAGTTGTTATCCATTATTAGAGAGCTGCTACTCCCCTTTGGGGGTATCTTTTCACTGATTTTTCATACTTCTGGAGTTCTTTTGTTGATTTCTTCCAATCTGAAGAAACTCTTGCTTCTTATTTTTGGATTTTCTTTTGTTTAAATGGGGCTTTTTACCCTCCCCTCACTTGTATGGGTGTGTTTGTAGTATATGTTTTGTAAGGAGCTTTGGCTTTGCTTGTGGTTGCTTTGATGATGATCTATGTTCTGGATAGATGCCTTCGTTATAGAGATCCATAGTGTGGGTATTTTCTCAGTTTCTAGTTGCTTATAGGCTGTAGCAGTGGTGAGTTATGTGAGTGGGCAGATTCCCTTTCTCTTTTTGATGAGGGAGGATAAGGCCTTTGAGATCCTTTCTCTTTCCTGAGCCCTGTGTTCTTTTTAACCATGTGAATTGTATTGACATGCCCAGTTCAATGTCTGAGAGAGTAAGTGATGCTTTGGGGTGAAAATCAACCAAAACCCCATATGGTTGAGTCAGTAAATGTTGTAAAGGGCATGAAAATTTACCACCCTGTCAGTAGACGGCACTTGCTGAAGGAACAAGCTGAAATGTTGTTCCTTTAACCAGCTCTAGTCCATCAGGAGAAGCACTCAAATTTTCCAGGTGGTGTGTGAGTCCCTAGAACTTTCAGGTGAGTCCTTATTTTCTGCCACATCAAAGGCAGGTAGGGGAATAAGGCTGAGAAGAGCTGGGTTGGGTGAGCCCTCAGTGTCCACAAAAGCTCCTAAGGTAGTTGTTTTGGCAGGAGTCAAACATCTGCTCCCAGCTTCTGGGTAAAGCCACCAGGGAGGGCCTGAATTGGCCCCACGGAACCAAAACTTCTGCTTGTAGAGACAGGGCCTTCTAAGATTCACAATCTCACTGTCACACATTTTTAGTTTTCAAAATCAATTTGTAAAATTACAAAAAAGGAAGTCACACTGCCATTTTGATTAGGACAAAATTCAATGTATAAATTAATTTAATGACATTGACAGTTTTACAATATGGAGTCTTATTAATCAAGGACAAGTTTTGTTTTCCCATTTTTTTAAGTATGGTTTATGTCCTTCAGAAGGGTTTCAAAGTTTTCTCTTAAACCTTCTTGTGCATTTCCTATAAAGTTAATTCCCAGTTATTTTGTCTTCTTGCTTGGTTTTGTAAATGATATATTATGTCATTCTATTTTTTGATTATTGTTTGTAGATAGGACATCCATTTATGTATATTAATTTTATAATTAGACACATGCTAAAATTATTTCCAATGGCTTTTAGGTTGATTATTTTGCGTTTTTTGCAGTAACTTCATGATATTCAAATAATGCTAATTCTGATATTGTCTTATCATTTCTAATATTCTTGATATTTCATTGTCTTATATAATTATGGTATCTGGTTCTTTCACAACAAGTTAAATGACAGTGGTGATAGAAACAGCAACAACAACAACAATAATAATAATCACAGCATTTTTTTCAGGAATGTGCCTTATGCAAGATGCTATTCTTAGTGCTTTCCTGGATTAGTTTACTTAATATTCAGAATGACTTTATAAGAATTCTAACTAGACAATACGATTTCAGAGATTGTCCTCTTTACTGCAATATAATATTGTATCTCTTTGTAATTAATGAAAACAGTGTCTCTAATTTAGAGTCTCAAAATGCAATTCATAGACCACTTTATCAATACCACCTGAAGTCTCAATAAAATGCAAATTTCGAGGTCTCTCCTCCAAACATACACTCTCAAATGTTAAGGGCATTGCCTAAATTCTTCATTTCACCAAGATTCTCAGATGATTCTTATAGACATTTTGCTTTGAGAACCATTACTCTGATATTTTTCTTTGATCACAAAGGTAGGTCCTGATTTTAGTTACACAGTTTTTAAAAATTATTATTTCTCTAACAATGTGTCCATCTATCACAATTTGATTAAGAATTTATAAAAGAAACATTTTCTGAATTTTATTAAATGCTTCATTTGTCATTTGTCTTCTTGGACTTACTCAAGGTAAATTATGTGAATAAATTTCCTAATATTGAGACTTCTCATTGAATTTGGAGTTAATGCCACTTGAACACAATAGTATTCTTTTAAAATGCTGCTAGGTTCTGTTTGCCAATATTTTCTTTCAAATTTTTTTCTTTATCTTTGGTTTCCTGTAGCTTGATTATGATATGATTAGTTGTTATGGGGGGGTTGTTTATTTGTATGTTTGTTTTGTGTTTTTTGATGTTCTTTGTTGTTTTGTGATGTTCTCTGAGATGAATATGTAGTTTGGTGCCTGTCATTAATTTTGTAAAGTTCTAATATCCGTTTTTACTTCAAATATTTATTCTGTTCCATTCACTGTCTGTTATATTTCTGATATTTCAATTATGTATACATTATACTTTTGGAATTACCCCATAGTTCTTGGATGTTGTGTTCTGTTTATTTTATTCTTTTTTTTTTTTTTTTTTTGTATTTCAGTTTGGGAAGTTTCCATTAACCTATCTTCACTCACTGATTCTTTCCTCGACCATGTCAAATCTACTGATAAGCTCTTCAAAGGTATTCTCCATTCTTGTTGAAGTGATTTGATTTCTAACATTTATTTTTTATTCTTAGAGTTTCCACTTTTGCTTGTATTACCCATCTGTTTTTGCATGCTCTCCTCTTTTTCCATTAGAAGCCTTTCCATTATTTTAAATTTCCTTTCCGATACTAACAAAATCTATGCCATATCCGGCTCTGATGATTGCTTTGTTTCTTCAGACTGCTTTGTGCATGTGGGGGTCTGTTTTCTTTTTCACATGCATTATAATTTTTGGTTCAATGTCTGACCTGATATATTGAATAAGCAGGAATGAAGTAAATAGGTTGTTAGCATGAAATTTTCTGTTTATCTCTCTAGGTGTTAGCTTGTATTTAATGTTTGCTGTAGTTGTAGGTGCCAGAGGCCTCAAATTCCTCTAGCATACTTTTTAGCTTTCCTCTTGACTTTTGGCTGTCCTAAATACTCCCCCTCAGAGAGCATTGATGTCTTTCAGCTCTTTCAGCTATAATAAACTGTTACTATACTGAAACCCTGATGATGTGATTGTAAGATGTGGACTAGAGAAAAATTCCCTAATCTTATGATTATATCCTAGCCTTTCAGCCCACCTATGTTTCTGGGCTGTGAACTTCACAAGTATTGCCCCAGGGGTATAGATTTTTCTCTTCCTCTTCCCCTTCTCAATTTCCTGGTTGAAGCATTTCCATCTATTTCTTATAAAAATGAACACTCTTTCCTTGTTTGCCTTTCCTGTAAGGTTTCAGCCAGTACCGCTATCAGAAGGCTTATGAAGATTTTGATCCACTGGTATGAGATTCTATATAACATTATGTCAGAATAGGTGACCAAATTCACAGTAAAGGAGGTGTGGGAACATCCCAATGATAACAGGATCCACTGGTTATATCACACTCTGCACCACCCACAGACTACAAAGCTGATAGAGTATTGGAATAGCCTTCTGAAGGCCTACCTTTATTTTATCTTTAGAGATAATATTCTGTGAGGTTGAGGTA
The DNA here is from genome assembly GCF_000956105.1 of Propithecus coquereli. Classification (NCBI taxonomy): domain Eukaryota; kingdom Metazoa; phylum Chordata; class Mammalia; order Primates; family Indriidae; genus Propithecus; species Propithecus coquereli. The sequence goes on from NW_012156284.1 coordinate 6,585,166, forward strand.
ATGTCCTTCAGGGAACACTTCATGTATCATACTTAAATTATCTGATTCATTTAACTTTTCTATGGGATAGAAAACCTCATGAGTTTGGATTCTCAGGGGTGAAAGCAATAAAAACCCCTCATAGCATCTCTCTGAATGACATCCTGTGGGACTTTGTGCTTCCTTTCCCTTCAGCTCTGCAATCTCCTGAGTTACAGGTCCCAGTCCCAAATGAAAACACTTATGTCAGGGGACAGAAAAAGAGTTTCGTTGAACTCCAAACTATCATGACTTCATGGGTACTTTAAATTCTTTGTATCCAGGAATCAGATAATAAAAAGAAGAGACACTACCCTAGCAGGTATAACTGACCCCGATCTTCATGATTTGGGACTACTATTACACAATAGATAATAAAGAATACATGTAGAACCCAGGTGATTTATTTGGCCATCCCTTAATACTTCATTGCTTAATTTTGACAATGACTGATCAGGTACGGCGACCCTGGTCTGAGAAGGCATGGTGACTTAGGGGCTTAGGTCTAGCAGAAATGAGGTTCTATGTCATGTCACTAAGTAAATCAGATGGGGTAACTGAGCATAAGAGGGTTGTAGAATTAATAGTGGCAGAGAGAGAGATTGGGTATTGATTGCCACCCCAACACTAATTGCAGTGGCAGAGGCTATAATTCGTCCTACTACTTTCCCTTTTCTAAGCTTCTTTTCAGAAGAACTGTCCCCCGGAAACTTGGAAGAGTTATTCTACAAAAGTATATGGAGAAGTTGATCTCAAAAAATGTAAATATATTGTGGTAGAAATAGGGATGTGCTATCCTGATCCACCTTCAAGAAAGGACTTGGATGTCACTCCATAAATTAATATTACTATATTAGAGACAAAAATGATCCCAGGAGTTTTGTAGGCCTTTGCCTTGAAGGAATATGTGAACATGTTAGTTTGCATATCAAAAGCTGTTCCACCTCAGGAGGGCATCTCAAAGGTCAGTAGCAGCTGATTTCCAAGGAGACATTGCAGTCTCAAACCTGTGGTTCTCACTTGCTTTGAACCACAAAGCAGGTCTGCAAGGAGCCAAAGGATGAGAGCTGACCAAAGAATGCTCACCTGAGAGACAGACACCTGTGGCTAAAAACAATTAGCCCAAGGGACAGTTCCTGCATGACTTCTTATCACCTGTCTCTATTTGCTATAACTAGATAAAGAAATATGGAGCCACTGTATCTCTGTTTAACCCTTCTATTAAGTGATAGCTTTATCTTAGAACTTAGAAGTTTGTCCTTGAAAGATTTTGTAACCAGCGTTAATTAAGGGATCTATAGAAACCTTTTGAAATACTTTTAACCTAAAACAAATTACCTGTTGTTATGTAAATCTGTTACCCCTGGCAACCGACCTCTATACCTATAAATACCCATGTGAAACTTTATTCTGGGCCTCACAATTGATGGGGACATTGTGAGGACCCCCGAGTAACCCTGCTTTGCCTTTTATCTTTATAAATCTATAAAACTATACCTTTGTCTCTGTGTATTCTTTTATTTCTATTATTTTCCATTTTCTGTTATTTTCTTATCCTTTGCTATGACCCGTGCCTAAGGGACCCAATTTTTTGCTGGGAGCATAGCTAACTCCCTGCACTTGCTGCCCATATTTTTTTTGAAGGATGGTCAGTAGACAGCCTTTACTAGTAACCATCTTTAGAATTTGGCTAAGATAATGAAACTACCTTCTTCTCCCAAGGTCATACACTTCCCAAGGAAGACTGTATCTTATAACTAAGGAAGGTGGGAAAGAATGTCCCAGCCATTCTGGCCTAATGCAGGGTACTTCCAGTAGACAGTATTTAATCCAGAGCTTCCAAAATGGTTGGCCGATAATTTGTTAGGCTTGCATCACAATCTAACCTCTTCATCTGCCCAGTGCTTCTTCCTCTCCACTTATTACATAAGTATTGATCCATAATTAACAGTCTTGAACCCCAAAAGGTGTCTGAGTATCTGCTCCCAGAGAACCCAACCTGTGAATTCAGTAAACTTTTAAAACAACAGCTGGATTTCCAAGCTAACACATTGATACAAAGTCTCTGGTTGTGATAAAAAAAAACATGTGGGAAGAATTACTTCGCAGAAGACAAAAGTTTAGTAAGTCTAGCCCTCCCTATGCAACCTCAAAGGAAGAATACAGGGTTTTCAGGATGTTCCATAGGTGAGAACCTAGAATATTTTCTCCAAGTCGCATCAAATTGGAAGTAACAGTGCAGTTTCCCTACAGGTGGCATTGATTCAGAAAAATCAGTAAATAAGAAGGGAGAATTTCCACTCCAAGTGCTCAGATGGCCCACTCTACTCAGCTGACTGGGCCCATCAATCACCATGGTATTCAAAGTCTTCATTCCATCTTTACCCAGAAAGCTTCTGGTTCCTTGGTCCTCACTTGTTAGATTTAACACCACCTCATTGCCCCCACACCTTCTCCTTGAGTACTCCAGACTTTGTAAATATTTGACATTCCCTTAAGGTTGATATAATAGGCTAGGCTTTTCTTATTGCTTGGAATATCCAATAAAGAGTTAAGTGCAAGAGGGGATCATCAATATAAGTCCAGATGGCCATCTTCTGAAACTCAACTAAAAAGTCTCCAGTTATAGAATAAATGCCATAACTCTTCTGCAGATATATAAGAGCTCAAAGATGAGCTTATGGAGATATGTACCATTCTATCATTTTAAAAAGCTGGAAGTGTAATTTCTAAATAGATCAGTCTCCCTAAAACTATCATGACTCCATAAGTACTCAGTCATTAAGAGGGTGAAAATGGAATTTAAAAGTAATATTTTCACAATAGATAATGGCTAAATGACAATACACTAAAAACCACCTATTAAGCCACTATTGAACCATCTTCTTAGTGTGAACAAGATTGGAACAGTATAAAAAATTGGATAGCCACATGTAGAAGACTGAAACAGATTCCCCACCTCTCACCTCTTACAAAAATCAACTCATGATACATAAAGACTTAAACCTAAGACCTGAAACCAGAATAATTTTAGAAGAACACGTTGGAAAAACTCATATACATTGCCCTAGGCAAAGAATTTGTGATGAAGACCCCAAAAGCAATCACAGCAACAGCAAAAATAAATAGATGGTACCCGATCAAATTAAAAAGCTTCTGCACAGCCAAGGAAACTATCATTACAATGAACAGAGAAACTACAGAAAGGGATAAATGTGAATGTAACACATCCAATGAAGGGCTGATAACTAGAATCTGTATAGAATTCAGGTAATGAACAGAAAATTTTCAAAAGAAGATAGAGTAATGGCCAACAAAGATATTAAAAAATGCTCAACATCTCTAATCATCAGGGAAATTCAAATCAAAACCACAATGAGATATCATTTATCTCCAGTGAGAATGGCCTTTATCAAACACCTGAAAACAATAAATGTTGGTGTGGATCAGGAGAGATAGGAACACTCCAACACTGCTAGTACAACCTCTGTGGAAAGCTAAATGGAGATACCTCAAAGAGCTACAAGTAGAACTACCATTTGACCCAGCAATTCCATTACTAGGCATCTACCCAAAGGAAAAAAAGACATTCTACCAAAAAGACATCTGCACTAGAATATTTATAGCGGCACAATTCACAATTGCAAAGACATGGAAACAACCCAAGTGTCCGTCAATCCATGAGTGGATTAATAAAATGTAGTATATGTATACCATGGAGTTCTACTCAGACATAAAAAACAATGGTGATGTAGCACCTCTCGTATTATCCTGGATAGAGCTGGAGCCCAGTCTACTAAGTGAAGTATCACACAAATTCCTCTACATGAAATACTATTTCTATCACCATTCCTTTCATCCATTTGGGATTCTACCAATGTTAGGGTCTTTTTCATTAATTGACAAATAAAAATTTCATATATTTATATGGTATAAAATGATGATTTGATACATGTATAAATTGTGAAATGGCTAAATAAAACTAATTAACATATACGTTACATTACATACTTATTTTTTATGATTAGAACACTTAAAATCTGCTCTCTAAGAAATTTTTTTATTATTATTCAGTATATTTTGTTAACTTAGATCTTATTTCCTTCTGGAAGCCATTTCTCTTCTCCCATGCCCAAGTTAGAGTGTCCTTCTTGGACCCCCATAACATCCTTTACCTCTCTCATTTTAGTTTTCACACTATATTATCTTTATTTTACTCATAAGTAATTAGAAATTCAGATATGTTAGGTAAATTCCTTGAACTCAAAAAACTAGTAAGGGACTGACGCAGAATTTAGACTGAAATCTGCCTGGCTCCAAAGCACCATATTAAACTGCCTTTCTTCGATCCTTCAAAATACCACTATGGGTGCCAAAAAGTTATTCAACATAATTTGAATAATTTTAGAAATTTTTTTCAGTGCCAAATGACAATGTAAATTATATATGGGACTCAAGGTAATTAATTGCTATTTTCTTTTTGAAATACCAAAGAACCATCAGTATGGTCATTTATCAATCCTTAGTGGCACTAGACTTTAAGCCTCAGACTTACAGGAATAGTGGGTAGAAGACAAACAGCACAGGTCTTAGATGCATCAGACCTAAGGTCCAGATACACTGCCAGGTAGGGATAACTAAAACCCCTTTTACTGTGAGTAGCCACTGTCATTTGCTATTTTGCTTTAATGAGATTATTAGCCATTACATATAGAAATACATATCTTGAGCAAAAACTCTAGAGATAGGGTTTACCTTTTTGTTTCTGTTCTTGTTTCCTGGTTCTTGTCACTACAAACCAGTAAATTCAAACCCCTCCTGTGACCCATGCAAAAGGACATGTACTCTGTGCATAATTGCAATACGAGCATATTTATGCATGTTTCACGGACTGGAGGGAAATCCCTAAAGAAAACCAGATCATGAGGGAGGACAATTAAATCACTGAGATTGAATTTATCACAAAATTTGAAAGGAGCCTGTAAAGTAGTCTACACTCAGTAGAAAGTCATGGATGAAAGATGTTGACTGCTCTACATTTCTTTCTCTGTGCAATGTTATACTTTTTGGTAATAGGTTGAGATAGGGAAAACAATTTAAGTAACAGTCTACTATAATTGCTCATAACCTAAGCCAACTCACTAAGGCACCCTATAAAATGAGTACTGTTAGCTCCCAGTGCAAAATTCCTTCCTTTCAGTAATGACAGCAAGAAGGGCAGGTAGGACATCTTGAATTTACCTATACTTCAAGCTATATTTGACCTCTCCTAACTCATGTTGAAATTTGACCCCCAGTGGTGGGAGTGGGGACTAATGAGAGGTGTTTGGGTCATAGGGGCAGATCTCTTATGAATGACTTGGTGCTGTCTTCATGGTAATGAATGAGTTCTTCCTCATATTTCTCTGAAGAACTCCTAATTGAAAAGAGCCTAGCACCACCTATTCCTGCTCCCTCTTGCTTTCTGCTTTCACCATGTGGCGGGATCTCTTTAGCCTTCTACCATGAGTGAAAGCAGCTTGGAGCCATTATCAGATGGCTCTGATGGCACCATGCTTTTGCTTTTTGTACAGCATACAGAGCTATAATCCAAATAAACCTCTTTTCTTTATAAATTATTCAGCCTCAGGTATTCCTTTATAGCAACACAAATGGACTAAGATACTTGTTTTATTTATACTTATTGTGACAATAACAGTAAGAACAAGAACAACAACAACAACAACAACAACAAAAACATAGGTAGATACCATGCCCAGAATTATCTGGATAAGTGTTTCTCAAACTTTAGTATCATATGAGTGACCTGGATTTGTTGTCAAAATGCAGATTCTAAGAATATAGGTCTGGAGTCAGGACTGAGACTCTGTATTTCTAACAAGCTCCCAGAATGCTGGTACTGCTGGTCCAGGGACCACACTTTGAGTGACTAGGATCAAGAGCACCCTGGCTCAGTGTGTAATCATTATTTATCATCCAAAACTTTTCATACATGATTTAGAGTCCTTTCCTCTCTTCTAGCACTCTTGAAAACCATGCTAATTTTCTCTTAAAGCTGCAGTTTACAAAAGCATGTATATATAATTATATATAATTTAAAAATACACATACACACACAAATGAGGTAATTAGTAATTCTGAGCAGAATTATATATACTTGTACTCACCATCAAATTGGTATTAACTGATCAACACTTAAGTGCACATATAGTAATAACATTCATCAGGTGTCAGACAGGTATGAGGGGGGAGGAGGGGATGGGTATACATACACCTAATGTGTGCGGTGCACACCGTCTGGGGGATGGACATGCTTGAAGCTCTGACTCGGGCAGGGCAAAGGCAATGTATATAACCTAAACATTTGTACCCCCATAATATGCAGTAATTAAAAAAATTAAACAATTAAATAGACTGTCATCATCATGAGTATTGTGTTCTCAAACCAGGGAAATATTGGCGTGATGCCATCAACGATTATTAGTGTCTGGGTCCTCTGCTTCATTCAGTAAAATTCTAGATCTTGGCTTGCCTCATTATTTTGATCACAAAAATGTAAGCATTCTGTATCTTCCTTCTTCCACCCCTTTATCTGTGTATTCATTTATCTAAAAGATCAAGGCAAATTCTTGTAATTCCACCAATTTAACACATTTTATTTGTGCTAATGTAACACAAATATTTCTGAGTGATACCTTACTTTGTATGTATAATTACATAATTACATCCTTACATCACCTTTAACCAAATACATTCTATGTACTTATTATTTAAATTAGTACATTGCACTCCTCCAATATAATATCTTTCACTTCAATAAGAAAGTATAATAGTACCCGAAAGAGTATAAAGTATACTTGAATCATTCCTAAACTAATACCTTAGAGTTAATTATGTGTTTTTGAAAGAAGAGAATGTTTCTGTTTATCTATTGATGCATAACAAACTAATCTAAAAATCACTGCCATAAAAGAAAATTAATCCTTGTATCTGATAGTTATGTGGATTAATAAGTGCAGCTGGGTGATTCTCACTGTGGCCTCTGATATGGTTGCTTCTTTATTCTCATGTTTTGTGTTTGGACTGGGAGGGCTGCAACAGCTGGGTGCTGCTTAGGTATCACATTCTCCATGATGCTAATCCATATGACTAGCATGGGCTTCTTCTCAGAATGGTCATCTCAGGAAGTCAGACATTTTACATGGCTGTTGGTTTCTCCCACAGTGAGAGTTCCAAAAAAACAGGCAGAACCTTCATGGTTACTTATGACTTAGTCTCAGAAGTTACATAGTATAACTTTTACCATATTGTATTGGTCAAAACAGTCACAGGCGAATGCAAATTCAAGAAGGTGGAGGAATAGAATCAATTTTACATTGAGGAAAGGCTTGTACATATAGAGTGGGGAGGAATTGAGAGCAGTCATCTGTGATGCAAACAAGACCACTGTGGCAAAATAAAAGACATATGTCATTATTGTCCCAATAAGCTTCTTTTTTTTTCTTTTTATTTCAGGATATTATGGGGGTACAAACATTTTGGTTACATGTTATGACTTTGCCTCACCCAAGCGAGGATTAGAGGCAGCCCTTCCCCCATACAATTGTGAGTTTACCCACCCGCACCTCCAACCCCCAACGAATATTACTACCATGTGAGCACCTTAGTGGTGATCAGTTAGTGCCAATTTTATGGCGAGTACATGTGGTACTTATTCTTCCATTATTGTGATACCTCACTTTGGAGGATGGGCTCAAGCTCTATCCAGGATAATATAAGAGGTGCTAGATCACCATTGTTTTTTGTAATTGAGTAGAACTCCATGGTATACATATATCATATTTTACCAATTCACTCACGGATTCAAGGGCACTTGGGTTGTTTCCATATCCTTGCAATGGTGAATTGCGCTGCCATAAACATTCGGGTGCAGATGTCTTTATTATAAAATATCTTTTGTTCCCTTGGGTAGATGCCTAACAGTGCTATTTCTGGATCAAATGGTATTTCTATTTTTAGCTATTTGAGGTATATCCAAATTATTTTTCACAGAGGTTGTACTAATTGTACAACAGGTTGTACAGAGAGGTGTACCAGCAGAGTAAGAGTGTTCCTATTTTTCCACATCCTCGACAGCATTTGTTGTTTTGGGACTTTTTGATAAAGGCCATTCTGACTGGGGTTAGCTGATATCTCATTGTGGTTTTGATTTGCATTTCCCTAATGATTAGAGATGTTGAGCCCTTTTTTATATGTTTGCTGGCCAGTATTCTGTCTTCTTTTGAAAAGTTTCTGTTCATGTCCTTTGCCCATTTATTGATGGGGTTGTTTGATTTTTTTTCTTGTTGATTTTTTTGAGTCCTATATAGATTCTTGTTATCATCCCTTTATCAGATGTGTAGAAAGCAAATATTTTCTCCCATTCTGTAGGCTGTCTATTCACTGTAATGACAGTTTCCTTGGCTCTGCAGAAGCTGTTTAATTTGATCAGTTTCCATTTATTTATTTATGTTGCTACAGTGATTGCTTTGGTGGTCTTCTTCAAAAATTCTTTGCCTAGGCCGATGTCTGAAAGAGTCTTCCCTACATTTTCTTCTAGGATTCTTAAGGTTTCATGCCTTAGGTTTAAGTCTGCTATCCATCGTGAATTGATTTTTGTAAGAGCTGAGAGGTGGGGATCCAGTTTCAATCTTCTGCATGTGGATGTCCAGTTTTCCCAGCACTGTTTATTGAAAAGAGATTCTTTTCTTTAGTGTATATTTTTGTCTGTTTTGTCAAAGATTACATGAGAATATGTGTATGGTTTCATTTCTGGGTTCTCAGTCATGTTCCAAAGGCCTATGTCTCTGTTCTTTTGCCAGTGCCATGCTGTTTTGGTTACTATAGACTTGTAGTAAAGCTTGAAGTCTGGTAGACTGATATGTCCTAGTTTGTTCTTTTTGCTTAAGATTGTGTTGGTTATACCAGGTCTTCTCTGGTTCCATATGAAGCGTAGAATTATTTTTTCTAGATCCATAAAGAATGATGATGGCAGTTTGATACAGATAGCATTACTCTGTAGATAACGTTGGGGAGTATGGACATTTTAATAATGTTGATTCTGCCAATGCATGAGCACGGTAGATTTTTCCATCTGTTTACATCTTCTACAATTTCTTTCCTTAGTGTTTCATAGTTCTACCTGTGTATTTCTCTCACCTCTTTTGTTAAATATATTCCTAGATATTTAATATAATTTTCTTTGAGGCTATTGTAAATGATGCTGCATTTTTTTATTTGGTTTTCGGCTTGACTGTTATTGGTGTGTATGAATGTTTCTGATTTGTGTGCATTGATTTTGTATCCTAATAAACTTCTCTAGGGGAATTTCCACAATACGTTAAAGCTGGTGATGAGAGAATAATTACTAGATTCCTTAGCAAAGGATCTGGGTATGGAAATAGAAAACATTTCTCTAATAAACAAAAAGACAGGTGAACATATAAGATAGGAGATAGAGAAGGATGGAGTTACAAGAATATCAGAGGTCACAATATTTTGTCAGCCTCAACACAGAATAAGTGAAATGGGATCCATGGTAGTAGTTATTACCCTTTACCGATAATAAAAACAAGTTCTGGAAGTAAATGAATTGTTCAAGTTTACAGTGAGTGAAAGAGAGCTGAATTTGAGCTCATGATCTTTTCTATTTTTTCCAATCCAGTTCTCTTTGAACTACAGGATATCTTTCTCTGTTCAATTGAGATGCTACCACACTTAAGTAATAAAAAAGGAAGCTAAAAGGCAATCATGGAATCTAGGTGTTTTGGATAATTATTTTTCTCTCCTTTGTTTCATACAATATTTTAAGCTCTATATCTTTGCTGATAAATATTTCCAATATGCTGAGCTTATCATTTACAGTTTCTTAAATAGAAAACATAGAAACTTATCTATGTAAGTGGTACCATATACCATATTTGGTGTTTTGCATTCTTTGCAAACACTGTAATGGGAAAACTGACTTGTATAAAGGAAAAGTTATGGATGTTGGTATTGTATTTTTTATGATTGTTTGATTCCAATAATATACTAGGCATTTCATAGGACATGTATATGATAATTTTTAAAAATATATCATGCATAAAACCACAATTAATTCACTCAATTCAAGCCTATAGTGGCACAAGAACTGCAAAATTATTTGTTCTTGGAGAATAAAAAGGAACAAATAAATAGATAAATGTCTCATTGCTACTACTACTACTAGTAATCCATTATTTAAGAGTTATTACTAATTTTGAAGGACATAATTAATTTTTTAATCATCACAACAATTATGTAAAATATAATCTGTTCTGTTTCAGCCCATTAAATGGATCTGAATGTCCTAGGAATGTAGGTGTGTGATACTTGTATCATGCCCAGTCACCACCCACAATTTCTGACTTTGATATTCACTCACACAATCTCTAGATTTTTGCCATTATTTCTGTAGATGTTCAATTTTTGCTTTTAAACTCCAGTTACCCATATCAACATCAGACCATCTATATTTTAAGAACCTACTTCTTTGGCTTATTAAGCTTGACTATCACTCTTGACCTTCAAACTTGCTTGCCCACTCTGCTTTGACTCATGGACAGTTCTGAGCAAAAATAATCTCTGACCAATAGCCCTAGCCTTGAGAAATCCTCACCAGTTGAATTATTCCATCATCTGTCTCAATAGAAAAGGAGAAGAATTTAAGCAGATCTTGTTGCTGTTTTACAAGTAACAAAATTAAGGCACAGTAAGATTAAGTAAAAGTTTAAATGGTCCACAGCCTCTGTATACTGTCATTAGGATTTGTTTCCTAGTCTATCATTCATTCTGTTTCTCCAAGCAGCCCCACTTAATGAAGTAATGAAGTCTAAAATAGGACTTATTGGATATTATGACTTTGTGAGACTTACTGAAGAAAATACAGGAAGATAATAGTAGAAGGAATTCAGAACTGGACTGATGATAAAACCAAGAGAAAAAAAGAAGCCCTACTGGAACCCTGGGCTCTAGAGAGATTTAGAAATCTAGCCTTATTTAAGGACATCCAGCTAACATGTGCTGGGATAGGGTTTCCAACTCCATTATGGCTGCCTCCAAAGCTTGTATTCTTTCTACTACACCAGGATGATGAAAAGTTATACCTCAGCCAAATAGAACTGGAGTCCAAAGTAGAATGTCAAGTCCCCGTGGAAAAATGGACTAGTCCAGATGCAGAAGACCAATAAATATAAATGACCATTTATCGAGTGTTATACTGGATTATCTTTTGGTATCTCAACACTATTCCCACTCCTTTTCGTGCTTTTCCCTGTACTTTTGGGATTGGAAGACTGGAAACCACATTTAACAGATTCTCTTGACAGAAGGGTTCTAATTTCGAGTCTATTAATATAACTTTGTGTAAAGTGTAAAAGGCTGAAGAGAAAGAGAAGCCACAATTTCTCTTCCATCAGAGGCAGAAATACATGAGGAAATGGAAAGTGTGAATTTTTGAGTGATTTCAGCAAAAGTTCCTGCAAATCACCCACTTTGGTGTTGCAGGCAGCTGAGATCATCAGGGACTGTTACCTGCATATTCTGTACTTCCTGATATCCTGAAGGCCAGGGAGGCCTGGCCTTCACCCCACAAAAAAAAAAAAAAAAAAAAAAAAAAAAAGAAAAAAAAAACTCTTACAAAATTCTTGTAAGGATCTAATTCCTGGCATTAAATCCCTTTCCTGATATAAACTGTTTTGGGTTTTCCTGGATAAATTCTTGCTAATACAAGGACTCTGCTGGGCATATTCTAAGATTTTTCTACACTTTCTCCCTTTTAGTCATCCCATTAAGCCTATGACATAGGAGTTATTATTTCCATTTGAGATATAAGGAAACAGAAGCTCAAAAAGCTTACCTGATTTGTGCAAGGTCACTGAACAAATAGTTTCCTGAGCCTGGACTCACATATTGACCTTATACTCTTCACTATTATCCAATACTGTGTCTGAGACTAATTGTATGAATGTGAGCAACACAAGAGAAATTATGGGAGCTCTATAGGAATGTTCACATTGTGTTAATTGTTCTCAAGGAACAGAGGGCAAAGGGTATCATAATTATCTTAGAAGCATTTAAAAATTTTACTTATTAAAAATTCACCTCCCCCTCTTCAACAAGGGTATATCAGAATCCCCCTGCTGAGTGTTGATGATGAGGAGTCATTAAGGATAAGAGAATTTTGAATAAACTTTTTTATTTCAGTGTTCTCCAGACAGTTCTGATACAAAATTCTGGCTGAAAACCAAAACTGTAGATCCATTAAGGAGTTAGTTTATGCTAGTTAGAATGATTCTAGTCACCCTCTCCATCCTACTGCACACCCCTGCTACCCAGTATAATGGCAACTCAAAATGAAATATATGCCGTGTTCAAATCCAGTTCAGGCATTGGGTAACGTTACATTTTTAAAAGAATCAGTGACCTGAAGTAAGTAAGGCTGATGGCAAAGGATTCTCGCACAGATTTTCAATAAATGTTGTTGACATCTTACTTCTTCTTGGAATACGGTCTGAAAAGATATGCTTTTGTCTTCTTCCCAGTAAGCATCAATAAAGTCTATCAGTGAAGTAACTGTCATTACAGCATTGCAACTCATCAGAATGAGTGTAGAAATTAAAGGTACATTTTCTTTGATTGAAAATGAGGCCCAGAACTTTAATAAAATACTTCTAAGACACTTTCCAGAGATGCAAGCTTAATGTGTCAAGTAACTCTACAAATAGAGTCACTGTCCATGTTACCAGAGTCTCTGCGACACAGAAACATTTACCTTTGCAACTTATCTTCATTTTTGTTTCTACCAGATTTCATTATTTTTTTTTATTTCAGCATATTATGGGGGTACAGATGGTTAGGATACATATGTTGCTTTCCCCCCCTCCAAGTCCGAGCTTCAAGCGTGCCCATTCCCCAGATGGTGGGCATGGCACTCTTTGTATATGCATATACCCGCCCCCTCCTCTCCGCTCCCCACTGTCCAACATCCAACAAATGTTATTATTATATGTGCACTTATGTGTTGATCAGTTAATAGCAATTTGATGATGAGTACATGTGGTGCTTGTTTTTCCATTCTTGGGATACTTCACTTAGTATAATGTGTTTCAGCACTTTCCAGGAGAATACAAGAGGTGCTATATCACCATTGTTTCTTAACGCTGAATAGTACTCCATGGTATACATATACCATTTTATTAATCCACTCATGTATTGATGGACACTTGGGTTGTTTCCACATCTTTACAATTGTGAATTGTGTCGCTATAAACATTTGGGTGCAGGTGTCTTTTTCATAGAGTATCCTTTGTTCTTTTGGTTAGATGCCCAGTAAGGGGATTGCCGAATCAAATGGTAATTCTACTTGTATCTCTTTAAGGTAACTCCATATTGATTTCCACAGAGGTTGCACTAGTTTGCAGTCCTACCAGCAGTGTATGAGTGTTCCTATCTCTCCGCATCCACACCAACATTTATTGTTTTGGAACTTTTTGATAAAGGCCAGTCTCACTGTAAATAAGGGATATATCATTGTGGTTTTGATTTGCATTTCCCTGATGATTAGAGATGTTAAGCATATTTTCCTATATTTTTTGGCCATTATTCTGTCTTCTTTTGAAAGTTTCTGTTCATGTCCTTTGCCCACTTTTTGATAGGGTTGTTTGATCTTTTCTTGTTGATTTTTCTGAGTTCTAAGTAGATTCTACTTATCAGCCCTTTATCGGATTTGTAGCATGCGAAAATTTTCCCCAATTCTGTAGGTTGTCTGTTTGCTCTTGTGACAGTTTCTTTGGCTCTGTAGAAGCTTTTCAATTTGATCAGGTACCATTTATTTATTATGGTTGTTCCAATGGTTGTCTTCGGGGTCTTCTTCATAAATTCTTTGCCTAGGCCAATGTGTAGAAGACTATTTCCAACATTTTTCTCTAAAATTCTCATAGTTTCCCTATTTAGGTTTAAATCTGTTACCCAGCGTGAGTTGATTTTTGTGAGAGGTGAGAGGTGTGGATCCTGCTTCAGTCTTCTACATGTGGATATCCAGTTTCCCCAGCACCATTTATTGAATAAGGATTCTTTTCCCCAGTGTATGTTTTTTTTCTGGTTTGTCAAAGATTAGATGGCTATATGAGAATGGTTATATATCTGGGTTCTCAGTTCTGTTACACTGGTCAATGGCTCTATTTTTGTGGCAGTACTAAGCTGTTTTGATTTCTACAGCCTTACAATAAAGTTTGAAGTCTGGTAAATTGATGCCTCCGATTTTTTTTTTTGTATTGCCAAGAATTCTTTTTGCTATGCAGGGTCTTCTCTGGTTCCATAAGAAGCGTAAAATTAATTTTTCTACATCTGTGAAGAATGATGTTGGTATTTTAATAGGGATTGCATTGAATCTGTAGATCACTTTGGGTACTATAGGTATTTCAACAATGTTGATTCTGCAAACCCACGAGCATGGCATGGTTTTCAACCTATTTACGTCGTCTGCTATTTCCTTCCTCAGTTTTTCATAGTTCTCCCTGTAGAGGTCTTTTACCTCCTTACTTAAATATATTCCTAGATACTTTATTTTCTTTGTTGCTATTGTGAAGGGAATTGAGTCTTTGATTTGGTTCTTGGTATGACTGCTGTTGGTGTATATGAAAGCCTCTGATTTGTGCATATTGATTTTATATCCTGAGACTTTACCGAATTCATTTACCAATTCCAGGAGCCTCTTGGTTGAATCCATGGAGTTTTCTAGATAAAATATCATGTGATTAGCAAATAGTGAATGTTTGATCTCTTCTGTTCCCATTTGTATGCCTTTAATTCCACTCTCTTGCCTGATTGCTGTGGCCAGGACTTCCAGCACTATGCTGAATAGAAGTGGAGATAGTGGGCAACCTTGTCTGGTTCCAGTTCTAAGTGGGAATGCTTTCAATTTTTCCCCATTCGGTATGATGTTGGCTGTGGGTTTATCATATATGGCTTGTATCATTTTTAGGTAAGCCCCATCTATGCCTATTTTGTTAAGCGTTCTTACCATAAAGGGGTGTTCAAATTTGTCAAATGCTTTTACTGCATCTATTGAGAGAATCCTATGGTTTTTGTTTTTGCTTCTGTTTATGTGGTGGATTACGATTATAGATTTGCATATGTTGAACCATCCCTGCATCTCTGGAATGAACCCCACTTGGTCATATGGATTATTTTCTTAATAAGCACCTGGATTCGATTAGCTAGAATTTTGTTGAGAATTTTTGCGTCTATATTCATAAGGGATATTGGTCTGTAGTTTTCCTTCTTTGTTGCATCCTTTCCTGGTTTTGGTATCAGGGTTATGTTGCCTTCATAAAATGTGTTGGGGAGGAATCCATCCTTCTCGATGCTGTAGAATAATTTCTGCAGGATAGCCTCCAGTTCTTCTTTGTAGGTGTGGTAAAATTCGGGTGTGAAACCATCTGGGTCAGAGTATTCTTTTTATTGCTGTTTCAATTTCAGTCCTTGATATTGGTCTGTTCAGGAATTCTATTTCTTCCTGGTTGAGCCTAGGGAGGCTATGTATTTATAAAGACTTGTCCACTTCCTCGACATTTTCCAGTTTGTCTGCATAAAGGTTTTTGTAATATTCATAAATTATATCTTGAATCTCCACGGCTTTGGTTGTAACTTCTCCATTTTTATTCCTGATAGAGCTTATTAGAGATTTTTCTTTTCTGTTTTTCGTTAGTTTAGCCAAAGGCGTGCCAATTGGTTTATTTTTTCAAAGAATCGACTTTTTGTTTTATTAATCTTCCATATAGTTTCCCTGTTGTCAATTTCATTTAGTTCTAATTTGATCTTATTAATTTCCCTTCTGCTGGATTTGAGTTCGGTCTGTTCTTCTTTTTCCAGTTATTGAGTTGATTCATTAGGTTGTCTGTTTGTACTCTTTGACTTTTGGATGTAGGCATTTATGGAAATAACCTTTCCTCTCAGGACTGCTTTGGCTGTGTCCCACAGATTTTGATAACTTGTGTCACATTTGTCATTTAGTTCAAAGAAAATTGGATTTCCATCTTTACTTCCTCATTTATGAAGGAATCGTTCAGCAGAGGGTATTTTAATTTCCAGCACTTTGTGTAGAGATGAGAGTTTCCATTGGGGTTGATTTCTGTTTTTATTCCACTGTGATCTGAGAAGAGGCTTGGTATAATTTCTGTTTTTTTAAAAATTTTTTGAGACATGCTTTGTGTCCTAGAATATGGTCAATCTTAAAGAATGTCCCATGAGCTGATGAGCAGAAGGTATATTCAGTGGTTTTTGGGTAGTATGTCCCGTAAATGTCAGTCAGGCCCATTTGGTCTAGAGTTCTGTTTAAGTCCATTATTTCTTTGTTGATTTTCTGTTGGATGATCTGTCCTGTGCTGTCAGTAGGGTGTTGAAGTCTCCGACAATTATGGTGTTGCTGCTTATCAATTTGTTTAGATCAAGCAGAGTTTGCTTTATGAATCTCTGTGTACCAAAGTTGGGTGCATACATATTTAGAATTGTTATGTCTTCTTGTTGAACTGTGCCCTTCAACATTATATAGTGACCCCTTTGGCTTTCATTACTTTCGTTGATTTAAAGACCAAGTTGTCTGATATCAAAACTGCCACATCAGCCTTCTTTTGGCTTCCATTTGCTTGAAATATTGTTTTCCACCCCTTTACTTTCAGTCTAAATGCATCCTTGCAGGTTAGATGCGTTTCTTGGAGACAAAAGATGCTTGGCTTGTTTTTTGTTTTTTTTTTATCCATTCGGCCAGTCTATATCTCTTGAGAGGGGAGCTCAAACCATTCACATTTATTGAGAGAACCGATAAGTGGGGTGAATTACTGTTCATTCTGTTGGGTTGCATTTTGTTGCTTTGTTTTCTATCTTGAGCCATTGTGAAAACTAGCCTTTGATCTTTAACTTTTGACTGGTTTCACATTCGAGAGTGTTTATTGTGCTGATCCTTGTGTAATGTGGTTTTGAGAACTTCTTGGAGAGCTGGTCTTGTCTTGGTGAATTCCCTCAGTCTTTGCTTATCTGAGAATGTCTTTATTTCTCCTTCATATATGAAACTTAGTTTTGCAGGGTACAAGATTCTAGGCTGGGCATTATTCTGTTTCAGAAGAGTGAGAATGGGGACCCAGTCTCTTCTTGCTTGCAGGGTTTCCGTTGAGAAATCTGGAGTTATTCTGATGGGCTTTCCTTTGTATGTTACTTGTTTCTTTCTCCTTACAGCTCGTAGAAGGGCCTCTTTAGTGGCTATTTTGGTCAATCTGATGACTGCGTGACGTGGTGTCTTCCTGTTTGCATTGAGTCTCCCTGGGGTCCGTTGAGCTTCTTGTACCTGTATATCTAGATTTTTAGCAAGGCCTGGGAAATTCTCCGCTATTAATTCTTCAAATAGCTTTTCCAGCCCTTGAGTGTTTTCTTCTTCACCTTCCGGAACCCCTATCACCCTAAGGTTCGGTTTTTTCACATAATCCCACATTTCTTGTAGGCTTATTTCTTTTCTCTTAATTTTCTGCTCGATTTCTGTGACTGACTTATTTAATTGGAAGGAGTTGTCTTCAATCTCTGAGATTCTTTCTTCTGTTTGATCTACCCTGTTCTTGAGGCTTTCCACGGTGGTTTGTAGTTCCCTGTATAAGCCCTTTATTTCCAGGAGATTCGTTTGATTTTTCTTTAATATTTCAATTTCTTTAGTGAATTTTTCTTCCAAGTCCTGGATTTTTCTGTGGTTTCTTTGTGTTGGTTATCTATTTTTTGTTGCATATCATTCAGTTTTCTCACAATCCATGTTTGAAATTGTTCTTCTTTCATTATAGTGTTCTGAGTTTGGTTAATGTCCATTGCTGGGGAGCTGTTGTTCCTCTTTGGGGGTGTGCTTTCCTTTTGAGTCTTCTTACTTCCAGAGTTATTTCGCTGGTTCCTTCCCATCTGATACAGTTGTTCCTTCTTGCCTTGAGATTTTTGTTTGCATAATGCCATGCCCTGTTTAGGCTCTGAGCCACTAGGTGGTGTTTGTGAGTGGGATTTGATCACACCCTTTATGATGAATCAGTAGATGCAGTAAAAGTGTGTGCAGGATGACCTCCCTCTCAGTAGGTGGCACTTGCAGGGAGGAGAGAGCTGCGGTGCTGTTTTTGGATCCTGTAACTAGCTCTAATTCCTCTAGAGAGGCCCTCTTGTGCCTCGGGTGGTGGCTCGGGCCCTGAGATTTCCAGGTGTGTCCTTATTCTCCACCTCAGTGGGGGGAGTGAGCCTGGATGGGGCTTGGTTGGTTAAGCCTGCCCTCATGCTCCACAATTGCTGTTAGCAGGGTCAAAGGTCTACTCTTTGTTTCTGTGCAAAGCTTCCGGGAGGGGCTGAAAGGGGTCCACTCAGCTGAAAGTCTGGGCTTGGGGGCCTGGGCTGTCCAAGACCCACATTCTGGAGCAGGTCTCGTTACCCTCCACTCTCCCCCTCTCCGTGGGCTCTCCCAGGCCTCTGCCAGCAAATGGGACCTCAGGTCGATGGATCTCCCCTGGCTTTGACGAGGACCGGGAGGTTTCCTACCCTGGATCTTAGCCTCATCTGTGTGCACATCCCTCTTTTGGGAGTAGGCTTGTGGCTCCGGCATGCTGATCTGCCCCCGTAGGCACTCACTCCTCACTAGGCTCGTTCACAGATCTCTCTTCTGTGCCCCGGGGCAGTGCGATCCTGACCTACGTGTACAGGTTCTGGTCTGCAGGCCTGTCCCCTGGATCCTGGAGATCAATCCCTGACCCTGGCTGGGCGAGGGGTGCTGGTCTTGAATCACTTACAGTGTGCCCAAGCTGGATCTACTTCACTCCACCTCGGGATTTGCCCAATTCTCCTGGAGTCCCCAGGCAAGTAGCACCTGGGAGGCCTGGCAGGTAGGGAACTTGCAATCTGAATACCCCTCAGTCTGCTGTAGGGCCCCAAAAAGAAAGGTCCCATTTCTTGGAGATTCCTCCATGTCATCTCTAAATTGTCTCCCTGGGCACCCAGTGGTAGGGAGGGGGAAGGATAGAATGGAACACTATGGCGTCTGCTGATAGGCTGGGGTCTGCACCTGGGTTGGTGCCCTAAGGGGGCTAGGAGCCCTGAGATGAGCTCGCAAGAGGCCACTGCTCACTGGCGGCAGCCGTTTCTGGGCTGGTGTCGGCAGGTCTCTTCAACCGTTCAGGAGCCCACCAGCAGTCTGAGATGCAAGGGAGAGGAAAGTTATCTGCTCCACCTATCCTTGTCGCTGGTCTCCAAGCCTCTTGGGACCTTTCTCCTTCCAGTTCTCCTCTGCAACGTCTTCCCGTGGAGTCTCCTGTAGTTTCAGGCACCCTTCCTTCCAATCCTCACCCGATCTATGTTTCTCTGCTAGCTTTATTTTTTCTCTGTCTTCTAAAATTCTTCTTTTTTGCAGAGACATTCTGACTGGTGGCTTTTCTTGTCCACCACCTTGGCTCTTCCCCCGATCTTTAACTTTTGAGTGCTTTTACATTCGTGGGTGTTTATTGTGCTGATCCTTGTGTAATTCTGTTTTGAGTACTTCTTGGAGAACTGGTCTTGTCTTGGTGAATTCCCTCATTCTTTCCTTATCTGAGAATGTCTTTATTTCTCCTTCATATATGAAACTTAGTTTTTCAGGATATGAGATTCTAGGCTGGGCATTATTCTGTTTCAAAAGAGTGACCATTGGGCCCCAGTCTCTTCTTGTTTGTAGGGTTTCAGTTAAGAAGTCTGGAGTTATTCCGATGGGGTTTCCTTTGTATGTTACTTGTTTCTTTTGCCTTACAGCTCGTAGAAGGGCCTCTGTAGTGGATATTTTGGTCACTCTGATGATTGCATGACGTGGTGTCTTCCTATTCACATTGAATCTCCTTGGGGTCCGTTGAGCTTTTTGTACCTGTGTATCAAGATTTTTAGCAAGGCCTGGGAAATTCTCCTCTATTAATTCTTCAAATAGCTTATCCATCCCTTGAGTCTTTTCTTCTTCATCTTCCGGAACCCCTATCACCCTCAGGTTTGATTTTTTACATAATCCCATATTTCTTGTAGGCTTATTTCTTTTCTCTTAATTTTCTTCTCGATTTGTGTGACTGACTTATTTAATTGGAAGGAGTTGTCTTCAGTCTCTGAGATTCTTTCTTTTGTTTGATGTACCCTGTTCTTAAGGCTTTCCACTGTGTTTTGTAGTTCCCTGAATAATTCC
The DNA here is from genome assembly GCF_000956105.1 of Propithecus coquereli. Classification (NCBI taxonomy): domain Eukaryota; kingdom Metazoa; phylum Chordata; class Mammalia; order Primates; family Indriidae; genus Propithecus; species Propithecus coquereli. Next base: position 6,605,450 of record NW_012156284.1, read on the forward strand.
TTCATTTCCAGAAATTCGATTTGATTTTTCTTTAAGATTTCAATTTCTTTAGTGAATTTTTCTTCCCAGTCCTCATTTTTTTGTGTGTGGTCTATTTCTGTTGGTTATCCATTTTTTCTTGCATATCACTCAGTTTTCTTGCAATCCATGTTTGAAATTCTTCTTCTGTCATTTTAGTGTTCTGAGTTTGGTTAATGTCAATTGCTAGGGAGCTGTTGTTCCTCTTTCGGGGCATGCTTTCCATTTGAGTCTTCGTACTTCCAGAGTTCTTTTGCTGGTTCTTTCCCATCTGGATCAGTTTTTCCTTGTGACCTTTAGGTTATTGTTTGGATAACGAAAAGCTCTGTTTAGTCTCTGAGCCGGTAGGTGGTGTTTCTGGGTGACATTCGACCGCACCCTTTACGTTCAATCAGTAGATGCAGTAAAAGTGTGTGCAGACTGACCTCCCTGTCTGTAGGTGGCACTTGCTGGGAGGAGAGAGCTGCAGTGCTGTTTTGGGGTCCTGTAACCAGCTCTTGTTCCTCTGGAGAGGCCCTCTTGTGCCTCAGGTGGTTGGTGGGGTCTACCAGATTTCTGACTCCCTATTAGCAACCTGCTTTGTATCATCAAAGCTCTATCTCCCTTCATATAGTAGCCTGTTAAGGAACATTAGAGAATTAGAAAAGAATCACTCTTTGGGTTCCTAATTCTGCTTTTATACGTTGCCTAAGACAATAACATTGCCTCAGACAATAACATTGTCTCCTATCTTTAAACTATTTTGTTGATTCATACATTCAACAAATATTTTATCAAATATTTATTGAGTCTGTAGTATTTGTCAGGTAGGTATTAAGATTTGAGAACAAAACTCCCAGCCAAATATATCCAGCATTCATGATGCTTTATGTACTGCACACATATGGTGAAAGTTGGGGTGGGAGAGGAAGTGATCTGAAATAATATTCTATAGGGATTAGGGGGATGGGGGTAAATCCACAACTAAAGGACACGGGCAGCATTGTAGAGGGGTAGGGCATGCCTCTAACCCTCGCTTGGGTGAGGCAAAGACATAAAATGTAACCATGATGTTTGTACCCTCTTAATACCTTGAAATGAAAGAAATTAAATTTAAATAAATAAAGGAAAAAAATAGTTTCAATCTATTAAATAAGTCTTTATTTTGTCTCCCTAAAGATATAAATCCATTTTAAAAGTTTTAATTAAGAATATTTATAGGGTATTTATTTTGTGCATAGTATTATAATAGATGCTAGCATAAAACATATTAGTAAGTATCAGTCTCTGCTCTCAAATAGTTTAGTCTGGGATGAGAAACCGTTAGATAAAATAAAATAATTGGCAATACACATTTGAAACTTGATGTACTCACTCCACAAGAAAGGTCAGGGACAGCATTTGATTTGGGTCTTTGAAGAATGAGTTGTTAGGCTGAGAAGGAGGGGAGTACATTCCCGCAGAAGGAAGAGCCTATCAAAGTGACTGAGGTAGGCTCTAGAAATGGTGCTTTCGGGGATTGTGGGTCTCAATCATGCTTGCATAGCAGAAATTCCCAAGGCCTTACTCCAAACCAAAATAGCATTGGAATTTGAAGAACTAACCTAGTGGAGCTTGATTAAAGGACAACAAGAGGAATGACTCTATTGTTAATGATAAAGAAGCTGCTCCTGCAGCAGTGTTCCCCACCCTCAATCTTGAAAGTGAGAGGTGAATACTATCACTAAGGTGACAGTCCAAAAATTCTTTAATTTGATCAATAATCTTTTTCCTGCATCGGCCTAAAACCTAAACTATTAGAGACTCTTCCCTTCACAGTTTCCCCAATGAGCTCATTACCAAAATACCTACTACATTTCCTTGATGGTGACATTTGTGTATTTCCTCCATGCATCAGAGACTTACCATGATTGTTCTTTGATAATAACTCTGTTCTTTGATTCCTTTCTGACAGAGAGTTTGTAGTCTTTCTTATCTGCTTGTTCTCACTGAGTATAGAGAAAACAGGAGATTCCTTCTAGCCAAGGAACTCTGGGAAAATGGCTTGATTTTTCCCCTGCTATATTTTAATTAGGTTTTCAAACATGGTGGAAATGGCGCTGGACTTTAATACACATCTGAGTTTAAATATCAGCCCTGTCCACTGCCTAACTATGCAACTTTGTGCCATGAATACCTTAAATTCTTTGAGCTTCAGATTCTATCCTCATGTAAAACAGTTAATACCTACTTCATAAGGTTATTTTGAGGACTGACATGAACTAACATGGGTTACTGTACAATTTCATGTCAATTTAATTTGATTACTAATCCTTTATTTTTTCATTTTAGTAACTGATGATTACTTTCAGTCTCTTTCTAGAAGAATATCATCCTTGGTAGCTAAACACATCTTGTTGCTTCTTAGAGCAGGGGTTGACAATCCTCTTCCATAAGGCCATACAATACACATTTATGGCTTAATGTCCCATATGGTCTCTATCACAACTTCTGAGCTCTGTTGTTGCAGCAGGAAAATAGCCATGGACAATACATAAATAAATAGTCTTGGCTATGTTTCAATAATTCTTTAATTTACAAAAAGAAGTTTACAGGGTCAGATTTGGCTTGTGGGCAATAGTTTGCTCACCCCATCTTAGAAAATGGAAGACAGTGTTGTGTGAATAAAAGAACATAGGCTTTGATTTATTATAGTCACAGATTCAAATAATAAATCTAGTACTAGCTAACTCTACAACTGCAATTTTATATAACCTCCTCTTGTGTTCCAATTTCATCATCTGTATTGTATGGGCAATGATGATACCCTCTCCATAGCACTTTTGTCAAAATTAAATGCAAAATGTTCACCCAAGAATGTTGTCCAACAAGTTACTGATATATAATAATTTTTGTATATACATATTTATTTGTGTTAGAGGGGGATGTTTTTTATTGTATTTGTTGGTTCCTCCTCTCTACCTCTTCCACTTGCTTCCCTTTCCCTTTAATTCATCCATATGGCTATGATTCTAGTGAAATTTCTCAGTCCATCACATCCGATGTTAATTAAGCCTACCTGATTTACATTCTCCCTCCTGACATGCAAGCTTAAGCTTATTTTTCCTAGAAATCATAATAATAGAGAGGGACAATATTTAAGTTGTTGAGATATATCTATGCATGGAAGGATAGCAGAACACTTCACTTACTTTTATACAATACAAAATGTTTTCTTTGAAAAAACTCACTTCAAAGAGGAACAACATATTATACTTGAATCAAGAAAAATAGAGGTTTACAATGTTTATAATAAATCATATTCAGTTAATGTAATGTTTACCCATATCGGTGATTAATCTCAGTCTCTTTGGATAAATTCCCCATATAAATGCTATTTTAAAACCAGATTATACATAGGGCATAAAACTAATCAGTAGACTTTCCAAAGACGAACGTGAAACTCTTCGATAAATTTATGCTGATGTCCATATACCCAGTGGGCTGAGGACAGGTGAATGGAAAATCTGATTTTTCTTTATTTTATTTATTTATTTTTTATTTAGATTGTCTTTATGTTTCACCGTCTTTTTTTCATTTTTATTTTATTTCAGGGTATTATGAGGGTACAAACATTATGGTTGCACTTTATGTCTTTGCCTCACCGAAGCGAGGGTTAAAGGCATGCCCTTCCCCCTTACAATGCTCCCCGTGTCCTTTAGTTGTGGGTTTACCCCCTGATCCCCCTAATACCTGGAGAGTATTATTGCCATATGATCACCCTAGTGTTGATCACTTAGTACCAATTTGATGGCGAGTACAAGTGGAGCCCATTCTTCCGCTCTTGTGGTGCCTCACTTTGCATAATGGGCTTAAGTTTAATTCAGGAAAGTATAAGAGGTTCTAGATCACTGTCGTTTCTTATGATTAATATTCCATTGTATACATATACCAAATTTTAATAATACACTCATGGATTGATGGGCACTTGGGTTGTTTCCACATCCTTGCAATAGTGAATTGTGCTGCCATAAACATTCGGGTGCAGATGTGTTTATCATAGAATGTTTTGTGCTCTTTTGGGTAGATGCCTAATAGTGCTATTGCTGGATCAAATGGTATTTCTATTTTTAGCTCTTTGAGGTATCTCCAAATTCTTTTCCACAGAGGTTGCACTAATTTGCAGTCCCACCAGCAGTGTAAGAGTGTTCCTGTCTCTCCACATCCTCGCCAACATTTGTTATTTTGAGATTTTTTGATAGAGACCAATCTCACCGGCATTAGGTGATACCTCATTGTGGTTTTGATTTGCATTTCCCTAATGATTAGAGATGTTGAGCATTTTTTTATATGATTGCTGGCCATTATTCTGTCTTCTTTTGAAAAGTTTATGTTCATCTCCTTTGCCCATTTGTTGATGGGGTTATTTGATTTTTTTGAGTTCTAGATAGATTCTGGTTATCAGCCCTTTATCAGATGTGGAGAGAGCAAATATTTTCTCCCATTCTTGGGCTGTCTATTCACTCTAGTGATAGTTTCCTTGGCAATGCAGAAGCTTTTTAATTTGATTAGATCCCATTTGTTTATTTTTGTTGCTGTGGTGATTGCTTTGGGGTTCCTTTTCAAGAATTCCTTGTCTAGGCTTATGTCTGAAAGGGTCTTCCCAACATCTTCTTGTAGAATTATTAAGGTTTCATGCCTTAGGTTTAAGTCTGTTATCCATCTTTAATTGATTTTTGTGAGAGGTGAGAGGTGAGAGGTGGGGATCCAGTTTCATTCTTCTGCATGTAGCTATCCATTTTTCCCAGCACCATTTACTGAAAAGAGATTCTTTTCCACAGTGTATATTTTTGTCAGCTTTTTCAAAGATTAGATTACCATATGCGGATGGTTTCATCTCTGGATTCTCAGTCCTGTTCCAGAGGTCAATGTCACTGTTCTTGTTTCAGATCTCAACAAATTCAGAAAAATAGAAATTATACCGTTTACTTTGTCGGACCATAGTGGTGTAAAATTAGAGTTAAATTCCAACAGAAATATTTTCCATCTCACAAAGTCATGGAAATTAAACAATCTATTGTTGACTAACTACTGGGTCAAGGAGGAAATACATAGGGAAATCAAGAATTTCTTCAAACTAAATGATAACAGAGAAACTAGCTATCAAAACCTGTGGGATACAGCAAAAGCATACCTGAGAGGAAAACTAATAGTAATAAATGATCATATCCAAAAAACAGAAAGTTTAGAAATCGACAACCTAATAAATCTGATTTTTCTTGAGCACCTATATGTGCCAGGCACTCTACTAAGATATTTTCATATGTCTTTTAATTTAATCCTTATAAATAGATTATATTATTATGATTTTAAAGATGAAGAAACTGAGACTGAGAGAGTTTAATGTAAACTGCCCAATATCACATGGCAATAATGTGGTGGAACTTTAATTATAAACCCAGGTGTGTACCACTATTCATCATATCATTTATCTTCTTATTTTCACACACTTGATCATTTAATGAAAAAAGTGAAAATGAATTAATACCCTCATCAGTCAAAACAATCAAATCAGTCTGAGTATGATTCATTCTATTCTCTGAAAATTAACTGCTCTTGCATTACACAGATTGGATGCTGCAGTGCATGAAATGTCTCCTAGAATATTTTCCTTAAACTATTAGGTTAGATTGGACTTGTACATTTTACTCCAAGATATTGGAAACTAAATTGAAGGCTTTTGCCAATTTCTCTATGGAGTAAATGGTGACACTTGAAAGAGTCACTTACTCCTATGGTTTTGGTTTCCAATAAAGAACTCAGACTCACATTTCCCTCATATCCCTTGAAATTCCAGTGCAACTTCCTGCCTATACTAGTTTCTTGCCTTAGTCTTCCCCAAGAAGAGATGAGTTAGCAATGATATTTGATTTGTAGGACTAATGTGTAATGTGAAATAGTGAGATGTTACATTAATCCTACTTCAATGTGGAAACCACAGGTAGGGAGAAACACTATAAAATTACTTGAAAATTATCTTAGTATTGAATAATTTAAAAAGCATTCTTCCCACATGTGTCAGAAAGATTGTCTTGCTCCTCTTTTCCATGGGGGGGGGCCCTAGTATTAAAATATGCTACCTATGGAGAAAGTACAGGGACAGGTGTAATCCTAACTAAATATTGGATCTACAATCACATAAATTTAGAGATTCCCATACTCATAATAATATGTTGTCTTAGTCTGTTTATTGTTACTATGAAGGAATACTTGAGGTTGGACAATTTATATAGAAAAAAGGTTTATTTGGCTCATGGTTCTGCAAGTTGTATAAGAAATATGACACCAGCGTCCACTTGGTTTCTGAGGGCTTCAGGCTGCTTGCACTTATGGTAGAAGGTGAAACAGAGCCAGCATGTTCAGATATCCCACGGCAAGAGAGGAAGCAAAAGAGAAAGAAGAGGTGCCAGGCTTTTTTTAACATCCATCTCTCATAGGAACGAATAGAGCAAGAACTCACTCACACCAAGAGTGAGTGAGTCTATTCATGTATTAATATTATCATAAGGGACATACCCTCATAACCCAAACACCTCCCACTAGGTTCCAAGTCCCACCATGTCCACACTGGAGATTAAATTTCACCATATTTGGAAGGAACGGATAACCAAACTATACCATGTGTTGAAGTCTTTTTACCTGCTGCCTGATTAATCAGCATCCAGGCTGAATTATGTATTGAGAGGCTTCTTTCTGTTTTGGTTTTTCCTTTATATCTAATCAAGTGGGTCTACTTTTTGTACTTGTGCCTGCTTATCTACTATGACTAATTAGCAATCACCTAAGTGTGACTAAGTGATTGATTAGTGCTATTGAGCACTACAAGCCTCAATTTGCTAATTGTTCTCATAGGATTGCAAATACATAATCATGAATTGTATTTGAAAAGACATCTGAACTTCTTTTTACATTTTACTAGCCAAACTAAGCCATGTCTGCCTTATATTTGTGGAGAACTTACAAATAACAAATTTTAATGAAGGCATTTAATATTACTTTAAATGAAATATAATACATTGAAGAATGAGGCATCATTTTGGAACTAAAGTATAATTTTCTTGCTAAGCATATTTTCTTTACTTTAACAGAAAAAAAATTTTGTCAGTCTGTTGCACCAACTCTCTAAATAATAAATTACTTAATCATGTCAATGAAAATGGATACTTGTGAATAAAAACTATATGGTGTCACCATGAGAGACAATCATCAAATGGAATAGAAGCAATACGCTTTGTTTGACATCTTCATGAGTGTCTCAAAGGATTATTTTTTTTTTCAGGATATTATGAGGGTACAAACATTTTGGTTACACTTTATGTCTTTGCCTCACCCAAGTGAGGGTTACAGGCATGCCCTTCCACTCTACAATGCTCACCATGTCCATTAGTTGTGAGTTTACCCCCCATCCCCTAATCCCTGGAGAATATTATTGCCATGTTAGCACCATAGTGCTGATCAGTTAGTACCAATTTGATGGCGAGTACAAGTGGAGCCCATTCTTCCGATCTTGTGATACCTCACTTCGAATAATGGGTTTAAGTTCAATCCAGGAAAATATAAGAGGTGCTAGATCACTGTCATTTCTTATACTGGAGTAATATTCCATTGTATACATATACCAAATTTTAATAATCCACTCATAAATTGATGGGCACTTGGGTTGTTTCCACATCCTTGCAATAGTGAATTGTGCTGCCATAAACATTCTGGTGCAGATGTCTTTATTATAGAATATCTTTTGCACTTTTGGGTAGATGCTTAATAGCGCTATTGCTGGAGCAAATGGCATTTCTATTTTTAGCTCATTGAAGGATCTCCAAATTCTTTTCCATAGAGGTTGCACTAATTTGCAGTTCTTCCAGCAGTGTAACAGTGTTCCTGTCTCTCCACATCCTTGCCAGCATTTGTTGTTTTGGTATTTTTGATAGAGGCCAATTTCACTGGGCTTAGGTTATATCTCATTATGGTTTTGATTTACATTTCTCTAATGATTAGAGATGTTGAGCATTTTTTATGTGTTTGCTAGCCATTATTCTGTCTTCTTTTGAAAAGTTTCTGTTCATTTCCTTTTCCCATTTATTGATGGGGTTGTTTGATTTTTTTCTTGTTGATATTTTAAGTTCTAGATAGATTCTTGTTATCAGCCCTTTATTGGATGTGTAGAGAGCAAATATTTTGTCCCATTCTGTAGGCTATTTGCTCTAATGATAGTTTCCTTGGCAGTGCAAAAGCTTTTTAATTTGATCAGATCCCATTTATTTTTTTTGCTGTGGTGATTGCTTCGGGGGGTCTTCTTCAAAAATTCTTTGCCTAGGCCGATGTCTGAAAGGGTCTTCCCAACATCTTCTTGTAGAATTCTTAAGGTTTCATGCCTTAGGTTTAAGTCTGTTATCCATCTTGAATTTATTTTTGTGAGAGGTGAGAAGTGGGGATCCAGTTTGATTCTTCTGCATGCAGCTATCCAATTTTCCCAGCACCATTTATTGAAAAGAGATTATTTTCCCCAATTTATATTTCTGTTTGCTTTGTCAAAGATTAGATTACCATATGTGGATGGTTTCATCTCTGGATTCTCAGTCCTGTTCCAAAGGTCTATGTCTCTGTTCTTGTGCCAGTACCATGCTGTTTTATTTACTATAGCCTTGTAGTACAGCTTGAAGTCTGGTAGACTGATACCTCCCAGTTTTTTCTTTTTACTTAAGATTGCTTTGGCTATACGAGGTATTTTCTGGTTCCATACAAAGCGTAGAGTTATTTTTTCTAGATCTGTAAGGAATGATGATGGTACTTTGATAGGGATTGCATTAATTCTGTAGATTACTTTAGATAGTATGGGCACCTTAATTATATTGATTCTACCAATCCCTGAGCAAGGTAGGTTTTTCCATCTGTTTACATCTTCTACAATTTCTTTTCTTAGTGTTTCGTAGTTCTCCCTGTACATGTCTCTCACATCTTTCATTAAATATATTCCTAGATATTTAATTTTCTTTGAGGCTATTGTAAAATGTATTGCGTTTTTGATTTGAATTTCGGCTTGACTGTTATTGGCATATATGAATGCCTCTGATTTGTGTGTATTGATTTTGTATCCTGAGACTTTACTGAATTCATTTATCAATTCTAGGAGTCTCTTGGATGAATCCTTAGGGTTTTCTAGATATAATATCATACCATTGATCAAGAGAGAGAATTTGAGCTCATCTGACTTCATTTGGATGCCCTTAATGTCCCTGTCTTCTCTAATTGCTGTAGTGAGGATTTCAAGCACTATGTTGAAGTGGAGATAGTGGGAAACCTTGTCTGGTTTCGGTTCTAAGTGGAAATGGTTTCAATTTTTATCCATTCAGTATGATATTGGCAGTGGGTTTGTCACAAATGGACTTGAAAATTTAAGGAATTAACCATCTATGCCTATTGTGTTGAGAGTTTTTATCATAAAGGTGTGTTGGAATTTGTCAAATGTTTTTTCTGCATCTATTGAGAGAATCATACCATCTTTGTTATTGCTTTTATTTGTGAGGCAGATTGCATATATAGATTTGTGTATGTTGAACCAGCCTTGCATCCCTGACATAAAGCCCACCTCATCATGGTGAATTATTTTTTGATGTGTTACTGAATTCTATTTGCTAAAATTTTGTTGAGGATTTTTGCATCTATATTCATGAGGGATATTCGTCTGTAGTTTTCTTTTTTTGTTGTGTCCTTTCATGACCTTGGTATCAAGGTGATATCAGCTTCGTAGAGTTAGTTAGGAGGGATAGCATATTTCTCAATGGTGTGGAATAATTTCTGTAGGTATGTGTTCTTCTTTGCACATGTGGCAAAACTCCAAAGTGTAGCCATCTTGTCTGGGACTTTTACGTTTTGGGAGGTTTTTAATTGCTGCTCCAATTTCTGAGCTTGATATTGGTCTATTCAGATATTCTGTTACCTCCTTGGTGAACTTAGGGAGGTTGTATGTTTCCAGAAATTTGTCCATTTCCTCCTCATTATGTAGTTTTTGGGCATATAGGTTTTTATAGTAATCAAAAATAATGTTTTGTATTTCTGTGGTGTCTGTTGTGACCTCTCCTTTTTCATTTCTAATTGAGTTATTAGAGTCCTTTCCCTTTGAATTCTTGTCAATCTAGCAAGAGAGCTGTCAATTTTGTTTATCTTTTCTAAAAACAAGCTTTTGGTTTTGTTGATCTTCCATATAATTCTCTTTTTCTCAATTTCATTTAGCTCTGCATTGATCTTAGTTATCTCTTTTCTTCTACTAGGTTTGGAATTGGTTTTCTCTTCCTTTTTGAGTTCCTTGAGTATCTTTATTAGTTTGTCAATTTCTATTCTTTCTGTTGGATGCGAGTATTGATTGCTATCAGTTTTTGTCTCATATGTGCTTTTGCTGTATCCCATAGGTTTTGATAACTTGTTTCTCCGTTATCATTTAGTTCGAAGAACCTCTTGATTTCCTTCTGTATTTTCTTTTTGACCCAATAGTTGGTCAACAATAGATTGTTTAATTTCTATGACTTTGTGAGGTGGTGAGTGTTTCTGTTGGAATTGAACTCTAATTTTATACCACTATGGTCAGAGAAGATATATAGTGTAATTTCAATTTTTTTTTTAAATTGTTGAGGTTTGATTTGTGGCCTAGTATGTGATTGATTTTAGACAAAGTTCCATGGGCTGATGAGAAGAATGTAAATTCAGCTTTATTTGGATGGAATGTTCTTTAGAGATCTGTCAGACGCTTTCGTTCTAGAGCTCTGTTTATGTCCATTATTGCTTTGCTTATTTTCTGTTTGGAGGATCTGCCCAATTCATTCAGTGGAATGTTGAAGTCCTTTGCTACTATGGCATTATTGTTTATCATGCTATTTATTTATTTATTTTTCTTATGTTTTCTTTTTTTTTTTATTTTATTTCAACATATTATGGGGTACAGATGTTTAGGTTACGTGTGTTGCCCTTGGTTCCCCTCCCCCCAAGTCCGTGTTT
>NW_012156284.1:6618934-6650066 GCF_000956105.1 Propithecus coquereli
ATCTGATAAAGGGCTGATAACCAGAATCTATCTAGAATTCAAAAAAATCAACAAGAAAAAATCAAACAACCCCATCAACAAATGGGCAAGGGAAATGAACAGAAATTTTCCAATGCTATTTAGATCAGACAAGGTTTGCTTTATGTAACTGTGTGCTCCTGCATTGGCTGCATAAATATTAAGAATTGTTAATTCTTGTTGGATCTTCCATTTCACCATTATGTAGTGGCCATCTTTGTCCTTTTTTACTTTTGCTATTTTAAAGCTTATGTTATCTGAAAATAATATAGCTACCCCTGCTTTCTTTTGACTTCCATTTGCCTGGATGATAGTTTTCCATCCCTTGTCCTTTAGCCTGAAGGCATCTTTGTGGGTTAAACGGTTTTCCTGTAGATAGCAGATACTAGGCTTGTGGATTTTTATCCACTCTGCCAGTCTATGTCTCTTCAGAGGATAGTTTAAGGCATTCACATTTATTGAGAGGATTGAAATTTGAGGTAGATTTCCGTTCATGTTGTTGGGTGAAATACTGTTGTTTTGTTTTGCTCCTTGAGCCATCATGAAGTCCACATTCTAGCCTTTAACTCGTGAATGATTTTACTTTGAAGAGTGTCTATTGCGCTGTTCGGTGTGTAATGCAGGTATGAGTACTTCCTGTAGGGCTGGTCTAGTCTTTGAAAATTCCATCAGCGATTGCTTGTCCGGGAAGGATTTTTTACTCTCTCATAGATGAAACTTAATTTTTCCAGATAAAAAATTCTAGGTTGGGCATCATTCTATTTTAATAGATTAAGGATAGGGAACCAATACCTTCTGGCTTGTAAAGTTTCAGTTGAGAAATCTGCAGTTAGTCTGATCGGCTTTCCTTTGTAGTTTATTTGTTGCTTTCGTCTCACTGCTCGGAGGATTGCTTCTTTTGTGTTTACTTTTGTCAGCTTAATAACTATGTGATGTGGTGATTGCCTTTTCACACTGAGTCTCCCAGGAGTTTGTGTGCTTCTTGTATCTGGATCTCAAGATTTCCTTTCAGGCTTGGCCTATTTTCCTCCACTATTCCATGAAAACAGTTTTCCATCCCTTGTGAATTTTCTTCTTCTCCCCCTGAGATACCAATGATTCTAAGATTTGGTTTCTTTATATAATCCCACATTTATTGTATGTTTTGGTCTTGTTTTCTGTTTCTGTGTTCTTTTTCTTCATCCAATTTGTTTAGCAGGTAGGCATTATCTTCAAGGTCTGAGATTCTTTCCTCTGCATGATCCATTCTATTCTTCAGGCTTTCGGCTGTATTTTGAAGTTCCCCTTGAATGCCTCCTTCATTGTCAAGATTTCTGTTTGCTTTTTCCAAAGTATTTCAATTTCTTTGGAGAATTTTTCGTTCATTTCCTGAATTGTTCTTGTGGTTTCTTTATGTTGGGATTCTATTTTCTCTTTAATTCCATACAATCCATATTCAGAATTCTTCCTCGGTCAGCGTAATCATATCCTGTAAGTTGGTATCGATTGATGGAGATCGAGTATTTTCTATTGGAGGTGACTTTTCTCTCTAATCTTTCATGTTTCCTGTGTTCTTTCGCCGGTTCTTTCTCATCAGGCTACTTTGTCAAGGACTGGGGTTGCTGAGACTGGTTTATGGACTAAATTCTGGGACTCCAAAAGGACGTTCCTTGGCAGAGCTAGGGAGATGTGCTCTGGTCCTGTGTTGCCTTAGAGGAGTTTTAGCCTGTTGGGTTATCTCTGGCCTATTGTCTTCATGTTCTGCTTATGGAGATAAGTGAGTTTTGATCCCTTGCTTAGACTCCCAGCAGTTGGATCACTCTTGTGTTTGTGACTCTGCTATTGACCACTAGTTTGAGGTGGAAGGCACTGTGTTGGGCTATGAGGTTACTCTCTCTTTTGTTGTTTGTATTTTTCATGGAGGAGTCAGTTATCAAGATATTCCAATACCTCTGTATTGAACTCTAAACCCCCAAATGGGACATACAGGTGCCTCAGTCTTTGGGGAATTTCATTCCACTCCCAAGGGTTACTTGAGCCCTGTTACCACTTTAGGTGGGGTGAGAAGAGCAACTGGTATCAGCGAGCCTAAGAGAGTATACTTCAGAGGTTGCTTAATCTGCAGCTAGGAGAGAGTTGCTAATATGTTATTCAGGGCTCTTTCACCACTCTTGCAGAGCAGCTCCTGATGGGGGGGTGTCAATTGGTGCAATTGCTAAGGACTCTGGTCAAGATTTTCCTTCCCAGACCACAAGCAGCTAAGTTGGCAACAGCCTGGGCACCAAGGGCAAGCCCTTGTGGTATGGTCTTATCAGATGATCAAAACCCATCCAATATACCAAGTCAGCAATCTGTCCCCTCTTGCTTCGATCCAAGGTCCTACAGATTCAAGCTAGTCATACAGGGAAAGAGACTTTTCTCCTTTCTCCCTTCCTTCAAGGGCTGAGTCTCTCCTGGTGGGCTGGGGGAGGGGCGTTGGCTGAGACTGCCACAAGATCCAGTCCAGAAAATGTCTTTTCTTGTTTCTCCCACCTCTAAGGGCAGGATCTGGCCTGCCAGAGGGGAAGATACCCCACTGGACTGGCAGAAGGGCACTTCCTGGGGCTACCAGGCATCTCAGCCCAGGAAGTGGCTACCCTCATTGCTCCGCCCCTTCAAGGGCAGGATTTGTCTAGTTGATAGGATGTACACACCTCAGGGCTGCTGGAGAAGCCCTGCCCAAGGCCACTGAGGGACCCAGACCAGAAAGCAGCCTGCCTCATTTCTCCGCCTCTACAGAGGTGGGATTAGTGTCTTCAGTATGAAATACCAGTGGCTTGATCGTAGCCAAGAGCCATCTGCCCGGTGGGTCTCAGCCCGGAAAGTGGCTTCCCTCACCACTCTGCACTTCCAAGGGTGGGGTCTGTTCCTTTTGCACGAGGCACTGGCTACCAAGTCACAGCAAAGAGGTGACTGTTTGTCTCAGCTCGAAAAGCAGCCTCCTTTGCTACTACACAGTTTCAGGGGTGGGATCTGACTCTTTTGTGCAAAACAACCCTGCCACAGAGACGAAACAAAGGGGTGGTAGCGGTCACGGATTGCAGCTCGAAAAGCAGCCTCCTTCGCTACACCGCCCTTCCAAGGCGGGGTCTGTCCTTTTGGCGTGAAGCGCAGGCGGCTGGGTGGGACGGTGACGCCCGAGCCCACCTGGCAATTCTGTCAAGAAAGCGACCTCTCTCCCTTTTCCACCCCTTCAAAGGGGGAGCTTGAGCTGCCAGTACTATGGCAAGGTTTGGAGAGAAATCGGCTTCTCTTGTTACTCCCTTCCTCCAAGGGTGGAACCAGCTCTGCCGGGCAGGGGCGATGCCTGAGACCGTTGCCTAGGCAACAGGCCCTGGTGATTTTAGGCTATGTACTCCCAAAATAGTGGCTTCCCACACACTGAGAGTCAGCGCTGGAGGCGACTGCATGAGCGAGTAGCGGGAGCTGGGTTTGTTGTCACGCTGTCTCTAAGAGCTGCCTGCTGAGCCCACTACTTCCCTAACACACTGACTCACAACTGATCAGTAGGAGGGATCTTTACTCTTTCCCACCCTGCGCCAGCCAAATCTTCTATGATTTCCAAGGGCAGAGCCTCCGTTATGGTGTTTACCTCCCTTGATCTGGTCCTGGAGGACTCCTGAAGCGAGATGCCTGTCTCCAAGCTCTCTCCTGCGCAACCAGGAAGTGTCCAAACCAGGAAGTGTCTGCTTTGACCATCCCTCCTCCGCCCAAAGCAGATCTAGCACAGTGCACAGGAGAGTTCAAAATGTTTCCCGCTCCTGTCTCTACTCCACATAGCCTGTCGGCCCTTGCTACCACTTCGCACTGACTTCACATGCTTCCCTGCCTGCGTGGGTGTGGACGTCGGTGGAGGAAGAGTTGTCTTCCTGAGGGTCAGATCACACTGCCCCGGCAGGCCAACAGGCGTCGCCCTCCCGCGCTCTATTCCCTATTGTATATCTCACACTCTCTGGACTTTGCGGTTGATTATCCGATTCACCTTTTTTTCCCCCAGGGCTGCTTCTCCCTCGCTGCTTCTCTGCAGATTCACAAAGCTGATCCTGTGGGAGAGCGATTCACTCATATGTGGTTATCTGCGTTCTTCACCTCCTACTCTGGGAGCAGAGAGCCAGGAGGTCACCCCTATCTACCATTTTTTTAACCCTCCAAAAGGATTATTTCTTGAGGGACAGGCTTTAGAAATTTAAAAAATATATATTTTTTTATTGTAAAAAAAACAAATAAAACAACATGAATAAAAACACTGTTATATATCTGAGTTACAAAATCTAGGGCTTAACTCTGATCAACTTCCTTATTTGAAGATTGCAATTTTGGATAAAATGGCACAAAAGAACCTATTGAAAAATATTATGTATTTTTAAAATTTTCTTCTAGACCTAAATCACAAAAGTGAGACTACATCAATTGTTCAAGTAGTTATGGTTGAATATACATTCCATGCATACTTTGTATACAGAGTATGCATGGAATGTATACAGAGTATATATTATTTTTAAAATAAAATCACTTTGTCCTCAGAGATGGAATGTAACTTAGAAAGCTGTTCGAGTTTAGTCAAATTTCCAAAATAAGGATGTGATGGGATAAGGTGGAGAGCAAAGGCAAACATTCACCTAGAAAACCTAAACCTAGTGCTTACCACATTCCAGAAATGATTTTCTGACTCCAAGGAATCAATAGTTTAATGGGAGAATGAAAGAAAAATAATTTCACTGATGAGAGAGAAAAATATATTTGAGAACAGATTTAATCCTTATCTATTTATTTCCTCCAAAGTTTTCAAGTACTCTGCTATGTGATTCAATATAGAGATGTCCTTATTTTAAAAGAATCTAGACTCTGTTGAAATGAAAACAAATATACAAATATACCATGAAACCCAGCGTAATACATGCTGTATTCCAGACTTTGAGGGAGCAGTAAGGGTCGAAAAGGGTCATGTTCCTTTTATCACCAAATCATCCCCATACATGGACAACTTCAGATTGGACAGTATATCATCTGTGCTCAAAAGAGTTTTCATTTCTTAAATAACATGTTAGAAACAATTTTGGATGCATACATATTTCTAGTACTTTATGATCATGCCTTGATTTGTTCTTCCACTTCACGTTACCATATCCAAGCAGTTAGATCAACTTTTCCCTTTTCTCCAATATGCTCTATCCTGTAGTCTGACTGTTTTTATTCACGCCCCCTCGAAATTCATATGTTGAAATGCTAACCTTGAAGGTGATAGAGTTAGTGGAGGAGATATGATTAGCTCATGGGGACAAAGCTCTCATGAATGAGATTTGTGCTCTAATAAAATAGGCCCAAGAAAGACCCCTCACCCTTTCCACCACATGAGATCACAGCAAGAGTATGCCATCTATGAACCAGAAAGTGGGCCTTCACAAGACACAAAATTGGTCTCGATCTCGGACTCCTCAGCCTCCAGAACTGTGAGAAATGAATTTCTGTTGTTTATAAGCCAACCAGTTTATGGTATTTTGTTATAGGAGACAGAAAAAAACTAAGACACACTTTAAATTGCATTTTATACCAACACTTCCAGTCAAGGCTCTGCTTGAGCTTTTTCAGTAACATACTCACATATGGTAAAGCCTCCAGTCATATACCTTCACTGCTGCTCTTTCACAGCAGAATTCAGGAAATATAAAATCAAGATATTCTTCTTACATTAAACTAAACTTTTTTCCTCAATATGACCTGTTTTCCTCAATATATTCCCTCTAGTCCTGTTGACGGTATTGTCATATGTTCCTTGTCTAACTATCAACTATCTATTAGATGGTAAAATATATTGTGTCTGGGAATGTTTTTTTTGTTTGTTTGTTTTAAAACATATTACAACTCAGATAAATAGGTGAGTCCTCCATAGTGTGTATGGATAGACTGTCAGCAGAGTTCCACATACTGACTGTGAGTTGCACTTGAGTCAGAAAAAAATCAGCATTTTTTATTGTTATGAGATTGAAATGCAGATTATACTACATCTTATACAAACTATATGGAACTTATTTATGATATATAAAGAGGTTAAACCATTTCTGTCATTCTAAGTTATACTCAACTACAAATCTGGCTCTAGATATTACCTTGAAGAAAAAAAGAAATTCTCATTTTAAGTTGGGACACATTATCCTTGAACCTAATTTTTCAGCCAGGTAGTGATTCCTGTGTTTCCTTTTTAGATCATATTGTTCATCAAGTTATTTATGATCTGGATAAGATGCTGAAGTGGTTTTGACATATCAGAGGAGCATCCGTTGCAAATTGCTGGTGTCCATTAAAATGGCATGCTGTCTTTGACCTTCTTCATTTTTGGAGACAACTTTAGAGAGCTAACTTATTTTCTGAAATATTTGACATGTTTGTTGAGAGAACATAATGTATGTCTTGTTGTGATATTCTCAGGAGAGAAACCACCTAAAAACTTTCATCTCTTGAATAAAGCAGTGAGAATAACACTATCATCCCCAAAGGACAAAGGAAGAGAGAAAGATAACACTGCAAACAACAAAAATTTTAGTTATTTTTCATAAATTATAGATTAAAATTAAGAATATTGGTACTTCTCAACGAGGCTAAATGATAACCATCTGGATGGTAAGAGTTACAGTTAATGATCATTTTTTATCTCTCCTCTCCATCAGTTCCTATTAAGATGGTCTGGCTCTGTATGACCATCTTACATTCATAGTAGGAAATGTCATACTCAAAAGTGCAGGCCTCCAGAAATACAGCCTGATGTTCTTCCCTTATCCTTTGATATGTAGTCTCCAAAAGATAACAGTAAACTCAGAAATGTCCGAAAATCTTTGGGCATAGAAATGCCTCTAGATCAGCTGTGGATGGTGGAAAAGGGTGAGAGTTGTGTCTGTGTGTGCGCATGTGTGTGTGTGTGCAGGGGATGAGGTAGATATTAGAAAGACACAAGGCATGTAATCTCACAAATACCAACATTTTTCTCTCTCTTATAGAACTATGGATCCATAATGGATCCTTGACAAAACTTATATTTTATTCATGGTAACTACTTATCTAGAGGTTGAGTCTAGGACGGATAATTGCCCATTGCATTATTGATCTCTTTTAACATCTTTACAGATTATACCTCTGTGTGTGTGGTGGAGAAGGCTGGGAAACTAATCTTGTTCTATCCAGTCAGAAAATAGAATCTCAGAATAGAAAGTGGCCTCTTTCAGGCTAAAATAAAACTCCTTTAAAACAAAACACATTGTTCTTATTTTCTCGTATTAGTGCAAATTATTTCACATGAAAGTAATAAAACTCATTGTTAACATAAAATGTTCAGTAATAAAGGGAACTGAAATTTAAAATAAATCTTGTCAATTCAGCCAGTTATTTTGTTTATGCGTTGTATTCATTTGTTTAGAGAATAAGTATTACTCACTTGTTATGCATAGCACATTCCTGAAGTTGATAGAGGACTTTAGTGGTTGCCTTCAAGGAACTGACAGTCCAGTGAAAGAGTTAAGAATGGACTTTAAAAATATAATACACAATATAAGAAAATACATTAAGAAAGATACAGAGTCTGTTTTGTGAAAATTCAGAGAGATCTAGCACTTGTAGTTGAGGGGCTCAGTAAGGGGTTTATGGAGGAGGCGACTATGACCACAATACTAAGTCATGGGTTGGATTTTCACAAAGCAAACCTGGGCACAGGCTTTCCAGATGGTGGTTACCTTGTTTGAATGAGGCAATTGTCACCTAAGTTAGAAGCATATTGTATACGTTCTTGAAGGCCAGGCTAAGGAAATTAGAGTTACAAATATTTATATATTTAAGAGTATAATAAATATAATTCAGATGCCATAGATACACCCCAAGTCATTGTGTTTCATGCAGCTATAGGGACTTTTTGGAAATAAAAACCTAATCACATCACCCTTCTGCTTATTTTTCCCTGTATTCTTTGGTAAAAATTCCCAAAATCTTAACACACCTACAAGATCCTCATGATCTGACCATTACCTCACTTTGCAGCTTCATTCTATGTAATTTCCAGTCTGCTTTCTGCATTTCCTCCAGACTGGGGTGCTTGCCGGTACTAAAAATATACCTTGCCATTTCCCACATCTAGGCCTTTTCATATCCTTTCTTTGTTTGGAATGTTCTTCCCACTAAACTTTGACTGGCTTACTCTTACTCATGCTTGAGAGCTCAGCTACAATATTACTTTCCTGATGTTCCTGATAGGTCTGCTATAAACCCTGTCACCTATGCTCTTAGAAAATTTTGTTCATAATACTTACCACAGTTTTTAAGAATTAAATGATCCCACAAATAAAGACCAACATTTACTGAGCAATCATTATGCACCAGACATCATACTAACTGTTCGATTAACATTTGCCGAATGGATGCATGAATGAAAGAATACAATAATCAATGAAGGTAGCCCAGAAATATAAATGAAAATCCCAGATTTGATGAAATTTAAGTTTACTTTTCCTTTTAATCTCCATTTTACAATAATATTTATCCATATAACTGCTGGAACTTGTGGCTTGTCCCTCATATATACAGGGATCTTCAGGAAATTATAATATATTTCATTAATCATTCTTGGATGTTATCCAGGAAAAGCCAACATGATACAATATTTGGATAATAATAGCCAAAATTTATTCAGTGATTGCCATGTACCGAGAATATTTACACATATTTTAAATATGTAAACAAATAAAACAACTTTATAACCCTATATACCCTTGTGTATGTGTACATATGTATACATTCTCATTTAATCCTCACAGCACCCCAATGAGACTGATTTAGGGTCACCCATATGTTACAAAAGGGAAACTAAAACCCATGTAAGTTAATTAACAGCCCCAAGGTCTGTATGTGGTAGAACTTAAAGATGGAGACAGGAAAGCACAGCCCTCACACTTGCTAGTCCTTATTCTCACCATAAGGTTCCTATTGAGCCTCTTTCTCTGGGCCACTGGTCTACTACTACATTGTTGGGACCACTTTACTTTCTCTGAACAAAAGTCCTGTTGGATAACATGTCTCCTACAAATAGGGTTGCCAGAAAAAAATACAAGGTGCTTAGTTAAACTTTAATTTCAGATAAACAACAATTATTTTTGAATATTTATGTCTCAAATACTGCATAAAACACGCAAAAAAATTATTTTTAATGTAAAATTCAAATTTCACCGAGTATCCTGTACTTTTATTTGCAAAATATGGAAATAAACAAAATACAGTCCCTCTGCTTCCTAAAGTCCAGAGTGAGGAGACAGTTTCTCCTTTTCTCTGTCATAGGCCTCACTCTCAGCTTCTATTTCCTATTTTAGAAGGCTGTGGGTAACTATTTTTGTCCCCCGTTTCTGCTTTGCTAGTCAATTCTCAGTAGTTCTTCTGCCTCCTTTTACATAGCTCAGCACAATTTTTTCTGTTAATCTCAACTCATTTAGTACCACACATATGACTGCCTCCTCATCTCTCCCATGCCTGTAGCCTTCTCTCTTTGCCCCCAGCCCATTTCACTCCCTTATTGCTTGCCAAATTTTATGTTTGTTCATAATGTGTTTCATAAGGATGTGTTTAGGCACCACATTTCTCTCATAGAAGAAGGAGTTTGGCAGGTCACTGAGGGTGGCAATTATCAGGAACTTCCCTGGAAGAGAGGGTAAGAGAAAGCCACATATTAGTTTTCAGGGCCTGGTAAATATTGTCAAGCCAAGAGTATGTACTTAGCATAGATGTGCAGAGCATGAAAGCTAGAAGGGTCGTCAGAGTTGCCCTAATGCCATCCCTTATTAAATCCAGACACAATATAACTGAGACTTACAAAAGGAAAAGTGAGTTGCATGAGAAAAGAGAGGATTCTTGGTTAATATATACAGTCATCAATTTGTATTGTCGGAAAAAGTGCTATGGTGGAATCGCTGTTTAAATCTTGAGCTCTAATCCTTAATAGCTGCATGATACTTGTGAAGTCATTTATCCTTCTGGCACTTTAACTTATTTGTTTCTGAAATGGAGATAATAATATTGAGCCATCTACCTCATAGAATTGCTTTAAGGATCAAATGAAATTATGTAGGTGACAGCCCTCTGCAAACTGTCAAGTGATATGTGAATACAGGAAAATATAATTTGTAGTCATTCCTACTGCAACAAGAATTGAAGTTGGTGCCTTTGAGGTGGCAATTTTCCTCAGGGTTAATGCCGAGTCCATGACCCAGTCCTTTTGTAGAGCCCTCTCTTCCAGATTTGGGTTACTATTAAAAAAAAAAAAAAAGATTTAACACAGACAGCTGCTCTCATCATCTGTAGTCATTAAAAGGATTAAAGGGTTTCTTTTTTCTTTCCTAATAATAGTGTATTAGTCTTAGCCTACTGACCAAATTCCAGTCTCAGTAATTGTCTTTCTTGTTACTATTCCTTAATTGAGTTCAAGAGGTTAGTTAGTTATTTGCAAAATACTAAGGTACTTAATGGGGGTAATCTAGAAAGACAATATCTAAATGTAGACCTTTGGTGAATGACTGGGTAGACAGTTGATAAAAACAGCTAAGGAACTGTCCATTTCTAGTAATATTCTATTAATATAATAAAAGGTGATTTGAAAATAAAAACAAACCTTCTTTTGTCAAGTATGTCTTCATTATAAATAATAATATAGCAAAATTAAGATTGAGAGGCACTTTTTGATGTCAGCCTAAAACTGTCAGCACAAAAAAATAAATATTTTTTAAAAATAATAAAATATTCTTCCACTGCTTCAGGGACGTCCCTCCAGTCTCCCCACTGATTCCTAAGTTCCTCAAGGGCCAGGAATGTATCCTTTATCTCTTTCATATATCCATTGTAACCTGGTATGGTTTAGACATGATGATGGCACCCGAGGAAATCAGAGCCAGTGTAGTAGAGTACAGACATTGGCATCAAGAACATTTGAGCTGTGGGGTGTGATTAGCCAGGGAAGTCTTGCATCTCTTTTCCTACGAAATTTTTCAAAATAAATTAAAGAAGACTGGATGGAGGCAGGGAAGGGAGATTGGGTCCCACCTGTAAGAGAAGGGAAGAAGAGAAGAATAGAGAACATATGTTGAAAACACCCAGTATTTTCCTTTATATTTATATAAAGGTTTTCATGAGACTGAGGGGCCATTGGAATGGATTAGAAAAAGTAACTTCTATTGATTGGGCAATACTAAAGAAAGGCGATTTACCCTTTGAAAAATAGTATATAAAACTCATAATAATAATTAATATTAAAATCATTTTTCAAAGCCTGGTATAAGAGGAGAGCATCTGAACTTGTAGAGCATCATTGTTGATGACTTCACATGACAGTGTCAGGAAAATCTATCCCTTTGCCTGCTTTGGAAGACTATGGATCCTTGAAACACGACATAGAAAATTGAACCTACCCCCTGAAACATGTTGATCAATACCACTTAGATCCAAAAAGTACAAAACTAAGTCTTTCATCCTTCAAGTTTTCTTCAGGTAAATGATAAGAGCCACCTCTGTGGAAAGCAATATGGAGATACCTCAAAGAGCTACAAGCAGATCTACCATTTGATCGAGCAATCCCATTACTGGGCATCTACCCAAAAGAAGAAAAGACATTCTATGAAAAAGACATCTGCACTAGAATGTTTATAGCAGCACAATTCACAATTGCAAAGATGTGGAAACAATCCAAGTGCCCATCAATACATGAGTGGATTAATAAAATGTGGTCTATGTATACCATGGAGTTCTACTCAGCCACAAAAAACAATGGTGACATAGCACCTCTTGTATTATCCTGGATAGAGCTGGAGCCCATTATACTAAGTGAAGTATCCCAGGAATGGAAAAACAAGCACCACATGTACTCACCATCAAATTGGTATTAACTGACTAACACTTAAATGCATATATAGTAATAACGCTCATCGGGTGTCGGGCAGATGGAAGGGGGAAGAAGGGGATGGGTATATTCACACCTAATTGGTGCGGTGAACACCATCTGGGGGATGGTCACGCTTGAAGCTCTGAGTCGGGTGGGGCAAGGGCAATATACGTAACCTAAACATTTGTACCCCTGTAATATGCTGAAATAAAAAAAAATTAAAAAAACAATAAAATATAATATCACATTATTCTTGGAATTAAAATAAATAAATAGGCAGGCAAGGTAGCAGCTTGTATTGATTTAAATGACAAACCATATTAGGATCCTGATATATTCTCCAAGATGGAGATATACTTGTTTGCATATTTATGCACTGGCATATTCTACTGGTAATCTATTTCTTAGATATTGGCTTGATTCATTTAACAGAAGTCAATTTGCATTATATATATACATAATTATATTTTCCTATGTATAGCCATTGAGAGTATATGTTTCTTCTCTTTTGTTTGTTTAGGTTTTGTTTGATTATTTCCAGACACATTTGTAAAAGGTACAAGCTGGAGATTACAGTAGTAGAAATGACATGAGATCAGGTGATTGGTATGTGAATCTTTCAGCATATTGCAGATTGTTGGTCCCAAGGACAGTAATCTTTGATTGGAAAATAACTTCACAATTTTAAATTGTCTTTGCATCATACACACACACACACACACACACATATATGCGTGCACATATACAATGGTGTGTGTACGTGTCTATGTAACACATTTTGAACTCTGTTGTCATTATACACAGTTCTTGACTATCACTTCTTTCTTCTTGGCAATGATGACACTGTAATTTTATTTGAGGGGAAATAGGGAAGTATCTAATTGAATAAGACAGAAATAGAAATCAATTCTATGTGTTTCCATAGAAGATTTAAAAAAATTTAACACAAATAAAATCTATACTACCCGAAGGATGGACATATTTGAAACACGGACTTGGCGGGGGGGAACCAAGGGCAACACACGTAACCTAAACATCTGTACCCCCATAATATGCTGAAATAAAAAAAAATAAAAAAATAAAATCTACAATAAAATAGGAAGAGAAAAATAGAAAAACAGAAAATAAAAATGTGCTGACCGTAAATTCAGTTGTGTTCCTTGACAGTCGTGTAATAAAGGAAACACAGTTGGATCCAAAAGATCCTATTAGAGGAAAGAAGAAATGTGAACATTTCTCCAGAGATAGAGTTTTTTCCAGTACTAAATTCAAAAACAAATGGCTTATGTAGTGCTTGACAAAGAGATACTCTGAGTAATATAAAATAAATTGTCCTCAACAATGATGATATAGGGAGAAAAAAAGAGTTGGGATCCACCTGGCTGTTACTCCAAACTGCCATTAGTAAACACAGTAGGAATAAAAATGCTCACTGGTATGACAAAGGACTGGTCAAATCATGCAACTTTCTGGTGGTTTCACTTGTTTTCATATCAAATGGAATAGACATGGAATGTGTGACCCTTAAGACACTTTCCATAAATACTATATTTTGACATAGAAGAAATAATTTTATCTCTAAATTAAAATACGACATTTTAAGGGAACTATGCTTATTCTAGGCAAAATATATAATATATATGAAACCACCTGATAGTCATTTAAAATCTCATAAATGAGGTATGTCTACCCTTAACTACTGAAATCACTTTCAGAAAAAACTATCACAAGCTGATATTTTCCCAGACCCCAAAGGAACAATCAGCCTACTTAGAACAGGTATCCATTAAGCCAATGGCTCACAGCCAAACTTTTTCCAAGCCTTGTCAGTTTTTACTGTCTTCCCTTTCTCATCTTCCACCCACTTCTCTTCTTAATACAAATTGATTCAGTTACTCACTACTCCACCAAAACTGTCCTTGATGAGGCACTGATGATCTCTGTTTTGCTAAATTCGGTGGCAACTTTTCACTTTCATCTTCTTTCCTTTATTCATTCGACAAATATTTGTTGATTGTCAGCGAGGTTTCAGGCACTCCGTTCATGGATAGAAAGACAGATATCAAATAATATAATTTCAGTGATGATAAGTGTGACGAAGGAAAAGTACAGGGTACTATGAAAGAATATAACAAAGCACATCACTAAATTATGAGGAATCAACTGAACTCTCAGCAGTATTTGACTTGTGTAACACACCACTTCCCTGTTTTTCACTCCTTCCTTACTGACCTTTCTTTCCTTGCTGACCACAGCTTCCCTGTTTGATCTTTAAATATTTGCTAAGGACATTTTTGGTTTACACAGGACAGTTCTGGTTTATGCTTGCCATCCTGTCATAACTATCAACTCTCAAAACTCTCCCTTTAGTGCTCAAAAGAGTACCGATATAGACCATACTTGATGTGGTCGTTTTTCTAGGTGACCTCATTCAGTACCCAAGTATTAACTAGCACATATACATGCTAATGGCTCCCAAGTCATTTTTTCTAACTTGGCACTTTTTTGCAGAGGGGCTGCTAGCCTGTATGTTGAACTGCCTGCTCAGCAACTCCAATTTGATTTCCCCCTGGGAGTTCAAACTCAGCATGGCAAAAACTGAACTTAATTTGCAGTCCCCACCATCTATCTAGTTGTTGAAGCCATAAACCTGGCACTCAACTTTGAATCCTTCCTCTCTGACATATACTTTTTGTCAACCAACCACCAAAAGCTCTATACTGCATTCCAAATATATCCAAGTCTAACCAAGCAATGTCTCTCATTGGAATTGCTGCAACTATTTTCTAACTGTACTCCGAAGTTTTATCCCCCCATATCAGTTCCTTTTCCACATAGAAGTCAAATTATTCTTTCTAAATTTCATTAAATCAATGTCTTGTTGAGAACTTTTGAGTGGTTTAGTAAGTTTCTCATTGAATTCAGAGTAAAGATCAAGTCTTTTAACACATCACATCCTTGGCTTTATTTCTAGTTTCATTTTATAGCTGATTCCAACTTTGTTCACTACATTCCAGATACATCATGCTGCATATACATTGTTTCTGTTGGGGACACTTTGCCTACTATTCCAATGCAAATACCACTTCCTCAGAAAAGGTTATACATCTTCTTTTATATATTCATACTTATTTTTATAGTAATCCTGACAGTAAATAAATAATTGTGTCTTTAAGAAATTTAGAAATTATTTCTTTAAATGTCTATTTTCTTTTGCAGACTATACACTCAATGATGGCATCAATTTTTTTTTTTTCTGTTTGAAGCTTTTTTCCCCAGCACCTAGCATAGTAACTGGCACATTGTAGACTTCCAATCTATGTTTCCTAAAACAAGAAATAAAAAACAGAAAGGGCAGTAGTTAGATGGGAAAAATATCTTCAGACACTTTATTATGACCTGAAAAGAACTTCAGATACCTGATACTTCAAAATACACTCTAGATTGAAAGTTTGAAGATGAAAGGAGTATGAGGCTTGGTATGAATGCTTGGAGGAGAGCTCCCTACTCATTAGGAATACTTGTTTTGCACTTTATGAGAGTAAGAAGTTCCTGTTGTGTTGAGCCACCATGATTTTTTTCTCTCTCTTCAGCATTTTATGTTACTTTAAATATCCTTTATTTAATACTTCAAGGCAAATTTGAGTTTCAATTTGACAAATGAGATTATCAGTGATTATAGAGCCATACCAATTAGGCATAGCAATATTTGAATTATGTTGAATTGACTATGTTGAGAGTAATTAGAACAAAAACAATTAAAATACACCTTGATATGTCATGAAACTTTTTCAAATATCACTATATTTTATTATTTTCAAGGTGAAGAACATTATTACTTTTTTTTTTTCACTGAGTGGGTACTCTGCTAACTAGAGAGTAAACTTTTACACTTAATCTCTTAGTATCTAAAAAAATTGAGACCATTTGTTTTGTAATTGGTATGGGGGGAAGGATTTGGATGGGGGAGAGTACCAGAAGGAAAAATGAGGAATATATGTAGGTTGCTAGGGCATTTGATCCTTGTCTAATTCCATGGACTGCTTTGAGTTCCTAGTGTTAGAAAACCAGATATTTGTAGCATGTATTTTTACAGCAAAACTGCTGATGATTTGAGCAAGGGTTGAGGGGAAGAGTGGACACAAATTTCAAGGAAACTGAGAATGTAGGCACAAGCAAAGCTGCTTCAGTTTCCAGATAACAAATTATAATGGTGTTTCCCCACCTCTACATAAAATTTAGACATGTTCTGGCACCCTGAGGGCTAGAAACATATACATTCAACATGCTTAATATACACAATTATTTTCTTATAATCATTATGGCTGTTGTAAGATTTTTTCCAAGTAGACTAATATTCAGCAAATGTGGACAGGAGTAAGAGCAAGAAAGAAATCACAGCCACACGATGACTGCAGCTCACAGACAGGTTTGTGCACATATCTGAGGCAGCCCTTCCAAGATTCCAATATTAGCTTAAAAATATACCATACCATCCAATAGCTTCCATGAAGCCACTCAACTAGGATTCAAAATGAGTTTGTTTTTTTCACAACATACTGGAGCAACCTGATCGCATAGCTAGAAGTGACCTCACGTTCCTCTAACCTGCCACTAATACCCCACATTTTTAGTTGTGCTTTTTCACTTCTCTGAACTTTGAACTTATTATTTCACTTATATTATATGTGTAAATAGTGGACCCTTCCTGTTAAAATGTAAACTCCTTGAGGACAGAAATAGTATTGGATTAATTTCTGTGTCTTTGGTGTTAAAACACATCCTGGCCTAAAGTATATGTTCATTAATTATTTACCGAATATTTGACCTTTTTCAGAAAAACTATGTACATTTTATATTAATAATAATAACCTTCAGAACTATCTCTGTCAGCATGATACAACTTTAATTTAGCAACAAAATATCCTGGGATATTAGCAGTATACGTCAGTAGATACATACAAAGAGTCAGGACTTAAGTGGAGCACAAATGAAGAAGCTAATCAGTCTCTAGTGCTGGATGGTTGGAGTAGGGCAAACAGCCATCAGTCCACCAATCAGTGCCCAAGGTGGCATGGTGAACTAGATTTCAATCCAAGCAAATCTTGCTATTCAAGCAGTTGTTACCTGGTATATGTATCACAACAATGAGAGTAAAATTGCATTCTGGTGTGTGATATCAGCTTTACATGGTCCACCTAGTATAGAGAAAGACCCAAGCTACTGCTTAGAGTTATAGAGAGAAGAGGTTTGCACAGACATTGAAAATAGACTTCATCTTAGGTGTGTCAGCTGAATTTGATAGTAGGGGATGCCCCCAGCAAAGATCTGAAAAGGGTGATAAAACCACATTTGGGATGAAAGAAGGGAAAAGCCCATAACTAATTGTTAAAGTCTGGCATAGGTATACAGGATGAGAAACAGGCGTGGGTAATATTTGTACAGAATTGTCAAGCATAAAGTTTAAGGAGAAAAAGTTTCAACTTGATGAACATGCCAGATTCAAAACTTGGGGTAAGACTGATTTTAAAGCAAACCCCAATTTGAGGGCTGTAGTGCAGTTATCCTCACAGCTCTTGTCAGGATTTGTCTAAGAACGGCATGAGATTTGGCCAATTCTTTATAAAAATCATTGCCAGAAGCTAAGTGGGGCTGAGGAAGATTGGAGACTGACAAGTTCTCTAAAGTTTAGTTAAATCTTAATTTCTTTTTCAGTCTTAATGACATATATAAAATGTTTAAATGGATAAAAGCTCTCTTTGCCTTTTCTGGAGGGCTAATAGAGTGGGTTCTTGGCATAGTTTCACATTTTATCAGTGACTTCTGATTGTACAGAGGATACTGTTTTTCCATTCATCCCTAGGCTCCCTTGGGTGCTGTCCCAGTTGATGGAATCTCAGTGTTACGCATGTCTTTAACTGAGTACAAGCTGCTGGCATAGGCTGTGCCAATGAGCGGAGGAGATTACCATGGATTTTCTTGGTATCATTCTTAGATAACTTTGAATGAGTTTGAAACACTTAAGGCAAAACAAAGACGACATTCAAAAACAGAATGTTCAAAACTCCCCTGTGTTGTGTGCTTCCAAAATACAGCAAGAACAACAATTCCAGTCTGCATTAGCTCATTTAGAAAGAGTGATATACTTTCTTATGTTTTTGCTGCACTGCATTTGAATGTACTACAGGTAAGTCAGGACATTCTGGCATAGCCCTAGACAGTAATACGAAATGTATTAAAGTAACCAAGTTCATGGCACACTAACTGCTCTAGCAATAAGCTTCCAAGAATAAGAACCAAGAATGTATTAGACATTAAATGTTCAATGAGCTTAATGTAAAATGAGATGCTGAGATTGTGTTGCTTTTGCTATTTTCAACTGTAACCATTCCACAATGTATACACAAAGCAGCATATTGTGCACCTTAAGTATATACAATTTTTATTTATCAATTATAAAATAACTCAATAAAGTTGAAGTATAAAGTCTAAGTGGGAATAAAAAAAGAAACAATAAAAAGAGCTTATAAGTAGCAAGGAGAGGCAAAATCAAAGATAATATTAGTGATGATAAATGAAAATGTATTAAATTTCTTATTGAAAGAAAAATATTCTCAGGCTTTCATTTGTTTTATCTCGTGATGAACTACTTATGAGAGATATAGTGACAATATAATATAAAAAGGCCACACACACATACACACACATACCCCAATAGGCAGTAGTATATCAACAAATAAGCAAAACAATAACACAAAAATCAGGCACAGCACTGTATGAAAATGTTTAAAAAGAATGATTTATATCAATAACATATATTATTTACAATGAAAATGAGCAAATGTAAGGCTCTATGTGCTATCATGACATCGAAGTATACAAAAGGTAAAAGTTCTATAAATTGAAAAAGAAAAGAAAGATAGGAAGAAAAGAGAGAGAAAAAAAATGACCAAAACCCAAGTTCAGTCCAGTGCAGTAGAGATTGTACATATCAGCATCAGAATATGACAGATTGAGGGAAAATTATTTTTGAAAGTATATAAAAGATGCTATAATCTGAGTAACAAATATCAAAATATATGTATGTATGCATACAATCTGTCAGGAAGTCCTTTGGCTGCACTTCAAAATATGTTCAGAATCCCACCATAATATTTGCCTGCACTGCTACCATCCTCATCTAAGCCTGAGACAACTAACTTCACATTTTATTCAAAATAAAATCCCTGGTTTATAAGACATAGACCTCTGCTATCTCTCTCATCCCATTTCCTATTACTGCCTATACACCTATCATCACTCAATTTCAGTTACACTGGCATTCTTATGTTTCTGTCAATAGGGCTTTTGCACTGGCTCTTTCCCCTACTTGGATATTCTTTTCCAAGATATCTGCATAGATGCCTTTCATCAAACATGACCTAATCCAATTATTCCTTCTTCCTTCTCCCTTCTTCCTTTACTCTTCTTTATTTTGTTCCATAGCACTTAGCACCTGTAAGTATTATATAACTTATTCATTCATTAAATTAATTGTACACATACACACTCCACAAATATATATGTTCTCACGAGAATGGAAGCTCCATGAGGACAGGTCTTTTGCTTGGTTTATTCACTCATGTATTCCCAATGTCTAGCACACTGTCTGATATGTAGTAGGTGCTCAATAAGTATTTGTTGTATGAATAGAAAAAACTACAAATAGGGAATACACATTTATCATTATTTCCTTGTGTGAATAATATGCATCCTTTCATTACATATGATGCTGTAGAAATACATAACATGAAATATAATTGTGACATAGCAGTAAAAGGCATGTAACATAACAATATATGCAATATGCTATCTTTATGTAAAAAAAATCCATATTTATGTTTATATGTGAGCAATAAAAAGAGTTGCAAGGATATACACCAAATTCTTTGTGGTGCTTATTCATCTGTAGTTAGTGATTATGGGTGATTTTAATTCTATTTTTGTTTTTATATGTCCCAGGTTTTCTATAAGGCACATATATTAATTTTTCATCACAGAAAAGGATAAATGATGTTTCTAAACAGCAATAGGACTTTATAGACCAAAAATACACTAAAATGCTTTATAAAATTATCATAGCTGACTTATAAAACCAATATAAGAACCATGAAACAGATTATTGGACAAAAATTTTCCTGAAAGAGATGACTAAAATGTATCTAATCCTAATCAAGATTCTGCAAATAGGTTCTATCACATGTATTCATTTCATCAAGTGGTAACAACCTTCTGGAACTGGAATCGTGAAGGATTCTGAGGCCATATACAGGCTTGGTGGAGAAGAGTGCTATGAATGTTTAGGCATGCCCACTATGAGTACAAGAAAAGGTGGCTGCATGCCTAACATCCTGAATTTAGTGTTTGCAAAATGAATGGTCATAAATTAGTAGGGTAGGGATAGATTATGCAATAAATTTTGTTTGGAACAATTGCTAGTTTGAACAATGTCAATTTTTACTTTTATCTCACACATCACATTGCACACCAAAGAAGGGTGGGGACATAGATGTATTAAAGAGTTGTAAAATTTTAAAAGCCTAAGAAACATATGGAATTATTATTATCTTTAGATTGAAAGGGATGTGTTATTCATAAAATATAATAAATGACAAAAAGAGAAAATTAAATGTTGATGGTGATAACAGTAAAAATTACATACCTAGATATGTATAACAATAAGAATGAAGGGAAATGTCGTAAACTTAATAGTAACTTTTGTTGGGTTAAAGGACACAGTAAATTTCTTCTTTATATCCTTTATTTTGCCAGTCTTTATAGGATT
The DNA here is from genome assembly GCF_000956105.1 of Propithecus coquereli. Lineage (NCBI taxonomy): Eukaryota > Metazoa > Chordata > Mammalia > Primates > Indriidae > Propithecus > Propithecus coquereli. Next base: position 6,639,694 of record NW_012156284.1, read on the forward strand.
GCTTAGGCAGGAAAAAACCTTAATCAGTCAGGCTAGCCTGGGGTTTTGGAATGGCCAGCTGGTAGCATCTGAGGGCAGATGGGTTTTGCTGCCAGGATCTCTGGTTTTGTGAAGCCACTGCTTATGTGTTGAGTTTGGGTAGGGCTGTTCACTGGTTTTCATGTTTATAGGGGGCCACAGGCTGTGCTTTGTAGTTGGACAGGGTTGCCAGATGGGCTTCCTAGTTGGATGGGGATACAAGCTGTGCTCTGTAGTTGGGCAGGTTTGCCTGTCTTGCATCTTTGCCCAGGTAGAGCCACTAGCTGTCCTCAGCAGTCAGGCGTGGTCATTGACTGTGTTCAACAATTAGGCTATGCTCTGTAGCCATACTGGAATGCTGGCTGGGGCCCCTGGTGGAAAATAACTTTTTGCCATGCTCCCTAACCAGACAGAGCCAAGGGCTCAGTTCTGTAGGTAGGCATAATCACTTCCTGGTCTCTCTAGTTGTGTGAGGCTGCCAGCAGGAACATGGTACCACTAACAAGATTCATGTTCAGGGGTTTGTGAGCTCAACCCCCATAATGAACCCAAATGGTCTAGCTCTGACAATTCCCTCTGTGTTCTCAATGATATGAGACAGAAGTAGACCTCCTAGGGAACACCTCAGAACTCTGGGGAAGCTTGATGTCCACCTCAGTCTCTCTTTTCCCCACTAGAGGAGCCATATGCCAAGAAGTTTCCTCTCATTATAGTGCTGTGTCAGTCTGAGTCAGGGGCAATGTGGTCAAATTGAATCTGTTTCACGTACCTTTCTAATAATGCTTTTTTCAGTTTTTGTGATTTCTAGGGATGCTATACCTCACCCTTGGGTCCTGGGATTTTTACAAAGGCATTTTTATCTGTGGATACTTGCTAATTGTTTTTTTTTTTTCTGTGAAAGGGACAAGAGCTGGTGACTTCCTATTCTGCCATATTACTCTAAAATTAGAAAAATTTAATATAAACCAACTCATTCATAAAACATAGGACCAAAATCATGTAACTATTTAAGTAAATGTCCCGGCAATGGCAAATTTCCCATAGCAAATTTGTCCAAATATATATTAAATATAGAACTATACAACCACTATCTCAATCAGGTGCTTGAAAAGTAGTTTAACAAATTTATTCTAAAGTTTATATATATATTATTCATATGCAATAACATTCAAAAATTAACAGTGAGACATGTAATAACCATTTTTGGAATATTCTACAAAAACATAAAATAATACACAAATAAAAGAAAATGATAGGAAGTTCACTAATAATCTTACTCTACATAAGAATTCAGTATATAATAAAAATAAACTAAGTATGTAAAAAATGATTTGGATCACAAGAAAAAGATGAGATGTTTAACATGTTATGGAATTAATTTTATTAACTATTTTAAAATGAATTACATTTTATACATAAATATATATTTATATGTTGGTATGTAATGTAAATTTGATAAATATACCATACATCAAAATAGACTCTAGCTTCTTTAAAAAATATGTAAAAATCAAATAATATAATACCTATATTTTAAAAAGTAGGTTAATATTTTTATAATCTCAAATAGGGAAAACTCTTTCTAACGTACAATGAGAAACAGAAACCACATAGAAAAACATTGATAAGTTGAACTCCATAAAACCGAAAATATCAAAGTGCATATTTTAGTTATTCTACTTATTCTCGGAACTAATAGCTGTTATTAATGTTATTGCTTCACACATCATGAAGAACCAATTAAAGGTAAATAGTAAATTTGGAAAGAGTTTAAAACATATGATAAAAACATACTGATCTAATATGTAAAGAATACTTATAACTCAATAAGAAAAGCAACCTGACAGAGAAATGGGCAGAGGAAATGAGCTGGTGATTCAAAGGAGGAAAAAACCACAGCTCTTATCCACTGCAGAGCACAAGTAGGAAAGAGAAGCATTCACTAGTGGTTAAGCTGTTCAAATGCATTATCTGTTAGATTCCCAGATAATGGCCCAGGGCATATGACAGTTTCTCGTATAACCCTTGACTTTAAGCCGGTGACTCTGATTTAATGGCTTAGTCTATTTGTGTTGCTATAAAGGAATCTAAGAGGCTGGATAGTTTATAAAGAAAAGAGGTTTACTTGGCTGTGTATAGTTCTGCAGGCTGCACAAAAAGCATGACACCAGCATCTACTTCTGATAAGAACTTCAGGCTGCTTCCGCTCATGGCAGAAGATGAATTGGAGCCAACATGTGCAGAGATAACATGGTAAAAAAGGGAGTGAGAGGGGTTGGGGAGGTGTAAGGCTCTTTTTAATAACCAGTCCTCATGGAAACCAATAGAGTAAGAACTCAATCATTACTGTAAGGAAAGCACCAAGTCATTCATGAGGGATCCACCCCTTTGACCCAAACACCTCCCACCAGACCTCACCTACAGCATTAGGGATGAAATTTAAATATGTTATTTGAAGGGGACAAATCAACCAAATTAGAGCAATCAGAAAATATCTTGACAGTAGCCCTTTATTGCAAATATTTTCAACTACAGTTTTCTCCAGAATTGCTTTCTTGTATGGCTAATTCTGTTTTCCTTTTTGTCTCTCTTTATTTTTTTTAATTACTTCAAATATCTGGTCTCCCAACGTCACACTTGTTTTTAAGCACTGTTATGTAAAGCTATTTTTGTACTATCTTTTCTTACACTTTATTACATAAAATATAGTGTAGACAGGTAAGCTCAGTCTGTCAACTTGAAATACTTCATTTTCCCTCAATAATTTATGACAATTTCAATCATGTACACTAAACTTCCAAATTTACATATGGTCTGATCACAGTTCCTTCTAAAAGAATCTATCAAGTACATAGGCCCCTAAGATAAAACTTTGGTGGATGTAAATTTTTCCTATTTACTCCAACATCTTTTGGCCACAGCTGATTGGACCACAAATGGACCCTTGATACAATGGCTACCTATTTTTACAAAGAAAAAAGGAAATGATAATTGAGGCAGTTACTGGTGAAAGCCACAGCTTAAAGCACATGAGAGATGAGATGAGATATAGTAGATGAGAATTGGCCTGTAACAAGCACAAGTTGTTATTGAAGATATTAAGTACATAGTAGAAGAGAGGATAAGCCCAGTGAGAAGCATGGAATCCATGAGTAAAAGTTATGTATTACCGAAGAAACTTCAGTCTTTGATGGCTTTTGAATTCATGTTCTAGTCCACAATGAACTATAATATTGCAGTAAATTAATGTATAAGTTTTCTATTGCTGTGCAATATATTGCAGCAAACTTAGCAGCTTAAAAAATACACACTTACTATTTTATAGTTTCTGTGGTCAGGAGTTTGAGTACAGTTTAGCTAAATCCTTTGCTCAGGGTTTCAAAAAACTGAAATCAAGGCGTTGGCCAGGATGCATTCCATTCCATTTTGAAACTTGGAAAACTATTCAAAGTCCATTTATATTGTTGGAACAATTCAGTTCCTTTCTGCTGTAGGATGAACATCCCTGATTTCTTCCTGGCTGTAAGTCAGGGCCCATTCTCACTTCCTAGAGATGCCACTGTTCCCTGCCATATAGCTTCCTCCATTGACAGCATCTCCATGGATGTTTGATTCTTCAAGAACAACAGGATATTTTCCTGCTCCAGCCTGCTAAGATGGAGGTTTCTATAATGCGGGTGACATCCCATAATCTTAGCCATATTATATTGTTTAGTAGCAAGTCACAGGTCCTGTATGGACTCAAGAGAAGGGGATTATACAAGGGTGTGATTCATTGGGGGTCACCTTAAGGTGTGTCCACCACAATGTTTGCTACTTGTAATCAAAAGTGGCTATGAAACATGTTAGCTCAAACTCTATGTAAATAATGTTGGGCCTTAATGAGTAGATATAAAGGCATTCATACATTCTATCTTTTGTTTTTTTACTTTTTTTTCTATTTCAGCATATTATGGGGGTACAGATGTTTAGGTTACCTATGTTGCCCTTGCCCCGCTCCCCCCACAAAGCCGGGCTTCAAGCCTGTCCATCCCCCCGATGGTGCACACTGCACTCTTTGTGTATGCATATACCCATCCCATCCTCCTCCCTCCCCCTTCCCGACATCCAATAGATGTTATTCTTATATGTGCACTTATGTGTTGATCAGTTAGTACCAACTTGATGGTGAGTACATGTGGTGCTTGTTTTTCCATTCTTGGGATACTTCACTTAGTAGAATACGTTCCAGCTCTATCCAGGAGAATACAAGAGGTGCCATATCACCATTGTTTCTTAAAGCTGCCCATTTAAACAGGAAAAAAGAAACCATTTTTCATTAACATAAAGTCTGTACTAGTAGAACGCTAGTTGGCAAAACCTACAGGACTGAATCTCGGAAGGTTTATTTAAACTAACTGAAGAGTCTTGTACTCTTTTTAATTAACCATTGCACACCATTTTTTTAAATCAGGCCTCAGACATTGCATTGCTACTTAGTATGTTTAATTTGTGTTCCTAGAATCACCAATGTATAACCTAATTTTTTATCTCTACCATGATTTTATTAAACATATGAATGTACAGGGGAAATGCTTGAGCAAATATGAAGCTACTTAGATAAATTAAATGATTTCAAAATCTAAAATACTAACAAGCAGCTGTTATATAAAAACATTTTATTGGTTTTCTAAATGAAGCATTTCTTTTTATTAATTTAGACTAAATAAAAAATGTGGTAACTAATTGCAAAAGCCTTGATTTTACTTTCAGGAAAGAAATAACCAGCCTATAGAGAATGGTATGAAGCCTAAATCATGTAAAATGGCTATTTTAGCATACTTCATCAAAAGCCAGTGGTTTCATTATATTTAAAAGTTTGACTTGACTGTGTAGGGATCAGGAGAAAACTTCCCCTTCACCCTCTGAAGCTTCACTGAAAATCACTGACAAAAGGCAGTTTAATAGGAGAAACGACATAAAAATTTATTTGATCATAGTTTTACGTGACATGGGAATCTTCAGAAGGAAGACCCAAAGATACAAGGGAAACTGTCTATTTTTATGCTTAGGTTCAATAAAGTATTGACAGCCGTGGGGAATTATGATTGGAATAAAGGATATTATCTAATGTTAATAGGCTGAGGAGGGACACCAAGTAAGGCCTGTCTGTTCAGATTCTTCTTGGTCTGTATGTGCAGCATTTTTTCCTGCATGTGGGGCAGGACCCTCACTGGAATGGGGATCTTATGACTTATAATCAAACACAGTAGATCAGTTAATTTCTTTATGGCCAGTTTTTAAGATGGGGGCAGGGAGGAGAAGGAAGTTAGAGTAATATTTTTAGGTTATCTGGCTGGCTATGGGGAAAAGGACTTTTGGTTTCTATGATCTACCTTGGGTAAGAGGGATTCTAGTGTCTACCTCTAGCATTGAGGGAGAATTAGAGGCCAGAGACAGGAAAGCAGGAGAACGTCAGAGAAAAACTTTTGCTTTTGAGGCCTTCATTTTGGGGTATTTTTTTCTGAGCCATGACAACTGTACAGGGGAGAAAAAATATTTGTTTCTCTACCCTTCTAAGTTCTTAATTTGGACAGACTACTGTAAAACACATTAACCAGAGAAAGATGAACAGAAGTTTATTAACATGTATACCTCATGTATACATGAGGGATATCTAGGGAATTAGTAATTCTCCCAGTGAAACAAAGAAACAAGGACATGGGAGAAGGCCAGTTAGGAGGAGATGCCCAGAAAAAGAATAGTGAAGAAAGGTAGGTTTATCATGTAAAATTAAGTCAGTGCCTTCTCTGGTAAAAATCTCTAGTGGTTTAGAGTTATCCTTCTCTTCTTAGTGCAGAAGGAGATACCATTATAAATGGAGATTTTTCTTTATAACTGCAAATTTCCCTTACAATTGGGTAATTTCTACTCAATCTAAAGAGTTTCTCTTATTCTACGGCTTCTCAGAATAATCAACTCAAAACGATACTTATGCCAAAAGGCTTATTTTGAGTGTCTATGGGCTGGTCTCCTAAACTCATATTTTTGGTTGGCATGTTCTAGTCTTAAAAAATGCAAACTCTAAGTCCAAAGAAATAAATTTTATACATATTTGTAAAAAGTTCAATAGTATTAAAAAGGCAGAATATAACTTGTTAAATGTAAAATTAATATCTACTTAGTTGCATATTTATAAACTACATATAAAGTAAAAAGTGGGTCCATTTATTTACTGAAAAAGATCAATTTTCTTCATTTAAACAAGCTCATATTATATTATTTTAAAATGTTTGTCTTTCTGCAAGAAAATATTTTGTGCAACTCTAAATCTAAGCACTTCCACATATCCACCATCCTAAATAGCTCTCTCTCTCTCTCTTTCTGAAATGATTAAAGCAAAGTGAAGTTGACGCATATTTTGTATCTATATGCATCTTCTTTGTCCATACATCTTGGAGGAAGGGCACAGACAAGGAAGCATACAGTCCTTGTTTCTGAGTAGTTTACGATGAAGTTAGAAAGTCAAGTAATAACATAGAAAATGGAATAAATGTTGTGACAATGAAAAAATGATAAAAAATACAAATATAAGAGAGAAGACAAAGTAGTCATGATTGATGTTTAAATTAGTCACATAAAGTGACTGCTGGACTTTAGATAAAGGAGAAGTCACTGGTCAAAATGGGTAGTATATTAAATAAAGCATCAGTTAGATGGTTATATGGAGTCTTCCATTACTAGCTCTGTTAGGTTAGCTAGTTGTATGACCTACATAAATCCATTTTCCTTCTTTTGGTTTCATAGTGATGAAGGGAAGATTATTCCTCTGCCCTCTGAAGTTTTGCTGAAAATGAAAGGAAAATAGGTAGATTAATAGGAGAAAAAAAGCATACAAATATATTTGATATGTATTAGCATGAGGAAATTGCAGGAGAATGATTACAAAATAACCCAATCAGATGAAAATGTTTATATAGGGGAGGAGCCAAGATGGCGGATGAGACAAGCAGCCAGTCAGAAGGTCTCTGCAAAAAAGATGAACTTTAGAAGAAAGAGAAAAAAAAATAAGCAAGCAGAGAAACGTAGATCAGGTGAGGGTCAGAAGGAAGGGTGCCTGAAACTACAGGAGACTCCACGGGAAGACGTTGCAGAGGAGAATTGGAAGGAGAAAGTTCCCAAGATGGCTTGGAGACCAGCGACAAGGGTAGGTGGAGGGGTTAACTTCCCCCTCCCTTGCATCTCGGACTGCTGGTGGGCTCCTGAGCGGCTGGAGAGACCTGCCGACACCAGCCCAAACACGGCTGCCCAGAGACGGCTGCCGCCAGTGAGCAGTGGCCTCTTGCGGACTCAGCTCCGGGCTCCCAGCCCCCTCGGGGCACTTCCCCGCGTGCAAACCTGAGCCTAGTGGCAGACGCCATAGTGCTAAATACTATGCTTCTCCCTCCCTACCCGTGGGTGCCCAGAGAGACAATTTAGCCTTCACACAGAGGCAGATCCAAGGAACGGGACCTTTCCTTTTGGGGCCCTACAGCAGACTGAGGGGTACTCAGACTGTGAGTTCCCTACACGCCAGGCCTCCCAGGTGCTACTTGCCTGGGGACTCCAGGAGAGTGGGACAAATCCCGAAGTGGAGTGAAATCGATCCAGCTTGGGCACCCTGTAGGTGATTCAAGACCAGCACCTCTCTCCCTGGCAGGGTCAGGGATTCATCTCCAGGGTCCAGGGGACAGGCCTGCAGACCAGACCCTGTACACCCAGGTCACGATCACACTTCCCTAGGGCACGGAGGAGAGATTTGTGAAAGAGCCTACTGAGGAGTGTGTGCCTTCAAGGGCAGATCAGAGTGCCTGAGCGGCAACCCTGCTCCCAAAAGAGGGCTGTGCACCCTGCGCAGGCTACCATCCTGGGTAGGGAACCGGCCCACATCACAGCCAGGAGAGATCCATCGGCCTGACCCCCTGCTTGCTGGCAGAGACCTGGGAGAGGACACGGAGATGGGGAGATTGGACGGGAGCGAGACCTGCTCCAGAGTGCGGATCTTGGACAACCCCACCCCCCAAGCCCAGACTTTCAGCTGAGTGGAGCCCATTTCAGCACCTCCCGGCAGCTCTGCACAGAAAAAAAGAGCAGAATTTTGACCCCTGCTAACAGCAGCTGTGGAGCCTGAGGGAAGGCTTATCCAACCCAGCCCTATCCAGGCTCACTCCCAGTCCTGCCCCCAGTGAGGGGGAGAATAACGACAGCTCAGGCTACGATCCTGAGCTGGGAACCTCCCGCCCACGGCCCACGTCACGGCCAGGGGAGATCCATAGGCCTGAGGCCCCGCTTGCTGCCAGAGGCCTGGAAGAGGCCACGGAGAGGGGGAGAGTGGATGGGAGCAAGACCTGTTCCAGAGTGCGGGTATTGGACAGCCCCAGCCCCCAAGAGCAGACTTTCAGCTGAGTGAAGCCATTTCAGCCCTTCCCAGCAGCTCTGCACAGAAACAAAGAGCAGAAGTTGACTCCTACTAATAGCAGTGGTGGAGCCTGAGGGCAGGCTTAGCCAACCCAGCCCCACCCAGAATCACTCCTGGTCCTGCCCCCACTGAGGTCAGAATAAGGAAAACACAGGTTATGATCCTGGGTAGGGACCTCGCGGCGCATGTCACAGCCAGGGGCGATCCATCGGCCTGAGGTCCTGCTTGCCTGCAGAGGCCTGGGAGAGGCCACGGAGAGAGGGAGAGTGGAGGGAATTGAGACCTTCTCCAGAGTGCGGATCTTGGACAGCCCCAACCCCCAAGCCCAGACTTTCAGCTGAGTGGACCCATTTCAGCCCCTCCTGGTAGCTTTGCACAGAAACGAAGAGTAGACCTTTGAACCTGCTAGCAGCAGTTGTGGAGCCTGAGGACAGGCTTGCCCAACCCAGCCCCACCCAGACATTCTCCTCGACTGAGGGGGAGAATAAGGACACACCTGGAAATCCCAGGGCCCTACCCACCACCCGAGGCAAAAGAGGGCCTCTCTAGAGGAAGAAAAGCTAGCTACAGGACTCAAAAACAGCATCTCAGCTCTCTCTTCCCTGCAAGTGCCACCAACTGACAGGGAGGTCATCCCGCACACCGTTTTACTGCATCTACTGACTCATCATAAAGGGTGTGGTCGAATCTCACCCACAAACAACACCTACTGGCTCAGAGACTAAACAGGGCGTGTCATTATCCAAATGAAAATTTAAAGGCAAGAAGGAACAGCTGACCCAGATGGGAAGGAACGAGCGAAAGAACTCTGGAAGTATGAAGACTCAAACGGAAAGCACACCCCCAAAGAGGAACAACAGCTCCCCATCCATGGACATTAACCAAACTCAGAACACTAAAATGACAGAAGAAGAATTTCAAACATGGATTGCAAGAAAACTGAATGATATCCAAGAAAAAATGGATAACCAACCCAAAGAAAACACAAAAAAAATCCAGGACTTGGAAGAAAAATTCACTAAAGAAAGAAAAATCAAACCGATCTCCTGGAAATAAAGGACTTATACGGGGAACTACAAAACACCATGGAAAGCCACAAGAACCGGGTAGATCAAATAGAAGAAAGAATCTCAGAGATTGAAGACAACTCCTTCCAATTAAATAAGTCAGTCACAGAAATCGAGCAGAAAATTAAGAGAAAAGAAATAAGCCTACAAGAAATGTGGGATTATGTGAAAAAACCGAACCTGAGGGTGATAGGGTTTCCGGAAGGTGAAGAAGAAAACACTTAAGGGCTGGATAAGCTATTTGAAGAATTAGTAGAGGAGAATTTTCCAGGCCTTGCTAAAAATCTAGATATACAGGTACAAGAAGCTCAACGGACCCCAGGATGAGTCAATGCAAATAGGAAGACACCACGTCACGCAGTCATCAGATTGACCAAAATAGCCACTAAAGAGGCCTTTCTATGAGCTGTAAGGTGAAAGAAACAAGTAACATACAAAGGGAAGCCCATCAGAATAACTCCAGATTTCTCAATTGAAGCCCTACAAGCTAGAAGAGACTGGGACCCCATTCTCACTCTTCTGAAACAGAATAATGCCCAGCATAGAATCTTGTACTCTGCTAAACAAAGTTTGATATATGAAGGAGAAATAAAGACATTTTCAGATAAGCAAAGACTGAAGGAATTCACCAAGACAAGACCAGCTCTCCAAGAAGTACTCAAAACAGAATTACACAAGGATCAGCACAATAAACACTCCCGAATGTGAAATCACTCAAAAGTTAAAGATCAAAGGCTAGATTCCACAATGGCTCAAGACAGAAAACAAAGCAACAAAATGCAATCCAACAGAATGAACAATAATTCACCCCACTCATCGCTTCTCTTAATAAATGTGAATGGTTTGAACTC
>NW_012156284.1:6651511-6653228 GCF_000956105.1 Propithecus coquereli
ACATTTTATGAAGCCAACATAACCCTGATACCAAAACCAGGAAAGGATGCAACAAAAAAGGAAAACTACAGACCAATATCCCTTATGAATATAGATGCAAAAATTCTCAACAAAATTCTAGTGAACCGAATCCAGGTGCTTATTAAGAAAATAATCCACCATGACCAAGTGGGCTTCATTCCAGAGATGCAGGGATGGTTCAACATATGCAAATCTATAAACGTAATTCAGCATATAAACAGAAGCAAAAAAAAAAACCATAGGATTCTCTCAATAGATGCAGAAAAAGCATTTGACAAAATTCAACACCCTTTTATGATCAGAATGCTTAACAAAATAGGCACAGATGGGGCTTACCTATAAATGATACAAGCCATTTATGACAAACCCACAGCCAGCATCATACTGAATGGGGAAAAATTGAAAGCAGTCCCACTTACAACTGGAACCAGACAAGGTTGCCCACTATCTCCACTTCTATTCAACATAGTGCTGGAAGTCCTGGCCACAGCAATCAGGCAAGAGAATGGGATTAAAGGCATACGAATGGGAAAAGAAGAGATCAAACTCTCACTATTTGTTGATGACATGATATTATGTCTGGAAAACCCCATGGATTCAACCAAGAGGTTCCTGGAATTGATAAATGAATTCAGTGAAGTCTCAGGGTATAAAATCAATACACACAATTCAGAGGCTTTGATATGCACCAACAGCAGTCATACTGAGAACCAAATCAAAGACTTAATTCCCTTCACAATAGCAACTAAGAAAATAAAGTATCTAGGAATATATTTAACTAAGGAGGTAAAAGACCTCTACAGGGAGAACTATGAAACATTGATGATGGAAATAGCCGAGGACGTAAACAGGTCAAAAACCATACTGTGCTCATGGGTTGGCAGAATTGGCATCGTAAGATGTCTATACTACCCAATGTGATCTACAGATTTCAATGCAATCCCTATTAAAATACCGACATCATTCTTCACAGATGTAGAAAAATTGATTTTACGCTTTGTATGGAACAAGAGAAGACCCCGCATAGCAAAAACAATTCTAGGCAATAAAAAAAAAAAAAATGGGAGATATCAAATTACCAGACTTCAAACATTTTTATAAGGCTGTACTATTCAAAATAGCTTGGTACTGGCATAAAAATAGACACATTGACCAGGGGAACAGTACTGAGAACCCAGATATAGATCCATCCTCATATAGCCACCTAATCTTTGACAATGCAGAGAAAAACATACACTGGGGCAAAGTATCCTTATTCAATAAATGGTGCTGGGAAAACTGGATAGCCACATGTGGAAGACTGAAGCAGGATCCACACCTTTCACCTCTCAGAAAAATCAACTCATGCTGGGTAACAGATTTAAACCTAAGGAGTGAAACTATTAGAATTCTAGTGGAATAAGTTGGAAATACTCTCCTAGACATTGGCCTAGGCAAAGAATTTATGAAGAAGGCCCCAAAGGCAATCACAGCAACAACCAAAATAAATAAATGGGACTTGATCAAATTAAAAAGCTTCTGCACAGCCAAAGGAGCCGTCACAAGAGCAAACAGACAACCTACAGAATGGGAGAAAATTTTTGCATGCTAGAAATCCGACAAAGGGGTGATAACCAGAATCTACTTAGAACTCGGGAAAATCAACAAGAAAAAATCAAACAACCCTATCAAAAAGTGGGCAAAGGACATGAACAGA
>NW_012156284.1:6653798-6664345 GCF_000956105.1 Propithecus coquereli
ATAAATGCACATATAAGAATAACATCTATTGGATGTTGGGCAGGGGGAGGGGGATGGGTGAGGGGGAGGAGGGAGGAGGAGACGGGTATATGCATACACAAAGAGTGCAATGCGCACCACCCAAAGGATGGACATATTTGAAACTTGGACTTGGGGGGGAGGGGCGGCATGGGTAATATATGTAACCTAAACATCTGTACCTACATAATATGCTGAAATAAAAAAAAAATACTCATATACCTTTACTCATAGGGGAAACAAGAGAGGGGGAAATATGGCAATTTGAATGATATTAAATTATGTTTAAGGAGAATGAATGGTCCCAATGTGGACACAATGGATTGCAAAAGATTGTCTTTGGGAGTTGAATGAGATCAGAGAACAAAAAGTGATTTTGGACAAAGGTTGAAATTTCTCTGTTTTTTAGGTGTGGTGTTTAATTTTCAGTCTCTTCCTCTGTGATATATGCTTTAATCTTTTCTTGTTAATGAAATTTCAAAGAGAGGATCAAAGGCAATTTTGTTCCTCTTTGGCAATTCCTGTTTCTAGGTAGGTAAGGGAATTCAGAAAACAGCTTCATTCTGTGGGAGACCTTCAGTCTACTTCTTTAGTTCACCATGTCGAAGCCCAATATTTGAGGGTATTGTTTTCTGTGTCCCAACAGTTTCAATTGCTATATTTATAAAATGAAAACTATGGCTATCATGGATGGTATATAAGGTCTTTTCAAACTTTAAAATATATTCTGATTGTGGCTATGGAAAGCTTAATAAAGGAAAATGATGAGAAGGCAGCTGAGTTGGGTCTTGTTGAGTGTGATTTGACCAGACAAGGGGCATCAGGAGAATATTTTCTGAAAGAGAAACCATCTAAACCAAGAGGTAAGAGGCAGGTACTGAGACAGTGTAGAGAGAGGACTTGGGCCTCACTTGTGACCAAGGGATGCAACAGAGGGCAGCATGATTAACAGTAAAATAGCAAAAAAACAAAAGACCTCCTAGCCACTGGAATTGCAGTCCATTCGCATATAAGGAGGGGGCCAACTGTCTTCTCTTGAGTGACGTCTCCCATGGCCACTGAAGCAAGATGCTGACACCAGCTAATAAGGAACCCGATTGCAAAGAAAACAGACCTATCCAGATCTAACTGCCTCAAGCCAGAATAGACCATCACAATGACCTTAACCTGACTTTTTCTCTCTTTAAAATATCATTTTAATGCTAAAAATCACACCCAGGGGTGAATATTTAAAATGCTAATGATACGTACCATGCATAAAGAAGCATGACTGCCAAGTGCACAGCCACCAACAGAACCCCACCTCTACACATGATGACTTACTTCAAAGCTGACACGTGCCTCCTTCTTTACAACCCCATAAAATTTCCCCAGTACTTGTTCGTAGAGCTAGTGTGGTTATTCCCTTTACCAGTACTGTCTCCCTTTTGTGCTAGCAAAAGCCCCAAATAAAGCCTTGTCTCCCTAAATATTTCTGGTCTCATGAAAATTTCTATCAACTTGGGGAACAAGAACACAAAGTCCAATATCAGTACCATGGGTGTAATGAATTAGAATTTATAAATACATAATGAGTATCTTTCTTATTTTTTCTGATTATGAAGTAAGATTTTATTTATTTTTTGCTTTGATTATAACACAACTTTTTATGAGATACCTAGACTTCATTTACCCACCAACACCCATTACAACATTCGAAAGTGACTCTGAATAGACTTTCGGCAATATTGCTTTAAATGAACTGTGGATTGCTTAAAGTGAGACAAACACAAAAAAATCCGAGAACCTCTCTCTTCACTGTTGATCTCAGGTCAGATCTATTAATTTTAAAGTTTTCTATTTGAAAGCTAAAATGAGAAAAGAAAAATGCAAAACCTAGAATGATCAGAATCTTTTCCTATTCAGGAGATGTGCCAGGTCCTAGTCTTTATTAAATTTTTTGTCATTTGATGAATTAAATATAATTATAATGAACTCACTTGGGATTTGATTATAATCTGGGAGGTTTTTCTTTACAATTATATAGCTTCATATTAACTCTTAAATGTAAATGTGTAATCTTTCTCTAAAAGACTGGAGAGTCGCATTCCTCTGAATACTTTACAGAATTGTTATTTGAAAGAATCTTGAAGACTGCACATAGGCCTTCATCAAATCTTTCAACAGCACTCAGAGGCAGGTAAGTGGCCTCTGATATGATTCCTTTTTCATAGATTGACAGATCCAGACCTAAACTGATTCTAAAGACTGTAGGGAATGATGAATGGTCTCTGAGTTTTTGTCTTCTCCCCATGCTCCTATTAGTCAAGGGAAAGCCCGTATTTGCTTCCCATTCACTAGAAGCTCATTCCTGGCCATTAAGTGGGAAAGTGGCAAATGAAGACTATGGGAAGAGCCTGGCTCTGTCATCTTATTTGGTCATATCTTACCAAATGATTTTTTAATATTGGGCCTCACATAATATACAAAAAAGAAAAAAACCTGTATGTTTCTGAATGGCTGAATAGATACATAACAAGGGGTTGATATCGAGCCTTCAATGTTACAAGATATCTAAAAGGGACTTATTCGTTCATTCATTCATTCCTTTTGCTTTTGGCATATCACTTTGATATATGGTATATCTTTCACTCAGTCTGAAAATACTCTATAATTTTATCTTCAGAAGGCCTATAAATGTATTTAATTTTCTTCTTTAAAAAGACTTTGTTTTATGAATCTAGGTCCATTAAAGTTCAAACATTCTTCACTACTTGAATTGAAGTTAAATATTTATTCACTTCACAACACTATGCCAGATGTTATACTTGGCAGTATGAAGAATACAAAGGGTGTAAGGTTTCAGTGTATGCTTCAAAAAGTTCAATGTATTATGGAAAGCATAGCCATTTTTAAACAATAATATGAAAAGATTTAAAAAAATAAATTTAATTATGAATAAATTGTTACAGGAACCCAGAGAACAGAGTATGCATATGTCAGTGGAGAAGGTAAGCAAGGCCACTGTTCTGTATCAGTCCTGGAGGCACCATTCATATTATATTCTATGCATTATGGAGTTCCACAAAGTGGAAATATATTAGGGAAATACCTAGAAAGGGTTTCTTGATGCGGTAGTATATAAGGCGATCCCTGAAAGAACAGTAGAAATTTGTTACCCAGAGATGAGAGGAAGAGCATTCCAGATAAAGAAGGTAGCACGTTCAAAGACTTGGATATGTGAAAGAAAATGTCACATGTAATGAATGACAACTCAGGTAATTGGAGACACCTGAATTGAGTTCCAAAAAAAATTAGTCATCCATCTCCACAAATGGGAATGAATGGGAACAATAATGCTTCAAGAAGAAAGAATGGCAAGAAACAGAATTGTAAAAGAGAACATGGCATATCGAAAAGTGCAAGAAATTTGTGTAGCTAGAATATTATATGTATGATGTGTGACATAGCATATTTTCAGTCTTCAAAAGTTTGAATGAGAGTGGGAAGGGTCTTGTATGCCATGCTAAGAACTTTGTGTAAAACTTCATCTGTTAGAAAAAGAGGAACCACTGAAGGAATTTTTGAGAAATAAAGGGATGATCAAATGTCTGTGTTCAGTTACCATATTGGTTGTAAGAAAAATAAATAGGTGGGGCAAAGAAGAGAAATGTCTATAGGAATGTGTGGAGATCCACAGTGTAAATGAATATTAGAGTTAAATAATCTTACACCAAAATCTCAGCCTCTCCCAACTGCATGACCGTGTATAAACCATTAATTCTGAAGCCTCAGTTTCCTCATGTATAAAATGGAGCACATATTAATAAATATCATGCATGGCTATTGTGAAAATTAAGTGGAATAGCATTTATTAGCACCCAGCATGAAAGAGAATGGATGGGTTAAATGGGTAGTCAAAAATAAAAAAGAGATTGGGGAAAATGGCAGATTAGGGGTGACCTCCTGGCTCTCTGCTCCCAGAGTGGGAGTGAAGAACATGGACACCCACACATGAATGAGGCACTCTGCCACAGGATGAGCTTCGTGAATCTACAGAGAAACAGCGAGGGACAAGCAGTGCTGCGGAAAAATAAGGTGAACTGGAGAAGGGCCTGCAAATACCAGAGAGTGCGGGTCAAACAGAGGGGAGAGCAGCGCGGGACAGCCGCGCCCGGTGGCGGACTGGCCTGGGCAGTGAGATCTGACTCACAGGAAGACGACTCTTCCTTCACCAAACTCCACTCCCACACAGGCAGGGAAGTGCCAGAAGTCAGTGCAAAGTGGTAGCATAGACCAACAAGCGGTTGGGAGCCAAGACAGGAGCAGGGTCCATTTTGAATTCACCATCGCGCGGCGCTGGGTCAGCATTGGAGGGGCGGGACTGACCCGAGCAGGCGCTTCCCAGATCGGACACTGCCCAAGCCCACAGGGGAGAGCTTGGAGGTAGCTTCTTGCCACAGGAGACCGCCAGGACTAGATTCGGGGAGGGGAACACCATAAAAGAGGCTCTTCCCATGGAAATCGCTGAAAGTTCGGCAGGCGCTGGGAGGGACACAGCACAGAGTCCTCCAGCGGATCCGTCCAAAGTCGCCATGGCGGGCAGGGGCGGGCTCAGCAGGCTGCTCTGGGAGGCAGCTCCGGGAGTTGGCAACAGCGGACCCCAGCTCTGGATGCCCTCCCGGTGCGGTCTGCTCCAGTGCTGACTAGCAGTGGGTGGGCAGTCGCCATTCGGGAAGCTCACAGCCTGTGACCACCGGGACTTGTTGGCCGGGCAACAGCCTGAGTCATAACCGCTGCCTGCGCGGCAGAGCTGGTTGCGCCCTGTGAGGAGGAGAGAGGAGGAGAGTAGCACGCACAGCCACTTTTTCTCCCGAATCTGCGGACAGTCTGTCCCAGCCAGGGACTCAAGCCCCACATCCGAAAGGGCGGAAAGGGAGAAAGATCGATATTTCTGCCGAGTTTCCAGCCGGTCTCCGGCGGCCCTGTTCCATTCAGTCACTGGTGCTGTCTGCAAAAGCGGGGAACTGAAGGTGAACTGAGGGAGACCGCTTGTAGAACTGTAGAACTGTGATCCGGGACACATAACCATTCCCTCTGCCAGGCGACTCGACCCTCCGCCCCCGCTCACGCACTGCACTAAAGGGCCTGCCTCCGCCACTAGGCGGAGTAAAGGGGTCGCCTTTTTTTTTCTATTTCTTTTTCTTTTTTTCTATTTCTTCTTTTTCTCCATTTCTTTTACTTTTCCTTTTTTTCTATTTTTTATACATATTTCTATTAATTCTTACTTTTTATTTTTTTCTATCTATCTATCTATCCATATATATATATATATACGCATTTTTCCTCTTTCCTTCTCCTTCCTTTCTTCTTCCTTTTTACTCTCTTTCTACGAGTGTGTATGTGTGTAGGTGTACATCTGAAACCCATGACTGCAGCAGCCCGATGTTGAATCTCCACAGCGGGGCTATTTTGCACCGAAGAGACAGCACACACCCCTAACAGTGTCTATTGACCAAGGAGGCCACTCTTCAAGCTGAGACACGTGGTCACCTCTCTACTGCGACTTGGTAGTTGGATCAGCCAGCCAAATGGACAGATTCCACTACAGGAAAGGCCAAGTAGAGAGTGAAAGAGGCTGTTTTCCCAGTGGGGTCCTGTAGCCTCATTTTTGCAGTGACTTGGTAATCAGTGTCTCCTCCCAAAGAATTAGTTCCCCAGCCCTGGTCCTGCGGAGGAACAAGGGAAGCTGTTCTCTGGACTGTGAACTTGTAGGAGTGGTAGATGATCTCTGACTAAGATCTCACCACAGATATTGCGTACCAAAGGCACTGACCCCACATCCACTGGGGTGGAATAGCAGGACAGGCTGCTTTCTGGTCGGGGTCCCTCAAGGGCCTTAGGCAGGGCTTCTCTAGCAGCCCTGAAGGGTGTACTTTTTACCAGATAGATAATCCTGTCCTTGAAGGGGTGGAATAATAAGGGCCACCACTTCCTGAGCTGAGACGTAAGGTAGTGCCAGGAAGTGCCCTTCCCCCAGTCTGAGGGGTTATCTCCCCCTCTGGCAGGTGAAAACCCACCCTCAGAGGAGGAAAGAAATGAGAGAAGAAGTTTTTCAGGCTGGGCCTTGTGACAGTCTCAGCCAATGCCCCTCCCACAGCCCTACAGGACAGAGCCCACCCCAGAAGGTAGGGAGAAAGGAGAAAAAATACTTTCCCGATAGGACTAGCCTGAATCTGTATGACCTTGGATCTAAGCAAAAGGAGACAGTGTGTTGATGCGATACAGCTGATCGGTTTTGAACACCTGACAAGAACATAACACAAAAGCTTGCCCTTTGTGCCCAGGCTATTGTCATCTTAGGGGCTAGTGGTCTGAGAAGGAAAATCTCAACCAGAGTCCTCAGCAATTGCACCAACTGGCACACCCATTAGGAATTCCTCCAAAAGAGTGCCTACTGAGCCCTGAATAACATACTAGCAGCTCTCTGCTAGCTACGGATCAAGCAATTTCTGAAGTATACTGCCCCAGGCACACTGATTCCTGCTGCTCTTCTCACCACACCTTAAGTGGTAACAAGGCTCAAGTAGCCCTTGGGAGAGGCAAAACATTTCCCAAAGACTCAGGCTTTTGTATGTCCCACTTGGGATTTTAGAACTCAATTGAAAGGTTCTGGAATACCTTGACAACTGACCCCTCCACGCAAAATTCAAGCAACAAAAGAGAGAGCAACCTCATAACTAAACCCAGCGCCTTCCAACTCAACCAAGTAGTCGATAGCGGAGTCATACACTCAAAAGTGATCCAACTCCTGGAAAGCTAATCAAGGAAAAGAAACTCACTAATCTCTGTAAGCAGAAGGAGCAGACAACAGGCCAGAGATAATCCAACAGGCCAAACCCCACCAAGACAGCACAAGACCAGGGAACATCTCTTCAGCTCTGCCAAGGAACATACCTTTGGAGCCCAAAATTAAGTTCATAAACCAGTCATAGCACATCCAGTCTTTGACAAAGTAGCCCGATGAGAAAGAATCAAGGAAAGAACACAGGAAACATGAAAGATCAGAGAGAAAAGGCGCCTCCAAAAGAAAATATTCGATCTCCATCAACAGATACCAATGTACATGATACGATTAAGCTGACAGAGGAAGGATTCCGATTATGGATTGTAAGGAAACTGAACGGAATAGAAGAGAAAATAGAATCCCAACATAAAGAAACCACGAGAACAATCCAGGAAATGAATGAAAAATTTTCCAGAGAAATGGAAATACTAAGGAAAAAACAAACAGAAATTTGGTCAATGAAGGAGGAATTCAGGGAACTTCAAAACACAATGTAAAGCCTCAAGAACAGAATGGATCATGAAGAGGAAAGAATCTAAGAGCTTGAAGATAATGTCTATGTGCTGAACAAATCAAATGAAGAAAAGAAACTCAGAAGCAAGAGAAAAGACCAAAGCTTTCAAGAAATGTGGGATTATGTAAAGAAACAGAACCGTAGATTCATTGGTCTTCCAGAGAGAGAGAAGAAGATGATACTCAAGGGCTGGAAAACTTATTTCATGGAATACTGGAAGAAAATATGCCAGGCCTGGCCAGAAAGCTGGACATCCAGACACAAGAAGCACACAGAACTCCTGGGAGACTCAATGAGAAAAGGAAATCACCACGTCACATAGCTATTAGACTGACCAAAGTAAATACGATAGAAGCAATTCTTCGAACAGCGAGACGAAAGCAACACATAACCTATAAAGGAAAGCTGATCGTACTAACTGCTGATTTCTCATGTGAAAACCTACAAGCCAGAAAGGACTGGGTCCCTATCGTTAATCTTCTAAAACAGAATAATGCCCAACCCAGAATTCTTTATCCGGCAAAATTAAGCTTCATCTATGAGGGAGTAATAAAATCCTTCCCAGACAAGCAATCACTGATAGATTTTGCAAAGACCAGACCAGCCGTACAGGAAGTACTCAATCCTGCATTACTGACTGAACAGCATAATACACACTCTTCAAACTAAAATCATTCAAGAGTTAAAGCCTAGAACGTGGAGCTCACGATGGCTCAAGGAGTAAAACAAAACAACAGGATTCCACCCAACAATATGAATGGAAATCTACCACAATTCTCAATCCTCTCAATAAATGTGAATGGCCTGCACTGTCCTCTGAAAAGACAAAGGCTGGTAGAGCGGATAAAAATCCACAAGCCTAGTATCTGCTGCCTACAGGAAACGCATCTAACCCACAAAGATGCCTTCAGACTAAAGGTCAAGAGATGGAAAACTATCATCCAGGCAAATGGAAGTCAAAAGAAAGCAGGGGTAGCTATACTATTTTCAGATAACATAAGCCTTAAAGTAGCAAAAGTAAAAAAAAGACAAAGATGGCCACTATATATTAGTGAAAGGGAAGACCCAACAAGAAGAGTTTACAATCCTTAATATCTATGCACCCAATACACGAGCACCCAGTTACATAAAGCAAACTTTGTCTGATCTAAACAAGATGATAAACAATAAAACCATAATAACAGGGGATTTCAACACCCCACTGAATGAACTGGACAGATCTTCCAAACAGAAAATAAGCAAAGAAACAATGGATTTAAACAGAGCTCTTGAACAAAAAGGAGTGACAGACCTCTACAGAACATTCCACCCAAATAAAACTGAATATACATTCTTCTCATCAGCCCACGGAACTTTCTCCAAAATTGACCACATACTAAGCCACAAATAAGACCTCAACAAATTCAGAAAAATAGAAATTATACCGTGTACTTTCTCAGACCATAGTGGCTTAAAATTATAATTCAATTCCAACAGAAATACTCGCCACCTCACAAAGTCATGGAAATTAAACAATCTATTTTTGACTAACTCCTGGGTCAAGGAGCAAATACAAAGGGAAATCAAGAACTTCTTCGAACTAAATGATAACAGAGAAACAAGCTATCAAAACCTATGGGATACAGCAAAAGCATTCCTGAGAGGAAAACTAACAGCAATAAATGCTCATATCCAAAAAACAGAAAGATCAGAAACTGAAAACCTAATAAATAGAATCAAGGACTTAGAAAAGGAAGTGCTAACCAACCCCAATCCAAACAGAAGAAAAGAAATAACTAAGATCAAAGCACAATTAAACGAAATTGAGAACAAGAGAACTATACGCAATATCGACAAAACCAAAAGCGGGTTTTTTAAAAGATAAACAAAATTGACACCCCACTGGCTAGATTGACTAAAATCCACAGGGAAAGGTCTCTAATAAACTCAATCAAAAATGAAAAAGGAGAGGTCACAACAGATGCTATGGAAATACAAAACATTATTTTTGATTACTACAAAAACCTATATGCCCAAAAACTATATAACGAGGAAGTAATGGACAAATTCTTGGAAACATACAACATCCCTAAGTTCACCCAAGAGGTAACAGAATATCTGAATAGACCATACTCATGCTCAGAAATTGGAGCAGCAATCAAAAACCTCCCAAAACAGAAAAGCCCCGGACCAGATGGCTACACTCCAGAGTTTTACCAAACTGTCAAAGAAGAACTCACAGCTATACTACAGAAATTATTCCAAAATATCGAGAAAGATGCCATCCTTCCTAACTGATTCTTCGAAGCCCAAATCACCTTGATATCAAAACCAGGAAAGGAGACAACAAAAAATGAAAACTACAGACCAATATCCCTCATGAACATAGATGCAAAAATCCTCAACAAAATCTTCCCAAATAGAATTCAGCAGCACATCAAAAAAATAATTCACCATGACCAGGTGGGCTTTATTCCAGGGATGCAAGGCTGGTTTAACATACGCAAATCTATAAATGCAATTCGCCACATAAATAAAAGCAAGACCAAAGACCATATGATTCTTTCGATAGATGCAGAAAAAGCATTTGACAGAGTCCAATACAGCTTTATGATAAAAACTCTCATCAAAATAGGCATAGACGGCTCATTCCTTAAAATTATCAAGTCCATCTAGGAGAAACCCAGTGTCAATATCATATTGAATGGGGAAAAATTGAAACCATTCCCACTTAGAACCAGAACCAGACAAGGCCTCCCTCTATCACCACTTCTAATCAGCATAGTGCTCGAAATCCTCGCCACAGCAATTATGCAAGAGAGAGGTTTTAAGGGTGTCCAAATGGGGATAGTTGAGACCAAACTCTCCCTCTTTGCTGATAATATGATATAATATCTAGAAAACCCCAAGGACTCATCTCAGAGACTCCTAGAACTGATAAACGAATTCAGCAAAGTCTCAGGCTACAAAATCAATACACACAAATCTGAGGCATTCATATATGCCAACAACAGTCAAGCAGAAGATCAAATCAAAAACACAATTCCTTTTACAATAGCCTCAAAGAAAATTAAATACCTAGCAATATATTTAACGAAAGATGTAAGAGACTTATACAGGGGGAACTACGAAACACTAAAAAAAGAAATTGTAGAAGATGTAAACAGATAGAAAAACCTACCTTGCTCATGGATTGGTAGAATCAATATC
>NW_012156284.1:6666255-6688806 GCF_000956105.1 Propithecus coquereli
TATAAAGAATTCCTGTTACATTTAACACAGGATTTTTAAAAAATAAAATTTCTATTTGAGAACCAATGCCAGGAAACCAGGAAACCACTCAATTCACAGGCCACCTGCATTTTGAAACTAGTTCTTAATTCTATTTCCAAAATTTCAGTAATCGGGGAAAGTATTTCGTCACAGAAAATAATACACAACAATATATATTTTAGCAGATTTTTAGCATATTATACGGCTTCCAGTGTTACAACTTTACTTGAAACTGAAACTTGCTAATGTTTTCAGAGATGCATATTCAGTGTTATAATAATAAAAATAATTGACAGTATTGAGAGAGATTTAGTGTTCTTTCCCTACAAAAATCTTGTCACGGTTAAATCCAAACACAATGTGCATGATGTTGTGTTTATAATGCTCTTGGTATTTTCTCTTTAAAGTTCACTACAATTCAGTTACATTTTCTACTCACATTAACTTTGCCATCACAGGTGTGACCATACATTTTATTCAAATCAACTCTGATTTTGTAGGGCTTAGTTTTTTATAAATTTGTATAACTAGATCCCAGTTGTCTCTTCAACACAAATGAAACTCAAGACATTCTCTTTAATTAAGATAGCCTTTGATATTATTTGTGGCTATATCATTTGAAAATTGACAGGTGTTCTTTCACAGCAGTATCATGTACTCATGTTTCTCATCATGCCTTATCAAATAAGCCAATAAAGCATTGATTTCATTCAAAATGCCCTACAACATTTCATCCTTTATTATTCCAATTATTGAATTTTGAGTGTATACACTTTTCCAGGAATCAACTTCTGATACCCCAAGGGAAATTATTTTACTCATTTTAACTTTCACTTTGATTTCTAGAAATGCCAAATATTTCCTTTATACACAGATGAAATACATGTTCTTAAGAGCAAATACTGATTTAAATAAATAAGTATAATATATTTTAATATAAGAAAAATATTAAAAGCACTATACATATCAAGTCATTGCTACTATTTTGCTGTAAAGATATAATGTGGTTGCTGTCTAGAGTAAGATGGTGTAGGTCCCAAGAAAAGGCCCGTTATATAATATTTGCATAATATAGGGCAATTATTTAAACTTTCTGAACCTAAATTTCTTTACCTGAAAATGAAGATAGTTGTGCTATCTATTATGGTTGAAGTGATTATTAAAAGATGTAAGGCATGAATCAGTATTGGTCTTTGTGTTTTATTTTGGTTTCCCTTTATTTGAAACTTCTTTCTTTGTTTTGAAAATCATCCACTGTGTGAGAACCTTAGGAGATCAGATATGATCTCTTATCCCCGGTACCACACATGATCTAAACTTAGCCAAAAACCATGCTGAAGCATGAAACTTCATATCTGAAATAAGTAGCACAAGAAACAAGAACAATATAGAATTTACCACAGTAGCACTTGTGGTTCTGTTAGGTAGACAGTCAGGATCTCTGGTTCTTCTCAGGAAAAGGGTTCCCTGTTTTGGTGCTGTTTCAAGCAATTGCTCCATCTGGGAAGAAGGATAAGGGTGGGCCCTCCATTTTGGTGTTGCCCCACACTTAAACCTATCCAGAGGAACTGCTACACCTGGGGAAGAAGGGAATGGAACCATTGCTCCACCTGGGAAGAAGCATAAGGGCGGGCCCTCCATTTTGCTGTTGCTCCACCCTTAAACCTATCTGGAGGAACTGCTACACCTGGGGAAGAAGGGACTGCTTTATCTGAGAATTTCCTGCCCTGGAATAAGATTTAGAAAGTGATCTAGAGTAACCTAAGGGTAATGAATATGCCATTAGCTTGAATCTGCATTGTGGGTCATCCTCCTAGGTAGGCTTTCTTAGAGGAAGCTCCTATAGGCAAATGGAATTTTGAGGACACCTGTTGATCATTTGATAACATCCTATACCTCCAAAGAGCCTGTATCCAGACTGGGCTAATAAAAGGAAATGATCCCAGAAGTCAGGAGGAAGTGAGTGAGTGAGTGAGTGAGTGAGTGAGTGAGTGAGTGAGTGAGTGAGTGAGTTGGTTTGTCCTTCTTCACTGGTGGAGACAGACCTGTTTTACTCTACAAGAAAAAGCTGCTCTTGTGAAACTGCTCCCTACCTGAGGTTACTCTGTATTGACCTTGCTGGTAAGTTTTTTCAAGAAAGGAGTCAGAGGATGGGGATAATAGTCTGGACTTGACATTTTTGTGTGTCTGATCATTCTTCCACCAAGAACACACCAAGAACCAAGGACAGACTCCCACCTTGACATCTTTCATGCCAAAACCCAAGATTCTGACAGTTCTGGTAAGGGCATTTAATATATTATTTACCAATCTAACCATGAAAGTCACAAAACCAAGTATTTTCATTGACGTGCACTACATTTTAAGTGTAATCTAAAGGACAAAAAATCAGGACTGTTTTTTCCAGTATAGAAAAAAGGGTTAACAAGTTGGCTGTTTCTAAGATATCCAGTGTTTTGTACTCCATTATGTTTCTTTCATAAGCACTTTTCAGGATTTAGGGAATTTGGGGTATATGAAAAATCCTGCAATCATAATTAAACATTCATCTGTTCCATATATCTGCTGTATAAATGGCATTTCTACTATGCAGATTTCCATTTATCACTGAAATAATGATAATTATAAAGGATAAGGATCTTGGTCTTTATCATGTAAGAAAATGGAAACATTTGAAAGGATTTAAACGGGAAAATAACATGGTCAGATCTGTACCTTAGAAATATCACTCTGGAATAGACGGAATGCAAGCAAAGAGGAGTTAGGTTAGAAAGATTTTGTAGTTACGCAGATAAGGAAAGATGAAGTCTTGGACTAAGTAACAGTTGGAATAAAAAGGAGGATCAATTTGAGAATAATTAGGGAAATTTAACTGACAAAGCTTGTTGACCAGTTGGATGCGGGGAATGAGGTATGGAAGAGAGAACAGAATGACTTCTAGGTTTTTAATGTAAGGGTTCATTTCTGAATAGGCCATACTTTTATTTTTCATATTTTTAAGCCAAACAGTATTGAGAAAAGTATTCTTTACATTATTTTTACAGAAAATTTCAAATATATCCAAAGTAAAGAAAAGAATATAATGTATACATTTCTCTCCATGTTCCAGTTAACTATTACAATTACTTTAGAAATTACAAGAAATTAGTGAAACATTTCCTGATGTGGTTGTACCATTTTACATTCCTTCCAGAAATGTGAATTTCAGTTACTCCATATCCTTATCAACATTTTTTGTTGTCAGTCTTTATAACTTTAATTATTCTAACTGTGAAAGTTATAAAGTGTTTAGAGGTGTCAGAATTTTTTTTTAAATTTAACAGTGTATAAGTTGGAGAGATGCCCCTTAGTCATTTTTAATTTTGTTGCATTATAGCAAGAGATTATGGCACATGTGATTTCTAATTTTTGAATACATTGAATTTTTTCTAACTTACTATATTTTCAGATGTGCAAATATTCCATTTGTTTCTGAAAATAGTATTCAGTATTTGGTACAAATTTCCATACACCTACAGTCTATTCTCATTAGTCATGGTAGTTATGTTCTATAAAGTCACTGCAAACACTGAATTAGCAAATAAGGAACCAGTGGTCTTAAACGAACCAGTGGTCTTAAATGAACCAGCAGTCTCAAAGGAAAGGAACAACTGTGTAACCACAAAGTTACATGCTGTTAAATTAAACTGGCCTGAGGCTGCCTCTATACTTCGATTTCATAAGCATCGAAGCATCATTACATTAATATGTAAACAAACTACAACTTAACTGAAGAGTATATTCTTGTAACAAATAGCTGAGTCTTAGGCAATCATAGTCTCCTAACTGATCAGACCATGTCCATATAACACAAAGGACTTTTCACACCATACCTGGATAAGGAAAACACCAAGCTGTAACCAACTGAGCTGGTTCTGTACCTCACTACCATTTTCTGCCTGCCCATATTGCTGAGTGGACCTCTCTGAACTTCTCTAGATTCTTTGCTGAAATAAACTCTGCCAAATTTAATGTCTGAAGTTTTTTTCTTAACAGTACCTACAAGCCTCTGATCACAATGATTTTATCAGCTGACCAAACATAACATAACCTTGTTTTATGCGTTTCTGTTTAAAGATATCTTATTTAATATATATTGACTCATTAAAATTTTTGAAATGAAAACAAAACCCTAAGCATCCCCAACCAGCTGAATAGAGTCCCTTGGCCAAGAATACCCCAGAAAAACTTTAATAACTAGGTTTCCTCACTTCATAAACTATGTTGGCACTGGGTAAATATGAGGAAATATACTCTTGAGTGTCTCTAATTAAATGAATTAATTTGATCAATTGTGTAAAGTGCCTAGCACTGTGCCTGGCCTTTAATAAAGACTCAATAAATGTCAAAAAAACAAAAAACCTCGGTTTCCCAGTCATGACGAGATGGAGGTCTGTCACATCTCAGTATACCTTATTCCTTGCTAATGTTTACCAGGTTCTTTCCTAAGAGTTAAAACAAAAAATCAGCTTTGAAAAACAAGGAACAAGACTCATTCTTCCACTCCCCTCCCTTTTTGCAATTTCCATGTGACAATTAACCAGTTCACAACACATTCCTTCCTGAAAACGACCACTGACCATGGATTCCTGAACCTCTCATATTAAAATCTAGAATATTAGTGTTAAATAAGGATCACTTCTTGGCCCGATAAGATTCAGGTTGTAATCATCGTAGTTTGCCTTTGATAATCGTGGGAGAGTTGAAGAGCTAGTGGCAGGCCACAACTGATCATGTATGTTTTTACGTCAGATGTTGGAGCTTGCCATTTCTTCTGATGTCTATGATTACCCTAAAAACTGTCATACTACTCTTGTCTCATTGGCTACTTTGAGAGTCTCCTAAGATATCCTGTCTCCATAAATCTAAATTTTCAAGCTGGAGCCTTAGGTCAAGTATAAGAATCAGCTAGGTCAACCAACTCATCTTAATTTGCCTGGGACTTTTCCAGTATTATCACAGAACATTCTGGGAAAGCTGAGATAGTTGGTCACCCTAGAATCAGACTTTTTTCCTTTCCCCTCAACCTCCTAATTGAAGGGACTAGAATTATACAGGACTTGGCTCTACTTCTCTCTAGCACCAACACTTATGTCAAAATCATTTTCAGTGAGATCCTTAAGAATCATTTTCAGTAAGATTCTTAATTTTGTCTTCATCGGACACTTTTCTGGATGCAAATTATGCTACTGCTCAGAATAAACAAATGAGAATATGGGGCCAGATTTACTGTTTTTACATATGTTAATTACTCTGACAATTGCTGCATGATCCACACCTGTTGGTTATGGGTCTTGATTTTAAATTTCTAGGGGTTGATTGTGAAGAACATCAGTTGCTTAGTTTTGGGTTTGTGTGTGTTCATGTGTTTATGCTCAAAGTTTTCCATTTCTCTGCTCTTATCTACTTTCTTTTCATCTTTCCACACAGATATTTATTTTTTCATTATTAATAGCACATGCTCATTGTAAAAAGTTCCAGTATATAGATTATAAAGAAGAATAAAAATTCTAGAATCACTCCACTACAAAATAACCAGATATTAACATTTGGGGGATCAGCCTCTTATACATCTCTTCAGTCCTTCAGACAGGTACATGCAGCCATGTGCAAGCATTCACACACATGAACAAATTTGCATAACAGATCATATATATGCTGTCTTTGTTATGAATACATTTTCAATTTTTTTCTGCTTATCTCTTTCCTTTCCCTTCACCCCTTACCTGGCACCACACAACACACACAGAATTAAACAATGATCATTGTTTTCTTCAGCATTTTCTCCCTACTTATATTATCTTTATTTCAATTAAAATGGCCTTAATATTTAACCATTCAGAATGATCTGCTTCCATGTTTCAAGATATAAGAACCCTTTCTTGTTTACCAATTTGAGGTAGGCATACCTGCATATTTGTATGCAATAATTTCTATGAAACACTGAATGAGGAGGCATGTGTTTCTAGTTCTTCACCATGAAAAATTAGTCAAAATATCTTTTTAAAAATTGATATTGTAAGTTTCATATTCCAAGTTTTTTTATAAAGAATATACACATTTGTGACTGGATACAATACAAATTACTAACAATAACAAATATTTGAAATGTAAGTTAGAGATATAAATATGAAAGTGAAAAGTATGCCTGTGAAAACAACCCATAAAAGGGGATGATTTTTAAATTACCATTTTATTGATATTTTGAATTCTCAAAAGACCATATACTAAATTATCAATGTTAATGTTAAGTTTTCCATTACAACATTGACCCAATTGGATTTCTCACATTTTAAGAAAGAAACAATAAACCTTGAATTAGAAATGACCTACACACAAAGATCCCCAAAACACAAACAAGCAAATAATATCATAAATATTTTTTACTTATTTAACATGTACTTATTCTTTTCTAATTTACTTGGTACATCTAATGTAAGGATAATCCCAAAATGGAAAATATATAATTTCTCATAAGCAAATATAGCTGAAAAAGTTGGTTGGCATCTGACAGGCTCAATTTATCAAAACATATCAATGTTCACATAAAGTAATGAATGGCATGTGTCTTTAATATATCAGAATAAATATCTGTTTAAAACTTTGTACATTAAGATATTAATATATTATAAAGAAACTTAAATTTTATGTGAATATTCACGACATTTTATTCTCAAGTCCTGTTTCTAGGTTTTCAAATTTGTGCAAAATTCTGGAAATCACTGTCAGGCTCATCTTCCTAAATTACTGGTTTCATCAAGACATTACCTATTCAATCACTTACAATGCCCACTGAACTAACCTCAAATTCTTCCACCTGAGTTTCAAGGCTATTAATCTTAGTATCTTACTGAATCATTTTTATCCAATTTGTTTTCCAAATTTGACTCAAAAGTAGCCTCTTATTTTGGCAATCTAATTTTTTTCTTTTCTTTTTTTTTTTTTTTTTTTATCTTATCTCCCAAACATAGAAGACTGCTTAGTTCTGGGTGTCGATACGTGTCTTAAAGAATCCCTTCCTTAGGTTTTGCCTATGTAATTAGCTCCCCCAAATTTAAGTAATGATAGCAGCTATACCAGAAAACCATGCTGTGGCCTTGGATACCCTTCTTATTCTCCAATTTCTTCCATGAAAAAATAGGGTTAATTATATCTATGTATAACTGTGTAAGGATTAATTGAAGTAATATTTGTAAAGCACCTAGCAAAATGTCTTATAAATAGTAGGTGCTCAATAAATGCTCATTGAAGTACAAACTACAAAGGTAACTTCTTTGAAGGGCCAATTTACATTTATATGCATAAGTTCTAGTGTATTTGTTATAATAATCATAATAAGCATGGATAAAATTTATGGAAAAGTTATGGTTATTACATTTTGTTATTTTCATTGAATTTTTTAGAATTTATAGATGGAATGTGGAAGTCATAAAATGAATGAATAAAATAATTATTACACATAATATATTTGTACAGCATATTGTTACTTACAAATTATCTTTTCATGCAATCTCTTATTTTAACCTAGGTGAAAAATAAGGAACTATTATTAGTACCATTTTATAGATGTGAACACTGAGACTTAAACAGACTAAGGAACCAACCTAGATAGAGAAGATATAGTTCAAAAAATCCATTTGACAACAAATCAATTGCTTTAAAACCTTGTTCAAGAATTATATTAAAAAGATGTATCACAGAGCTTTTTGTATGTAGAGTACATGTGTGTGTTTATAGGATGATGTGCTCTTCTTTGTTGCAATACTGCACACTGGTTATATAAATAAGAATATGTGCAATTTAATTGGAGTTAAATTATTATGTTATTTGTCTAATGTTTAATATCTGATGGTTTTACTTTGTCCTGAATGATAGTTTAGAGATTTGATATCTCATCCCCTATTACGTCGGGATAACATGCTACGAATAGTGATTGAAAACATACCTCTAAATAAACCTGTGCTTTTCTATGGTCTATTATTTCATGAAATCTTGGGCCACCGTTTGATTATTATTAATTCTGCTTTCTTGCTCAATGAATGTTGACTAAGTCACAATATGTCATCATTGTCAGGAAGGATCCAAGTCACCAATAAGGAATATAATGGTGACTGGATTATTGTGTATTACCTCTTTGCCCACTGATCTCTATTTTGTGCATAATTACTTTTTATATTTAAATCTATCAATCTTTGTTTCTCAAAAGGATTATGTGGACGAATTCCAAATGCAAAGGAATGGAGTTAAAAAACACTATTGTAAACAAAAATTAATAGAAAAAAGAATGGAATAAAATTTGAAAAGATTTCTATAAATGTTGATGTAGCACCGGCTTACTCCTTGTGTTATAAATGAGCAATATACAATGTAGATATAAAAATCTTCAAAATATGTCACTTAAATTTTCCTTAGTGAATATAAACTCAAGCACAAACTCATCTCATATCTTTCCTAATTAATGCTTATTTAAGCAAATTAATATTCTTTCTACCAATAGATATGAGCAACTTTTCATGAAAAGTGTTTTAAAAAGCCTATTTGCTCCCATTCGGAGTCAAGATATGTATTGAGGCCCATGGGGAAGCATACATATTATAAATGCATGGAGTTAACATGCAGCCCAGCATTGGGGCAAAGGGGAGGCAGATACCATTGTGGGACTGTATTCCTGTTACCAGGGACTGGTCCCTCACTGTCAAGTTGGTCTTGATTACTCATTGTTCCTTTGGTTTGATAGTGTCCATCCAATGTTCTATATTCTGGTCTGTATCCACACTGATTAACCTTATTGTACTGGCTCTGCTAAAAGTGTCCAAATCCCTTCATCTGACCAAAAAAATAAGGAAAATGTTATCGTTCATATAAGAGAGCCATGCTAAAGATGGATCTTGAGAATTCTAACACAAATGCTAAGGAAAAATTGAAGGATTTTAGTACATAAAATTCTGTTTGAATTGTTGCAGAACTGACTGTTCATTTCTTTATGTATTCATATTATCTAGATGAAGTTCTAATATAATCATTTTGTATTTAGATTTTGATTCAATTGACATTTATCAGGAGTCTCCAATGAGCTAGGCAGTATGTGAGGGAGCTTTTCCATTTCTTATCTCTTTAAAAAAAAAAAAAACATAAACCTGCAGGATATACAAGGCTAGTTTTATAATATAATGGATAAGAAAACTGGATTCAGAAGTAAGTTTAGTTGCCCAAGGTTATATAGCTAGTAAGTAGCAGAACCAGAATGAAAGCTCACTTCCACACCCAAAGGCCAAGGCTATGTGAATATGCATTGAGAAGTAAATAAAAATACAATATGTCCTTTCTGCATATATAATGGCCTTTATTTTTAATTCGACAAATTTATAAAGTAAACCACATAAAGCCTCAAAAATATGGAAGGATCTCTTTTAACAGGAATAAACTTCTGTAGCCTATAGGAAAGTAAAGCTAACATAGCATAATGGGAAATAATATATTAGAATTCAGAAAGTAGATTGTAAGTAATGAGAAGTGTTATCTCTATAGAAGAATTATAGAGCTCTCTTTCAAGCACAATATATCTACCTAAAAATTACTCTTGGGAACTAAACCCTTATCCATTTGACAGAATCAAATGAATTTAGAGGGGTAACAGGAATAGCAAACAGAGGCACAAGATAAATAACTCCACATCCCCATACTGTTAATTCTATTCATATTCAAGTAATATTATTTAGCTTCCATTTATGCTAGACAGTAGGATTGGTGCTTTAAATGGATGTTTGAATCTAATTTTAATAATTTTTAAAGGTAACTATTTCCATCATCATCATCATCATCATCATCATCATCATCATCCCTGTGATTGTTAGTTTTATGAGTCAACATGGCTAGGTTGCAGTACCCAGTTATTCAATCAAACACTAATATAGGTGTTGCTATGAAGGTAATTTTTACATGTGGTTGTCATGTACAATTGGTTGATTTTAAGTAAAAGATATTACTTCAATGATGTAGGTGTGTTTCATCCAATCATTTGAAAGGCCTTAAAAGTAAAAATTGAGAGTTCTCTGAGGAAGAAGAAATTCTTCCAGAAGTCTCACTGCGGAGAAAAGGTGAGGGGGAGAGGCAAGATGGCAGATGAGAAACACTTCCAGCCAGAGCATCTCAACAAGAAGGAGAAATTTTAGATGAAAGAGAAAAATACAGACAAACATAGATCAGATGAGGGTCAGAAGGAAGGGTGCTTGAACCTACAGGACACTCCACAAGAGGAGGCTGTGGAGCAGAACTAGAAGGAGAAAGGTACTGGAAGGGATTAAGCCCCAAGATGCTTAGAGACCAGCAAGAAGGATAGGTGAAGTAGTTAAAATTCCCCTCTCTTGCATCTCAGACTGCTGGTGGGCTCCTGAGCTGCTGGAGAGACTTGCCAACATCAGCCCAGAGACTGCTGCTGCCAGTGAGTGGAGAGCCTCTTGCAGACAAGGAACCAGGCTCCCAGCTCCCTTGGAGTGCCTCCCACCCCACAGATGCAAATCAGTCAACAGGTGCCATATTGCTTCTCTATCCACTGAGGGCCTTTGTCCTCCTTGGGGTGCCTCAACTCCTCAGGATCCATCTTTCTCATCCCTACACAGTCATTTCTCAACTCTGGCACAGACTGTAGGAGCCACAGGGGTCCAGTGAGTCCCAGGAGATCTGTGGGACTCCAGAGCCCGGTCATTCTGGGAGAACTGCCTCCCAGAGAGAGGGTTGGAGAATACCAGTGTGCAGTCCTTCCTCCACCTAGTCCTTCATTCTCCCCTTCCCTTCCCCTATCTGCCACTGTTGAGAGAGACAATTTAGCCACCACCTGGAAGCATCCACAGGGAATGGGTCTCAGACCTTTCCTTTTGGGGCCCTGAAGTGGACCGAGGGGTGCTTGGACTGTGAGCTCCCTACCTGATGGCCCACCCTGGTGTTACTAGCCCAGTGACTCCAGCAGAGTGGGGAAAACCCCAAGGCAGAGTGACATTGGTCCAGCATGGGCAGCCTGTGGATGACTTGGGACCAGCATTCTTCTCCCTGACATGGTCAGGGATTGATCTCCAGGCTCAGGGGACAGGCCTGCCAGACCAGATACTGTATACCCAGGTCTGAATGGAATTGCCTGGGGGCACAGAAGAGATATTTGTGAATTAGTCTACTGAAGTGTGTGTGCCTTCAGGAGCAGATCAGAGTGGGTCCTATCTGCAGCATGCTCAAGGAGCACCTGTCCTCCTGTGGGAGGGCCATGCTACCAGCTCAGGCCAAGATCCTGGGCAGGGAAACTCCTGGCCTGCATCACAGTCATGAGGGAGCTCACCTGGCTTGAGGTCCTGCCTGTCAGCACAGGCATGGGAGAAATTGCAGAATAGGGGAAGTTCAAAACGAGTGAAACCTGTTCCAGACTGCCAGACTGCGAGTCTTAGAGAGCCCCACCTCCACACCCATACTTACTGGTTGAGTGGGGCCACTTCAGCCCATCCCTGGAAGATTTGCTCAGAGGTGGGGAACAGACTTTTGACCCCTGCTAAAAACATTCATGGAGCTGGATGGCAGGGTCACCCAACCCAGTCCTGCCCAGTCCCACTTCCCGACCTGACCCTGCTAAGGTGGAGAATAAGGACTCGCCTGGAAGTCCCAGGGCCCCACCAACCACCTGAAGCACTAGAGTGCATCTCCAGAGGAACTAAAGGCAGTTATAGGACCCCAAAGCAGCATTGCAGCTTGTTCCTCCTGGCAACCTCCACCTACTGACAGGGAGATCAATTTTCACGCCATTTTACTACATTTACTGACTCATCCATCATACAGGGTGTGGTTGATTCTCACCCACGAGCACCATCTATTAGCTTAGAGACTAAGTTGGGCATGTCATTATCTAACCAAAAATCCAAAGGTAAGAAACAACAGTTGCTCCAGATGGGAAGGAATCAGTGAAACAACTTTGTAAGTATGAAGAATCAAATAAAAGACACCCCCCAAAGAGAACACCAGCTTTCTAGCAATGGATGCCAACCAAAATCAGAATATTGAAATGAGAGATGAAGAAATTTGAACATGGATTGTAAGAAAACTCAATGAAATGAAAGATAAAATGGATAACCAATGCAAAGAAACACCAAAAAAATCCAGAAAATTAATAAAAAATTCATTAAATAAATTGAAATATTAAAGAAAAATCACACATAATTTCTGGAAATGAATAATTTATTCACAGAATTACAAAAACAGTGGAAACCTCAAAATAGGCTAGATCATGCAGGAGAAAGAATCTCAGGATAGAAGTCAACACCTTTCAATTAAACAAATTAGTCGCAGAGATAGAGAAGAGAAATAAGAGAAAAGAGCAAAGCCTACAAGAAATGTTGTATAATGTGAAGAGGTCTAACATAAGAATCATATACTTCCCTGAGGGAGAAGAAGAAAAAATGCAAGGGTTGGATAAACTATTTGAGAACATAATGGAGGAAATTTCCCTGGCCTTGCTAGAAATCTAGGTATCCAGGTACAAGAAGCTCAAAGAACTCCTGGGAGATTCATTGCAAACAGGAACACACCATGACACACAATCATCAGACTGGCCAAAATAAACATGAAAGAGGACCTCCTATGATCTATAAGGTGAAAGAAGCAGGTAACCTACAAAGGAAAACACATCAAAATAACTGCGGATTTCCCAACTGAGACCTTACAAGCCAGAATGAACTGAGACTCCATAGTCAGTCTTCTCAAACAGAATAATACCCAGCCTAGAATTTTGTATCCTGAAAAACTAAATTTCTTGTATGAAGAAGAAATAAAGACCTACCGAGACAAGCAAATGCTGAGAGAATTCATCAAGATAAGATCAGCCCTCCAGGAAGTACTCAGAACAGTGTTACACATGGATGAGCACAATAAACACTCACCAGTGTAAACTCATCCAAAACCTAAAAGTCACAGGCCAGATACCTCAATAGCTTAAGAGAGAAAACTAAGCAATAAAGTTCAACTCAACAGGATGAACAGAAATATGCCCCACTTATCAATTCTCTCAATAAATGTGAATGGCTTGAACTGCCCACTAAAGAGACACAGGCTGGCCAAAAGGATGAATATATATAAGCCAAGTATCTTCTGTCTTTAGGTAATACATCTAACCTACAAGGATGCATTCAGACAAAAGGTAAAGGGATGGAAAACAATATTCAAGGCAAGTGGAAACCAAAAGAAAGTTGGTGCATCAGTACTGATTTCAGATAACTTAGTCTTCAAATGAACAAAAGTAATGAACAAAGGTGATCACTATATAATGATGAAGGGTACAATTCAACAAGAAGATATAAGAGTTCTAAATATTTATGCACCTAACTCAGGTGCACTCAGATTCATAAAGAAAACCCTACTTGATCTAAACAAAATGCTGAACAGCAGCACTGTAATATCCAGGGACTTAGCACTCCTCTTACAGAATAGTACAGATCCTCAAAACAGAAAATAAACAAAGAAAAATTGGACTTAAACTGAACTCTAGAACAAATGGGCCAGACTGATATTTACAGAACATTCTACCCAAAAACAATTGAATATACATTTTCTCATCAGCTCATGGGACATTCTCTAATATTGACCATATCCTAGGCCACAGAACATGTCTCAACATTTTTTTTTAAAAAAATAGGAATAGTATCATGCATCTTCTCAGACCACAGTGGAAAAAAAATAGAAATCAACTCCAACAGAAACACTCACCTCTACACAAAATCATGGAAACTAAACGACCTTCTGATGAACAATTATTTAGTTAAGGAGAAAATTAAGATGGAAAGCAAAAGATTCTTTGAAGTAAATGAAAAAGGAGACATAAGTTACCAAAATTGGTGGGACATATCTAAAGCAGTCTGAGAGGAGAATGTATAGCCATAAATGCCTACATTCAAAAGACAGGACGTCCACACATTAACAGTCTAATGAATCATCTCAAAAATTGGAAAAGGATGAGCAAACCAACCCCAAACCTAGCAGAAGAAAGGAAATAACAAAGATCAGAGCAGAACTAAATGAAATCGATAACCAAAAAAAAAACTATACAGAAGATCGATAAAACAAAAAGTTGGTTCTTTGAAAAAAATAAACAAAATTGACATGCCTCTTGCTAGATTAACCAGAAGCAGAAGAGAAAGTACTCTAGTAAGCTCAATCAGGAATGAAAAAGGAAAATCTACAAATGATACTACATAAATACAAAGTTTCACCTATAAATAGTATAAAAATCTCTGTTCACATAAACTTTAAAACACAGAGAATTTGTCTTAGAAACACACAGCCTCCCTAGGCTCAATCAGGAATAAATAGAATTCCTGAACAGACAAATATCAAATACAAAAATTCAAGCAGCAATTATAAACCTTTCTAAAAAAAAAAGTCCCAGACCAAATGGTTTCACATCTGAATTTTACTAGACCTTCAAAGAAGAACTGGTGCCTACCCTGCAGAAATTATTCCACAACATCAAGAAGGAAGGAATCCTCCCTAGCATATTTTAAGAAGCCTACATCACCCTGATATCAAAACCAGGAAAGGACTCAAGAAAAAACTACAGACCAATAACCCTTATGAATATAGATGCAGAAATTTTCAACACTAGCAAATTGAATTGAGGTTCTTATAAAAAAAATAATCTATCAGAACCAGGTGGGCTTCATCTCATAGATTCAGAGATGGTTCAACATATGCAAATGTATAAATGTAA
The DNA here is from genome assembly GCF_000956105.1 of Propithecus coquereli. NCBI lineage: Eukaryota > Metazoa > Chordata > Mammalia > Primates > Indriidae > Propithecus > Propithecus coquereli. Next base: position 6,681,053 of record NW_012156284.1, read on the forward strand.
TTAATCACATACATAGAAGTAAAAACAAAGACCATACGATCCTCTCAGTAGATGTAGAAAAAGCATTTGACAAAATTCAGCACACTTTTATGATAAGGACACTTACCAAAATAGGCAAATATGGGACTTACCTAAAAATGATAAAGGCCGTAAATGACAAACCCATAGCCAACATCATACTGAATGAGGAAAAATTGAAAGCACTTCACTTAGAATTGGAACCAGGCAAGGTTGCTCTCTACCACCACTTCTATTCAAAATACCGCTGGAAGTCCTAGCCAGAGCAATCAGATAATGATATCAAGGACATCGAAATGGGAGCAGAAGGGGTCAAACTATTGCTTTTTGCTTACAATATGTTCTTATATCTATGAAATCCGGATGATTGTGCCATAAGACTACTAGAATTGCTAAACAAATTCAGTGAAGTCTCAGGATACAAAATCAATGTACACAAATCAGTAGCATTCCTATATGGCAACGACAGTCAAACTGAGAACCAAATCAAAGACTCAATACCCATCACAATTGCACCAAAGGAAATAAAATACCTACGAATATATTTAAGGAGGTGAAAGACCTCTACAGGGAGAACTACGAAACACTGAGTAGGAAATAGCAAAGTATGTAAACAGGTGGAAATCCATACCATGCTCATGGATTGACAGAATCAACATTGTTAAAGTGTCTATACCACCCAAAGTCTACAGATTCTGTGCAATCCAGACTAACATACCAACATCATTTTTGACAGATCAAGAAAAAAATAATTCTATGCTTTGTATGGAACAAGAAAAGACCACATATAGCCAAATCAACCTAAAGCAAAAAGAACAAATTGAGAGGCATCAATTTACCAGACTTCAAGCTATACCACAAGAATATCATAACTAAAATAGCATGCTACTGGCACAAGTACATAGCCATAGACCAATGGAACAGAACTGAGAACACAGATATAAAACCATTCTCATATAGCCATCTCTTCTTTGAAAAAGCAGACAAAAACATACACTGGGGAAAAGAATCCTTTTTCAATAAATGGTGCTGGGAAAATCAGATAGCCACATGAAGAAGACTGAATCAGGATCCGAGCCTCTTACCTCTCACAAAAATCAACTCACAGTCAATAACAGGTTTAAACTTAAGGCATGAAACTATAAGAAGTCTACAATAAAATGTTGATAAAACTCTTACAGACATTGGCCCAGGCAAAGAATTTATGAAGAAGACACCAAAGGCAGTCATAGCAACAAAATAAATAAATAAATAAATAAATAAATAAATAAATAAATAAATAAATAAATAAATAGGACCCGATTAAATTAAAAATCTTCAGCACAGCCAAGGAAATTATCAATAGAGCAAATAGACAACCTAAGGAATGGGAGAAAATATTTGCTTTCTACACATCCGATAAAGAGCTGATAACAAGAGTCTATGTCTACCTTAAGAAAATCAACAGGAAAAAATCAAACAACCCCATCAATAAATGGGCAAATTATATGAGCAAAAATTTTTCAAAAGAAGACAAATGGCCAAAAAACACATGAAAAAATGCTCAACATCTCTAATCATTGGAGTAATGCAAATCAAAACCACAATGAGATATCACTTAACTACAGTGAGAATGGCTTATATGAAAGAGTGCCCAAACAACAAATGTTGGCATGGATGCAGAAAGACAGGAACACTCATACACTGCTGGTGGAATGGCAAAATAGTACAACCTCTTTGGAAAGTAATATGGAGATTCCTCAAAGAGCTAAACGTAGAACTACTATTTCTGTACAGGAATCCCATTACTGGACATCTACCCAAAGATAAAAAAGACATTCTATAAAAAGGACATCTGCACTTGAATGTTTATAGCTGCACAATTCACAGTTGCAAAGATGTGGAAACACCCAAGTGCCCATCAATATATGAGTGGATTAATAAAATGTGGTATATGTATACCATGGAGTACTATTCAGCCACAAAACAATGGTGATCCAACACCTCTTGTATCATCCTGGATAGAGCTGGAGCCCATTCTACTTAGTGAAATATCACAAAAATGGAAAAACAAACAAAACACATACTCACCGTCAAATTGCTATTAGTTGGTCAACAGTTTTGTGCACATATAGTAGTAACATTCACTGGGTGTTGGGCAGTTGTCAGGGGGCAGGAAGGGATAGGTATATTCATACCTAATGTGTGTGGTGTGCATGGTCTGGGGAATGGAAGCACTTGTATCTCTGCCTTGGGTGGGGCAAATACAATATATGTAACCTAAACAGTCGTACCCCATAATGTGCTGAAATAAAAAGACTTACTGCAGCTTCAACTTCTGCCCAATAATTTCTAGCCAACTGGTCTATTGGGATAACTGACATTCCAGCCCTGCAATTGCATAAACCAATTTCTTGAAATAAATTTCTTAAGATATGTGTGCATGTATGTGTGCATGTATTTGTATTTATCCATTTTCTTAGGTTTCTCCAGGGAACCATCATTGATACAATCCCCATTTTCAAAATTAAAAAAACTAATATTCAGAAATTAGGTACCTTGCCCAAGACTACACGGCTCATAAATGCAGAGGCAAAAAAAGGAACTGACACTTTCTGATTCTTAAGTTCATTCCCCTTTTTGGTTGTCTATCTTAATTTTTTCCATTTGTTTTTGTTTTTACTTTGTCATTTGTTTTTAATTTTGTGTTGTTGATAATTATGGGTTCATAATGGCTATCCCGATTTATAGGGTTCATGTAATGTTTTGATACAGGCATGCAATGTGTATTAATTGTGGGTAATTGGGGTACCCATCACCTCAGGCATTTATCATTTCTTTGTGTTAGGAATGTTCCAATTCTCCCCTTTCAATTATTTTAAAGTATACAATAACTTGTTGAGTACTGTCACTTTATTGTACTATCAAGTATCATTGTATCTATCCATCTATCTATATTTTTGTACCCATTAACCATTCTCACTTTATCCCCCCCCCCACTACCCTTCCTAGCCTCTGGTAAGCATCATTCTACTCTCTGTCTCTATGAGAACAATTGTTTAAATATTTAGCTCCCACATATGAGTGAAAACATGCAAAATTTATCTTTCTGTGTTTGGCTTATTTCATTTAACATAATGTTCTCAAGTTCCATCCAGGTTGTTGCATATTACAGGATTTCATTCTGTTTTATGGCTATATAATATTCCATTGTGTATATATACCATATTTATCCATTTACACATCGATGGTCACTTAGGTTGATTCAAAATTTTTGCTATTGTGAATAGTGCTGCAATAAATATGGGACTGTATATATCTTTTCCATACACTTTTTACAATATCCTTTCTTTCGGATATATACCTATCAGCAGGATTGCTGGGTCATATGGTAGTTCTCTTTTTAATTTTATCAGGAACCGCAATACTGTTCTCCATAGTTGTTGCACTAATTTACATTTCCACCAACAGTGTATGAGGCTTCCCATTTCTCCACACACTAGCCAGCATTCATTATTGCCTGTCTTTTTAATAAAAGCCATTTTTAACTTGGATGATATGATATCTCATTGTAGCTTTGATTTGCATTTCTCTGATGACTAATGATATTGAGCATTTTTTCATATACCTATTGGCCATTTACATGTCTTCTTTGGAGAAATGTCTATTCAGATGCTTTGCACATTTTTTAATTTTATTATTTGATTGTATCATAGTGAGTTTTTGGAGTTCCTTATATATTCTAGTTATTAACCCCTTGTTAGATGGGTAGTTTGCAATTATTTTATCCCGATATCTGGGTTGTTTCTGCACTTTGTTGATTGCTTCCTTTTCTGCACATAAGCTTTTTAGCTTGATGTGATCCCATGTGTCCATGTTTGCTTTGGTTGTCTGTGCTTTGGGGGTATTACTCAAGAAATCCTTGCTCAGACCAATGCCCTGAAGCATTTCCACGATGTTTTCTTTTAGTAGTTTCATAGTGTCAGATATTATACTTAAATATTTAATCCATTTTGATTTTTGATTCTTGTATATGACAAAAGATAAGCATCTAGGTTCATTCTTCTGAATATGTATGCCAAATTTTCTCAGCATCATTTATTGCAGAGATGTTCCTTTCCCCAGTGTATGTTCTTGGCAACTTTGTCAAAGATAAGATCAATATAGATGTGTGGATTTATTTCTGGGTTCCCTATTCTGTTGCATTGATCTATGTGTCTGTTCTTGTGACAGTACCGTGCTGTTTTAGTTACTATAGCTCTGTAGTATAATTTGAAGTCAGGCAATGTGATTTCTCCAGTTCTTTTTGCTTAGGATAGTGTTGGTGATTCTCGATGTTTTGTGGTTTCATATAAATTTTAGTGGACTTCAGTAGACTGCAGTAGAATTCCCTGGATCTCCATGCAAAGTCTCTCACTCTCTTCCCTCACTCTCTATTCTGGGATGCTGCAGTTGGGAGAGGATTGATGTGGGCACTCCTTCATGGCTACTGCAGTTGGGACTGTGACAGGTCACACCTGGAGCCAGCCCAGTCTCACTCAAAGCCCATGGTGACTGATGCCTGGCTACCTCTGATGTTTATTCAAAGGCCCAAGGGTTCTTTAGTCAGCAGGTATTGATTCCTCCTAGGCCTAGGTCCTTTCCTTCGTGGCAGCAGGTCTCCTTCTGGCCCAGTCCGGGTCTAGAAATGCTGTCGAGGAACTAAGACTTGGACTCAGGGGCTTAAAGAGTCTGCTTGGTACTTCATTTTACTATGGCTGAGCTGTTATAAAAGTTGCAAAATCAATTCCTCTAAACTCTTCCCTTTCCTTTCCCCAAGTGGAAGAAGACTCTTCTTCAGCTGCACTACATGGAGTTGGGGGAGGGGTGACATAGGCAATGGCTTGGCCATCACCTCTGGTGTCATATGGGCTCTTATGCACTTCGAATCCACTGGCTCCTAGCCAATAAAACTGCAGGAATTACCCCAGGACTACAGTCTTTGTGGCCTAAATGCCTTACAAATTTATATCTGGCTCCAGACAGTTTTTTGTCAGCCAGTGGTGGGGCTAGCCAGAACTCAGGTACCTACTGCTGAGGCAGAGGATTTTCATCTAGCTGTGTTGGTCTAAATGCTCCCTCCATGAATCCTGGCAGAATTCTGCCCTGTGCTTTGTTCCACTGTGACCGGGTATCCCTGAGTTCCAATGCAAAGTCCCACAGTCACTTCACTCTCCTTCCCCCAGGCACACTGATTCTCTCTCCACTCATCATTCTTATGTGACACTGTCAGGGAATGGAAGATGGTGGTGTAGACAATGCAAGACTGTCTTTTCTACCCTCTTCAGTGCCTCTTTGCTTGATATAATGTTAAAACCAGGTACTGTGATCACTCACCTGATTTTTAGTTCTTATGAAGGTGCTTCCTTACATGGATATTTCTTGAATTTGGTGCCCCTGCAGAGGGACAGTTGCTTGAGGTTATTACTGGCTATCTTGCTCCACCCTACTTTCTATTGTTTTAAAATTGCTTCGTAGGGCTAGAAGAACAATGTTTATACAGGCTTGTATATGTGAAAGCTACTGAAGGAAGTTGAAGATCACAATGACCTATGTACAGAACCTTCTTTGCTGATATCTGATATATGTCCAAGTAAATGGCTCTCAGATACAGTTTGCAAACAATGAACGCATTGGTTAAAGAGAACTGTCGGTGAGTGTCTGCAGATGGTCCAACAATGAGAAAAGAGGTAATGGAGAAGTTCCCAAAGTACTACCGACATTTATTGCCACCTAATGGTGATAGGCCTTGTGCTAATAACTAAAAACAAGATTTAGAAAGAAGACATGATTAGATTGCTGCATTCTAAAGGTAGATTGGCTCCAAATCTAAAGAGTATCTTTAAAGACAGGAGACAGGTGATTAAATCACACTTCTGCCCGTACTTGCTATGTTACAGTGACTAAATCACTTCATTTTAATGATCCTTGATTTCCTCATCTGTGATATGAGGATTATTACAACACCTACCTCATGAGACTAGAGTAAAAATAAAATAGGTATACACAGTTCTGTAGGCTAAATTATTACACAAAATTATAATTATCAATAGTTAAGCATATCTTCCTTTCTGCTATGTTTACTGCACTAGATTAAAAGTTGTGGGTAATGCAAAGAAAGCATGACAGTTATTCCTTGGAAAGCATTCTCATTTTATGAATGAGGGATAAATGCATTAAACACTAAAAAACTGAAAACCAGATGTGTATTTGTGTCTCTGAAATGTTTCTTTCAAAACATTCACAGCATTTAAGAAGGCATATTATTTCAGACAAAAACTGTGGCAGTGAGGCAGCAGCTGAATATACAATGGGTGAGTAATGCTTTGGAGTAGTCTGTTGCTACTGAACTATCTAGTTTGGTCCTATGCCAATGTAAAGATAGGCCCAATCCCGTCAACAGTCATTTTTCTGTGTTGTAAGGTCCCCAAACCGTGTCATTCCCCTTATTTAGCCTTCCATTTTACAAGCTCACATAGATGTGAATAATTATTTACTGTATTGTACATACAAAACAACAGATGCTGAATTATTACATTGTATCCTACATTCTGCCAGTAATTTTAAAATATATACTTTAATTTTATGCTCACAGTGGCAATGAAAGTTATAACACAGAGAAGATAATAATGCACATTTTATTTTTTTTAATTTTTTTTATTTCAGCATATTATGGGGGGACAGATGTTCACGTTACGTATGTTGCCCTTGCCACCCCTCCCCTCCCCAAGTTCGAATTTCAAGTGTGTCCATCCCTTGGATGGTGCGCATTGTACTCTTTGTGTAATCATACACCCATACGCCCCCCTCCCTCTTCGCCCCTCCCCCCTGCCCGACATCCAATCGATGTTATTCTTATATATGCACTATGTGTTGATCAATTAATACCAATTTGATAGTGAGTACATGTGGTGCTTGTCTCTCCATTCTTGGGATACATCACTTAGTAGAATGTGTTCCAGCTCTATCCAGGAGTATACAAGAGGTGCTATAACACCATTGTTTCTTAAAGCTGAATAGTACTCCATGGTATACATATACCACAGTTTATTAATCCACTCATGTATTGATGGACACTTGGTTTGTTTCCACATCTTTGCAATTGTGAATTGTGTTGCTATAAATATTCGGGTGCAGGTGTCTTTCTTATAGAGTATCATTTGTTATTTTGGTAGATAAACAGTAATGGGATTGCTGGATCGAATGGTACTTCTATCTGTATCTTTTTAAGGTATCTCCATATTGCTTTCCACAGAGGTTGCACTAGTTTGTAGTCCCACCAGCAGTGTATGAGTGTCCGCATCCACGCCAACATTTGCTGTTTTGGGACTTTTTGATAGAGGCCAGTCTCACTGGAGATAAGTGATATCTCATGGTGGTTTTGATTTGCATTTCCCTGATGATTAGAGATGTTGAGCATTATTCATATTTTTTGACCATTATTCTGTCTTCTTTTGAAAAGTTTCTGTTCATGTCCTTTGCCCACTTTTTGATAGGGTCATTTGATTTTTTCTTGTTGATTTTCCTGAGTTCTAAGTAGATTCTAGTTATCAACCCTTTATCGGGTTTGTAGCATGCAAAAATTTTCTCCCATTCTGTACGTTGTCTGTTTACTCTTGTGACCATTTCTTTGGCTGTGCAGAAGCTTTTTAATTTGATCAGGTCCCATTTATTTATTTTGGTTGTTGCTGTGATTGCCTTTGGGGTCTTCTTCATAA
>NW_012156284.1:6691549-6714165 GCF_000956105.1 Propithecus coquereli
GTCTATGTCTCTTGAGATGCGAGTTCAAACCATTCACATTTATTGAGAGAACCGATAAGTGGGGTGAATTACTGTTCATTCTGTTGGGTTGCATTTTGTTGCTTTGTTTTCTATCTTGAACCATTGTGGAATCTAGCCTTTGATCTTTAACTATTGAGTGGTTTTACATTCAAGAGTGTTTATTGTGCCAATCCTTGTGTAATTCTGTTTTGAGTACTACTTGGAGACCTGGTCTTGTGTTGGTGAATTCCCTCATTCTTTGCTTATCTGAGAATGACTTTATTTCTCCTTCATATATGAAACTTAGTTTTGCAGGGTACAAGATTCTAGGCTGGGCATTATTTTGTTTCAGAAGACTGAGAATGGGGCCCCAGTCTCTTCTTACTTGTAGGGTTTCAGTTAAGAATATGGAGTCATTCTGATGGGGTTTCCTTTGTATGTTACTTGTTTCTTTCACCTTACAGCTCTCAGAAGGGCCTCTTTACTGGATATTTTGGTCAATCTGATGACTGCGTGACGTGATGTATTCCTATTTGCTTTGAATCTCCATGGGGTCCGTTGAGCTTCTTGTACCTGTATATCTAGTTTTTTAGCAAGGCCTGGGAAATTCTCCTCTATTAATTCTTCAAATAGCTTATCCAGCCCTTGAGTGTTTTCTTCTTCACCTTCCGGAACCCTTATCACCCTCAAGTTCGGTTTTTTCACATAATCCCACATTGCTTGTAGGCTTATTTCTTTTCTCTTAATTTTCTTCTTGATTTGTGTGACTGACTTATTTAATTGGAAGGAGTTGTTTTCAATCTCTGAGATTCTTTCTTCTGTTTGATCTACCCTGTTCTTGAGGCTTTCCATGATTTTTTGTAGTTCCCTGTATAAGTCCTTTATTTCCCAGGAGATCAGTTTGATTTTTCTTCAATATTTCAATTTCTTTAGTGAATTTTTCTTCCAAGTCCTGGATTTTTTCTGTGGTTTCTTTGTGTTTGTTATCCATTTTTTCTTGGATATCATTCATTTTTCTTACAATCCATGTTTGAAATTCTTTTGTCATTATAATGTTCTGAGTTTGATTAATGTCCATTGCTGGGGAGCTGTTGTTCCTCTTTGGGGATGTGCTTTTCGTTTGAGTCTTCATACTTCCAGAGTTCTTTCGCTGGTTCCTTCCCATCTGGATCAGTTGTTCCTTCTTGCCTTTAGATTTTCGTTTGCATAATGACACACCCTGTGTAGTCTCTGAGCCAGCAGGTGGTGTTTGTGGGTGAGATTTGACCACTCCGTTTTTGATGAATCAGTAGGTGCAGTAAAAGGTGTGTACGATGACCTCCCTGTGAGTAGGTGGCACTTGCAGGGAGGAGTGAGCTGCAGTGCTGTTTTGGGGTCCTGTAGGCAGCTCTTATTCCTCTAGAGAAGCCCTCTGATGCCTCAGGTGGTGGGGGGGGGCTGGGACTTCCAGGTGTGTCCTTTTTCTCCACCTCAGTGGGGGTAGGGCTAGGAGTCAGTCTGGATGGAGCTCGGTTGAGTCAGCCTGCCCTCAGGCTTCACAACTGCTGTTAGCAGAGGTCAAAGGTCTGTTATTTGTTTCTGTACAAAGCTGCAGGGAGGGGCTGAAATGGCTCCACTCAACTGAAAGTCTGGGCTTTGGCATGTGGCTGTCTGAGACCCGCATTCTGGGTTAGGTCTTTCTCCCCTCCACTCTGCCCCTCTCCATGGCCTCTCCCAGGCCTCTACAGCAAGCGGGACCTCAGGCCTATGGATCTCCCCTGGCTGTCACGTGGCCCGGGAGGTTCCCTACCCGGAATCATAGCCTGAGCTGCATGCACAGCCCTCTTTTGGGAGGAGGGTTGCTGCTCAGGCACTCTGAGCTGCCCCTGAAGGTGTCCACTCCTCTGTAGGCTCTTTCACAGATCTCCATTCTGTGCCCCAGGGCAGTGCAATCGTGACCTCGGTGTATGGGGTCTGGTCTGCATGCCTGTCCCCTGAGCCCTGGAGATCAATCCCTGACCCTGCCAGGGGGAGGGGTGCTGGTCTTGAAACACCTACAGGGTGCCCAAGCTGGATCGATTTCACTGCACCTTGGGATTTCCCCTGCTCTCTTGGAGTCCCCAGGCAAGTAGCACCTGGGAGCACTGGTGGGTAGGGAGCTCGCATTCTGAGTACCCCTCAGTCTGCTGTAGGGCCCCAAAAGGAAAGGTCCTGTTCCTTGAAGATGCCTCCATGTGATGGCTAAATTGTCTCTCTGGGCACCCACGGGAAGGGAAGGGGAAGGAGAGAATGGAGTAATATGGCGTCTGCCGATAGGCTTGGGTCTGCACCCGGGGAGGTGCCCCATGGGAACTCGGAGCCCGGTGCCGTGTCTGCAAGAGGCCACTGATCACTGGCGGCAGTCGTCTCTTGGCTGGTGTTGACAGGTCTCTACAACTGCTCAGGAGTCCACCAGCAGTCCGAGATGCAAAGGAGGGGAAAGTTATCTGGTCCACCTACCCTTGTCACTGGTCTCCAAGCCTCTCGGGGCCTTTTTTCCTTCCAGTTCTCCTCCACAACATCTTTCCGTAGAGTCTCCTGTAGTTTCAGGTGCCCTTCCTTCCGACCCTCACCAGATCTATGTTTCTCTGCTAGTTTATTTTTTTCTCTTTCTTCTAAAATTTGTCTTTTTTGAAGAGACATCCTGACTGGCGGCTTTTCTAGTCCGCCATCTTCAGAATTCTCAATAATGCACATTTTACAGATAAGTTATATTAGGTACAGAAATCAGGGAGCTGGCCTGTTCAATTATGTTGAATCTTAGAATAAAATTCATGTCTTCCAACTCCAAAGCCTGTGCTCTTTCCACTATGTGAACTATGGGCACAGTGCTGTGGTGGCATAGATTCAAATTTCCAGAAAGATAAGAGTCTTCAGAGAATTATCTATTCAAAAGCTTTCATTTTATAGATGAGAAAACTGTCTCATGAAGGGAAAATATTTTCTCTAGATCACATGGGAAGTATGTAACAACTTCAAGCTAGAATAGTACAGGGCAGGATTGGAGTATGTATATTTAATCAATGCTTTGGCAATTATTGGTATTTGTTAGCATTTGATGTTATGATGCATAACTTTGAAAAACAGTGATTTAGTGATAAAGAGCTATAGAAATAGTTCTGAAGTTGGGTACTAAAATAGATAGAACTGGAATAGCAGATTAGTGTTTAACTGAGATGCAGTATGGTTAGTGCTGGAAAAAATAAATTCTGAGCTTTTGATCTACACTGACTCAGTTAAAATTTCAGATTCACTATTTCATTCATTTATTCATTTATCCATTCATTCAAGAAGAAACTATGGAACACCAAGTATGTGTCAGAAATTATTCTGGGTACTTGAACTATACCATTAATTAAAACAGATTAAAAAAAAAAAAAAAACCCTGCCAATGTGGAAGTTAAATGCCAGTGGAAAAGACAGAAAACAATTGCAAAGATGTGGAAACAACCCAAGTGTCCATCAATACATGAGTGGATTAATAAAATGTGGTATATGTATACCATGGAGTACTACTCAGCTTTAAGAAACAATGGTGACAGAGCACCTCTTGTATACTCCTGGATAGAGCTGGAACGCATTCTACTAAGTGAGGTATCCCAAGAATGGAAAGACAAGCACCACATGTACTCACCATCAAATTGGTATTAACTGATCAACACATAAGTATACATATAAGAATAACATCTGGTGGATGTTGGGCAGGGGGGAGGGAGCAGGGCGGAGGAGGGAGGAGGGAGGAGGGGACTGGTACATGCATACACAAAGAGTGCAATGCGCACCAACAGAGAGATGGACACGCTTGAAACTCGGACTTGGGGGAGAGGGGCGGCAAGGGCAACATAGGTAACCTAAACATCTGTACCCCCATAATATGCTGAAATAAAAAATAAATAAATAAAAAAAGAGAGAAATCAAAAAAAAAAAAAGAAAAGACAGAAAACAAACAATATGGATGACATGTAAGTAAATCATGTAGCTCATTACAAGCAAATAAATGCCATAAAGAAAAAATAGAGCAGATAAATCAAGATCATAAGTACAGGGAAATGAGGTATAATTTTAAACAGGGTGATTAGGTAGGATTCATGGACGAATTTGAACAAAAATTAAAGGATATGAGATAGTAATAGTTGGAGGAGGAACATTCCAGACACAGAAAACAACAAGTGGAAAGGCTATGAGGTTAGATAATGGCTGGCATATTTGAGAACCAGTGAGAAAATCAATTTGCCTGGAGCAGAGTAGAAGAAGGTAAGAAAAGAAAGTGATAAGTTTAAAGAAGTAATGGAGTATAGATGGAAGATGATTGTGTAGGATCTTGTAGGGCATTGTAAGGATATTGGATTATGCTCTGAAAAAAAATGAGGATCCATTGGAGGGTTTTGAATAAAGGAATGATATGACCTGGCTTACATTTCTGCAATATCACTGTAGCGGGGCTACTCTGTTGGGTAGACTAAAGGGGGATAAATGATGAAAGCAACGACATCATTTAGGAGGCTATTGTCATCATCCAGAGAAATTACAATGATGGCTTCAATCAGAGAGGTAGCTAGGGAAGTGGCAAGAAGTGGTATAATTCCAGATAATTTTTAAAAATATATAAATAATATAATTTTTTCTGACATTAAATGTGGGATGTATGAAAAAAAGGATAAAGGATAGACTTTGAAGATTTTAGTCGAAGCAAACAGAATGAGGTGGCATTAATTGAATTGGAGAAGTCTTGGAGTTGAGCAGGTTTTGAAAAGAAAACCATGAACTCCATTTTGGACATATCATGTCAAGATATCTGTTGGTCATCTGAGTAGGAAAATAGGCAGACAGTTGAATATTAGTGTGTGGAGTTTAGGAGAGGTATGGCCTGAAAATAAGCATTTGGGAATCAGGAGTATGTTGATAGTATTTAGAACTGTGAAATCGGATAAGATTATATAATGAATGAGTGTACATAGAAAAAGCTTCCAAGTACTGGGTCTCAGAGTATCCCAAGATTAAAAGGTTAAGTGATGAACAGGAGCAAAGTAAAGGAGACTAAGATTCATGGCTAGTCAGGTAGGAGTAAAATCAGGGGATTGTGATTTCTTCGATTTTAAGTGGAAAAAAAAATTGTTTCCAAGAGCAGGCATCAATCAAGCACATCAGCTACCTGTGTTAGATCAAGGAAGATGAGGAATGAGTATGGACTGTTGGATTCAGCAAGTTGAGCTCATTGGTGACCTTAACAATGGCAGTGTCAGTAAAATTGTCGGTAATTGTGGATATATTAGAAAGTAATGGAAAGAGGAGAATTGGAATCAGTGATTACAAGCAGCTTTTTTGAAGAATTTTTATTTTATGTAGGTTCAGGGAGCGGGGCAGTAGCTAAGCAAAAGAAAAAGAGGGGCCAACAGTTTTTATTTGTTTTTGTTTTGAGTTTGTTTTTAAGATGAGAGAAATGATAGTATGTTTTCTGTTATTGAGAATGATCTAGTAGAGAAGAAATATTTTATAACTCAAGATAAAGGGGAGAATTGCTGGTGTTGATATACTTGAGGAGATGACTATATGAGATCTTGAAAACAAGTAGAAAGGCTGACCTTAGGAGCACAGTCAGTTTATCCACAGTAATAGCATATAATGGGTATATAGTAATAGGATGTAGATGAGTAGATGTGGTAAAGGGGATGGATACATGTTTGCAGTTTGAATTTGAGCAAGTCACCTAACCTCTCCAAGCCAAATTTTCCTCCTCTATAAAATGGAGGGAATAATGGTGCATGCCTCATATAATTGGTGTGATAACTAAATGAACTATTGCGTGTGCAATACTCCCTATGCTGCTGCTAGCATATAGTAAGCACTCTGTAAATGTTAGTTACTATTTTTAATAGTGTAGATTCTGGAATCGGATAGCCTGGGATCAAAAACCAGTGGGCCCATTATCTGTTTACTTTTGGCCTCATTTTCTTCATCTATGAAACCAGAATAATAATGATTCTTACCTCATGGAAACAATGAGAAAATGAATGAACAGGGCAAAGCATAATGCCTGTGTTGACATTACTGAAAATCTCCTTCCATGACTAGAAGAAAAAAATACGTGCCTTTGCATTGATGTTCTAGACAGGGGAAGTGAAATACATGGAGTATGAGGTACAAAGCCTGATTCACTCTCTGAGCTTGGACAAATTACTCAACTTTACCAAAATTAAGACAATATCATCCTTATCGTCTACTCTTTATTATAATTTTGAGAATCTTTTCACATAACATAACATGATCAAATACAAGATCCAACCAAATGCTATGTAATATTGTGAATGTTATATGAATTACGACAATGCCTATGTATGGAAAGGGGTGATGTTAAAACCCAGGTATAGTATCGCAGGATACGGAAATAATATAAACACACCAGTTTGTAATAGGAGGATGGGGAGAAAGAAAGACTATGTTAAGAGACTCTGGCTGAGGAAGGAACTCCTTTGGCTGTCCTCTGCACATCCCCTAAAAGAGCATTTTGTGGGTGATATATAAATATCATGTAACCCACCTCCCCCCAAAAATTTTAAACTGCCAATGCTGACAGTTGCACTTATATATAGACGTTCAGTTGGCAGCTATTCTGTGCCAGATCCCATTCAATGTTCTTGAATACCGACTACTACCTAAAAAAGATTTTAAAAATGTCAAACTCTAATTCAGTACAAAATGTGACAATAAAGGTATGAACAAAGAAAGGGGCAGGAGAATACAAGCAGCAACCTCAAGTATATTCCTTTGTTCTAAAATTCTATTCCTGAGAACAATCCTGTTTCTAGGGTGAACTCTTTTGATCTTAGAATTTGAACTCCTTTTGGGCAAAGACTATTACTATTTGTTCTTTTGTCTGTCTCAGGCCTGGCACAGAGTATATACTCAGGGCCTACTTCAAGAAAGAACAAAGAAAGGGAAGGAGGAAGTGGGGGTGGGGGAAGGTGATTGCAGATAAAAAGTGTGGAACTGTTCAGTGATAAATCCAAGAGCCTTGAATATTTTATGCAGTTTCTTCCAGTAAGAGACCACAAATGGGCTATTTTCAGAACTGGTTTGTGAATCTTGGGCTGCATTTTTGCAAAATGGCTTGGTTTCGCTGAACAACAGTGTCTTCTGTACATATGCAAATAGGAACAAATATGAACAAGAAATTTTTATTGTAATAACAATTCAAAGTGACACACTAGCATCTGGATAGAAATTTCTCCAGCTGAATGGCTCTTTCTTTGTTGTAGGCAAAATAATCATTTCAGCCATAGAAGTGGGCTTGAATAGTGGATGGAGATTATTTGGTGAAACACCACAGGAGCAGCTAATGGCCATTCCTTTGAATTTGTGAACATGAAAGAGAGAGTTCTTATATTGAGGCAATATAGTGGAAAAAGCATGCTCTTGCCATCAAAAAGACTCAGTATTGAGCCCTGGATTTGTCACTTACTATCTAGGTTGTCTTGTGAAATTTATGTAATCTTTTGGAGCCCTAGTTTCCTCATCTGCAAGATGAGAAGAATATAATGCTTAGCTCATAGGATTGTTATGAACATTAAATAAAATAATGCATGAATTGAGATTAATAGTAAGCCTGGTATAAATGCAGCCAGGGCAGAGTAGATTTCAGTTGCTAATCCTAGTAGTCTCAGAAAGGAAGATACTCAGACAGGATGGAGTAAGCAATACATAATGCAGAGATTCATGAACCAAGTATGTTTGTTGGCATTTTCGTTGCACGCCTTACATTTTATATGTCACAAATACTTAAGATTACAAAGTAAAATAGAAGATAATCTAAGCTGACCACCAAAGACAAATCTCTCCGAATAGAGGGCAAGTGTATGACAATCACAGTGGTGATAACACACCTACTTCCTGCTAGCTATGCAATGGTTTGTGTATTAGTTTGGTAGAGCTGCCATTGCAAAGTATCACAGATTGTTTGCCTTAAACAGCAGAAATTTATTTTATCACAATTCTGGAGGCTAGAAGCCCAAGGTCAAGGTATCAGTAGGGTTGTTTTTTCTGAAGTCTCTCTCCATGACTTGCAGGTAGCCAGCTTCTTTCTGTGTTTTTAACATGGTCATCGCTCTGTCTGTCTGTGTCCTAATATACTTTTCTTATAAGAACACTAGTCATACTGGACTACGTCACATCCTAATGACCTAATTTAATCTTAATTACCTCTTTAGAGATTCTGTGGCCAAACACAGTTACACTCAGAGGTACTGTGGGTTAGGACTTTAACATTTGAATTTTGGGAAACATAATTCAACCTATAACTTTTTGTTACGGTGATAAGAGATGATGTGAATGGGGCAGAAAGCAATGATATGAATTAACAATGAACTAAGCATTTATAATACTCCTTTGAGCTCAGCCAGGGGTTCATACTGTTTATTCTGTTTAGGGTGAAAGGAATCCTGAGATCAACAAAGTGAGCAAAGATCTGAGATCCTCGGCAGACCATAGGTCATAAGGGAGATGGTAGTGTAAAAGTGAGTGTGACTCATTTCCACATACAAGATGCTGCAATCACTCCTGAGAGCACTTCATTTACAATAAGGAAGGATTGTGTTATAGCTCTTCTCTTGAAATTTTAAGAAAAGACAAATATTTCCTGTTGGGGAATTTGTCCTCCTTTATAAGCTTCGGTTTCTTCTTGTATAAAATTAAGAGTTTGGGCCAAATGAAATTTAAGGACCATGTTAGCTCTGACAGTCTACTGTTCTAGTAAGAGGATTCTGGGCATGAGTCAGAAACCAAAGTATTGCCTTGAGAGAATGAGTTAGTTCTATGAAAGGAAAGAAGGCTTTGGACTGGAATTCTATTTGGGACCCATCAAACAATTTCTAAACTGGAACTAAGCAAATCTTTGTAGACTTTTATAATATATTCTATATTATTTTTTATTTCAGAATATTAAAGGGATACAAATGCTTTGGTTATATAAATTGCCTTTGCACTGCCCATCAAGCATACCCATCCCCCAGACAGTGCACACCATATCCCTTAAGTGTGGATTTACCCATCCCCTCCCCCCATCTGCCCAACACCCTATGAATGTTATTTCTCATATGTGCACATTACTGTTGATCAATCAGTACCAATTTAATGGTGAGTACATGTGGTGCTTGTTTTTGTTTTCCCATTCTTTCTATACTTCACTTAGAAGTATGGGCTCCAGCTCCATCCAGTATAATAGGTGGTTCATCATTTTTTTATAGCTGAGTAATAATCCATGGTATATATATACCACATCTTATTAATCCACTCATGTATTGATGGGCATTTGGGTTGTTTGAACGTCTTTATAATTGTGAATTGTCCTGCTGGAAGTCCTATCCAGAGCAATCAGATCAGAGAAGGAAATCAAAGGTATCCAAATGGGGGCAGAAGAGGTCAAACTATTGCCCTTCGCTGACAGTATGATCTTATATCTAGAAAACCCTAAAGGTTCTGCCGTGAGATTACTGGAATTGATATACAAATTCAGCGAAGTTTCAGGTTAGAAACTCAGCATACACAAATCAATAAGTATTCCTGTACATACATACACTGACAACAGTCAAACTGAGAACCAAATCAAAGTCTCAATACCCTTCACAATAGCAACAAAGAGAATAAAATACCTAGGGAGAACTATGAAACACTGAGGAAGGAAATAGCAGGGGACTTCGATGGGCAATATGGTCATTTTAACAGTATTGATTTTCCCAATCCATAAGCATGGGGTGTTTTTCTATTTGTTTGTGTCATCAGTGATTCCTGTCATCAGTGTTTTGTAGTTTTCCTTGTAGAGATGCTTCACTTTCTTGGTTAAATATATACCCAAGTATTTTATTTTTTGTAGCTATTGTACATAGGATTGTGTTCTTCATTGGGTTCTCAGCTTAATCATTGTTATTGTATAGAAATGCTGCTGATTTGGGTACATATATTTTGTAACCTGAGACTTTACCAAATTCATTTATAGAATCTAGGAATCTTTGGGAGGACTCTTTAGGGTTTTCTAGGTATAAGGTCATGTTATCAGCAAACACAGATAAGTTGATTTCCTCTTTTATAATTTGGATGCCTTTTATTTCTTTCTCTTGCCTGATAGCTCTGGCTAGGACTTTCAGTACTATGTTGAATAGAAGTGTTAAAAGTGAGCATACTTGTCTTGTTCAAGTTCTTATGAGGAACAGTTTTAGCTTTACCCTGTTCAGTGTGATGTTAGCTGTGAGTAGGTCATAAATGGCTTGTATTATTTTCAGGTATGTTCCTTCTATGCTTAGTTCATTGAAGGTTTTCATCATCAAGGGGTGTAGGTTTTTATCCAATGATCATATAGTTTTTATCTTCATTTCTGTTCATGTGGTGAATCACATTTATTGACTTGTGTATGTTGAACCATCTTTGTATCACTGGGATAAAATCCACTTTATTGTGATGGATTATCTTTATGATGTGCTGCTGGAATAGAGTTGTTAGTATTTTGTTGAGGGTTTTTGCATCTATCTTCATCAGGGATATTGATCTGTAGTTTTCTATTTTGTTGCATCCTTTCCTGGCTTTGGTATCAGGGTGATATTGGTTTCAAAGAATGAATTAAGGAGGATTACCTCTTTCTTGATCTCTTGGAAAAATTACAGTATGATTGGTATGAGTTCTTCTTTGTAAGTCTGATAGAATTGGACTATGAATCTGTCTGGTCCTAGGCTTTTTTGTTGTTGCTAGGAGATTTTTTTATTACTGATTCAATCTCACTATTTGTCATTAGTCTGTTCTGGATTCTATTTCTCTCTGATTCAAGTCAGGAGGTTGTATATTTCCAGGAATTTATTCATTTCCTCTGGGTTTTCTAGTTTGTGAGCCCTTCTAAATGTGCTGAGATTTTGATCTTCTCAGTCCTGAAGACTGCCAGGTCAGGACTGAGGAGCTGAAGGTACTTCAGTTGGCCATTCCTGGCCACAAGCAGTGTCCTCAGTTTGCTTCAATGCTAGCATTCCTTATATTATAAATATGATTATTTTCTATGTGTGGTCTAAAGTAAAAGGACTGGATACCTCTAGTTTGGAACATGAGCATTAAAGTCTGGTAGACCTTGTTGTGAATCAATTGTCAGATCAGGGCTGACTATACAATTTGTGAAGCCCATGAAAAATTAAAATGATGGGCCCCTAGGAAAAAAGTGTCTTTAAAGGATGTGAAAATACAAAACTGCTTTCTTTTTTCTATGATCTCTTTTTGATTTGTTGTGGTATTTTTATATACTATTTAATATAATTTTGAGCAAAAAAAATAAAATTTTAAATTGTTACCATGAGTTTTGCCTTTCATTTTAGATTGTGAAATCCCAGTTTTAAATGGAAATATGAAAAATTAACTTTATGTGGGATCATCAAAAATACACAATTCATATTTCATGGCTCATACATGGAAATGTATTTTGTCCTTACCAAAACAGTGGAGACACTTCACAAAACTAACTCAACTATTTTTATTTAATTTCTTGTTACACACATCATACCAACACTCTTTACCTTTGACTAATTGTTAAGGATTGAAAGGAAAAGGAACTATAGGTTGTCCTATAGTTCCTTTTCTGTCTAGGTCATCATTTTCATTGTAAATGATTGATTAATACAGGGAAGTAAAAAGAGTAAGATAGAATATGATGTCATTCATTGCTTACTTGTGTTTCTTAGAACACCATTGCCTTCTTTCTACATTGGAAATAAGGAAATGAAAATGTGGCCTCTCAGAGATATCAGCATATGTCTTACTCATAGACACAACACACTTACCCTGTACTCACTTTGAGTTTTTCTGAACTCTTACACACCATGGTCAACTGGAACTCTGTACTCATGGGGCACCACAAACTCTATATGTAAGAGGGAGGCAAAGGATAGCCAAAGATAAACATATTGTGGGTGTCTCTTGTGGTCGTGCAACATGTTCCATTATCCCACTGGACTTACTTACAAAACACAAGTTCATAGGAAAAATTATTAAGAATCTCAAGATGCCAACAGCAGAATGTTTAACCAAGCACAGGGCCTGAGGACAAGATTAGCTGTTATGGAAGGTGCATAGTGGACATGGCAAATGCTAAATGTGAAGGGAATTGTGAGGAACAGCAACAGATCTATAGACTGCATATCCCCTCTACTCACGTGCATGCTCCACTTACTTACAAAACACAAGTTTTAATGTCAAATTATTAAGAATTTCACTATGTTGACAGCTGAGCATTAAACCAAGTGTGAAGCTCTTCTGAGCACCACACTCTGTGCAAATGCACTGGTCAATTCCTGGGAAGTTGGTCCTAATTTAGCAAGACAACCCTATGATCTTGGGAAGAGAACTTTACTAGATTGTGCTTCAGTGTTCTCGTGTGGACTACAAGGGTAATTTCTACTACCTCATAGTCTGCTTGTGAAGATTTAAAAAGATAATGTACTTGACATAGTGCATGGTACATGATACCAATAACTATGTTATTAACTATAGTTACTCAATGCTTATTATGTTTTAATTATTATAGACATTACTGGAAAGCCTTTATGAGCATGTCAAATTCAAGTTACATCAGGGACAATGCTACAAACTTGAAAGGTATTAACAAGTTCAGTGTCAGCATCCCCTTAATCTTTATCCATCTTTTCAAAGCCAAATGGTAAAAATTATGTCAAAACCAGAGAGAAGGTTGGGGAGGGATGAATAAGTGAAATATAGGGTATTTTTAGGGCTGTGAAATTATTCTGTTTGATACTATAATGGTGAATACATGACATTTGGCACTTGCCAAATCGTGTAACACAAAGAGTACACAAAGAATGTTACAACACAAAGAGTGAACCCTAATGTAAACTATGGATTTTATTTAATATTAATGTATCAATATCAGTTCATAAATTCTAACAAATGTACCACACTAATGCAAAATATGTATAAGAACTCTCTGTACTTTCTGCTTGATTTTTCTGTAAACCTAAAACTGCTCTAAAATAAAATATTTTAATTTAAAAAAACAGAAAATATCCATAAAAAATTCTGACAGTAAATTATTCCTGAAGAGTCAAAAAGGTGCCCCCAAAATGCTTAAAATAAGTTTTCCCTCTGAGAATTATGTAAAGGTTAGAACAGGTCTTGATTTTGACATAATTAACCATCTGGTATGAAGACTGGGCTAGATCTGTTCCTCAAGGTTTATTAAAATAAGGGATTCAAATCTGGGATTTTTCTTCCTATTGTTGTTTGTTTAGGCTTGTTTTTATTCCATGCTATAATTAATGCAGCATGAATATAATTATTTCTAAGATTACTAACCCCAAGAGGGCATAGATTATGTCTATCCTGGGCTTTAAAAAATTCACAGAAAACATGGTGGTAATGATAGCTTTCATGCATATAGTTACCTATAGTTTATGGAACACTTTCATGTGTGTTTATCTGCTTGGCCATTTGTTCTACACAGAGAAAATAAACCTCAAGCCAAGTTTTTTGTTGTTGTTGCTTTTTTTTTTTTTTCCTTACCAAAAAAATCATGAAATAATATAACCGTATGCCAGAGACTGCGAGTTACCTAGCTGGTATTCATTTTCCACTTCTTTCTTAGTAATAATAATCTCAATTTTATTCAGAGCACCAATTTGCCTGTTTAAGATATCACAATTGCCAGTTTCCTTTACAGCTAGGGTGACCATGTGGCCAAGATCTTTCTAATGAGATATAAGCAAAAATTCTTGAGTGAGACATCCAGAAAGAATCCTTAAAACAGGAACTGTTGTCTGAGACCCATCATTTTTCCTCCATTCAAGATTTTATTTTTTAGCTTTCTATTTTTCTTCTTGAGCTCCTGAAGGATATTGAGTTATCATGGAGAAGAACCGAGATTTCCCAGTACCTAAGATTTCTAATAAGTCTCTTTTGGAAAGCTTCCACACTTTTTTAGAGTGGAAGAGGACTGGCTTTAAACAAATGGATTCAATATTTTTATAATACTGCCATAGTCACCATTCCTTGAAAACACATCCACTTGTGTTTGAATAAATCTGTCTCCATGAACGCTGAATGAAAGTATTCTTTAGCTTGTGGAGAGAGGTGTTTCACAGTTAAGATAGTATTTATAAATGTCTATTATATAACTACCAAATATTCCTTTGAGATGCTCCAAAAACTTGCCTTTGAATATTATATAAAGACCAGTGTTTCTGAAAGTGTGGAATTTACAGTGTGCATCAAAATATTGCTTATACTTATTAAAAATGCATATTTCTGAGCCCCACACTATACGTACTGATTCTGATTTTCTGGGAACAAGATCTAAGAATATGCATATTAAATAATCTTAGGAGTTGATTTCAACGGTCAATAAACAATGATAACCTCTCTAGACTCTGTAATTTTCCACTTAGATAGATCTCTATTCCTGCAGCTTCTTTCTCTACACAGGCATAGCCATTTGATCCCATATCTATGCTTGGCCCTATCTCTGACCCTGAAACCAATTTTGCTCTTAAAATTGGATAATTTAAAGAGCTCTCATTCAAGTGAAAAAGTATCAAGACACCTTACTCTGACCTTGAGTAGTTACCTAAGCAGCCTATGGTAGAGACTTCATGCCGTGGCTCAGTGGAAACCTTGCTTGCTACTGCTGCAGAACATAAAATCTCAGTGATACATTTATTTTAAATCTACAGACTTTTGGAAGACAAAGGTAATATAAAATTGAAGAGATTTAATTATGCATTTGTTTTAATATACAAAATCAGAAAACCGAGAGATGGTAAGAGCAAGAGATTGATTCCTTCTTTTCATTGGGAGAAAACAAGGACACACACTATAGAACTCAAATAAAGACCTTAGTTATGTTCTCATTTGCTCTTCCTTAGTAACCAAAGCAGAATTTACTGATGAAGGAGGAGAAAGAAAGACCTGTCACTATGAGTTCTATTCTGTTGTCACACTATCATCCAGAAAACCCAAGCCTTGCTACTTAAAGTGGAGTCTGTACACCAGTAGCATTAACATCACATGGTAGCTTGTTAAAATGCAGAATCTCAGGCGCTTCCCTAGACATACTGCATCAGAATTTGTGTTTCAACAAGATCCCCAGAGGATCCACATGTTCATTACCTCTGAGGTGTATATTTCTAAGAAACTGCCTGTTGTAGAAAAGCCAGGATTTCCAGGATTTCCAAATTATGTTCCATAGTCTGGCAGAAGGAATATAAAGTAAAGGACTAAAGTTTCCGAGCCTTTCTACCCACTCAGAGCTCTCTCCACCTAGGCTGTGAGGCAAATCAGTAAAGTGGCAATGATCGGGGGTCTCCTTTCGGAATTGCACTGCAGTGTTGAAAAGGCCATTAGAATGGTGTCAAGACCAGGCTCCATTATTTATTGTCTCTCTGATGTTGAAAAGGTCACTTAACCTCTGTGAATCTGTCTCTTCACCTACAAAATAAGACTTTTACAGAATGTCAAATGAAATAATGTATGTGTTAGTGAATTGTAAATTCTTATATAGTATTTTTTATTATGTGGATGGCTCCCAAAACTATGTTCCTGATCTGAACTCCTCTCTAGAGCTCATATCCTAAATTTACAGCTGCAATGGGAGGCTTAACAGGAGTCAATATATAGTGTATGAGAAAGAAAACCAATCAAGCTGTCACGCCAAGGAAGAAATTGAAAACCTGGCTCAGATTAATACACTGGAATCAGAAAGAACTAGAAAAAAAAAGGAACACAGGAGTTCAGAGTCCCATTTCCGCAGAACAGTAAATATAATTGTTAAATCAAAATCAGAAATAGCACAGCTAATCACACCCAGAAGGGGCAAGGAGTATAAAATCATAATGTTTAATAAATAGTAGATAAATAAACTGAGTGTATGAATTCATATATGAGGGAGTATCACTCTTACAGCTAATAGATTTTAACAAGATGAAATTAGAGATAAAATACAATTAAATATAATTAAATATGTAATTGGAAGGCCATAAATGTCTTACTCTACACCTAATGGAATGTCTCTTCCATAAGCTTGTTTAAAAATAACCCTGATTAACTGGTTAATCTAAGAATTATAAATGTTGTGTGAGCATCAGGATCACCTGTAGAGCTTTGAAAACCAGAAATGATTGTTGCCTAGATTCACTATTTTAT
Organism: Propithecus coquereli; assembly: GCF_000956105.1. Taxonomy (NCBI): domain Eukaryota; kingdom Metazoa; phylum Chordata; class Mammalia; order Primates; family Indriidae; genus Propithecus; species Propithecus coquereli. The sequence continues at coordinate 6,707,741 of NW_012156284.1, forward strand.
TAGAGGTTAGAAATGGTTATTTTCTAATTTTCTCATTTCTTTTGCATTTAGTGTTGGAATTGTTCTATAAAAAACATTCTATCATCAAAAAAAAAAAAAGAAAACTACAGAAGAATTTATCATTTCAATGTGGAAAAAAAGGACACAGAAATACAGTCTCTAAAAAAGAATGAGAGAGAGAGTGAGAGAGGCTTTCTTTACCAGAGGTGTCAGACTGACTAAAATTTGGATGAAAGATATAAATGTTGAAACGACAAATGCAAGAATAACTTTAGTTTCTTGTATATGTAGAGAGAATTTTCAACAATCTATATGCAAACAGAAGTGAATAAGAAGCCAAAGTTAATTTCTCAATGTAGATTAATGAATGTTATTGATAGTAAGCAATTTAAAAAGGTACACTTGTTCTCATGGTATCTATAGGATATACTAAAATTGACAACTATTACAGTGAAATCCAGGCAGTAGGGTAAAGTATACATACAATTAACTAAATAAAAATGAGAAATGGTAAATTACAGCATGTGACAGTTTACTCCACAAATCAAGATTTATTTGAAATGTGACTACATAGGTATTTAAATTACTTTTTTTTTCAGAGAACCAAGCCATCATCCACATGCTATAGTATGATTTCAAGGATTAGTACCAGGAATTTCCATCTTTTTTTAAAACAATATAAATGAATTCATACCAAGACCCTAAGTTACCAGTTACCATCCTGTTTCTCGAGGGACCCTCACTTCTTTTAAAATGGCAGAAGTTCCAGAGACCTGAAATTTCTGAAGAGGAGCACAATTGACATGTGATCATCTGGTTAAAGAGAATAAAAGGCAATAATTACATTCATAGGCCTGTTGTCATTCATTCTCAGGAATTTCAATTGTTTTATGATGAGTTTAAACTATTTCTGATATATTTATATGATTAGGCTATGAGGAAGTGGAAGGTACTTAAAATGTAAACTCATATTCTCCACCTGGATCCTGATAACCAGTCACTTCAAGTCACCGTTACTCCCAGACTAACATCAGAACTCATGAAATGTAGTACCTGCCCAATTAGCATCTTCCTAGAGAAAACTGGGGAACCTTCAGAAAAATAATTTAATAAATGATTCCAACTCTTGAATAATAATCTATTCTGTAAATACAGGAAAAATCATTCAGACCTTGGCTTCACAAAACTAGCAAAACTCTATCACATTATTTGGTTCCAGGGGGTCCACTCCTTCATATGATTTATCTACCATAGCATGAAATGAAAAGTGATGTAAAGGTTATAACATGACATAAATTGGTATAAGAGATTTTAAGATAAAGGATAAAATTAAGGATAAGAGGCACCAACACTAGATACCAGAGGTCATCTAAATCTTCTTTTGTAAACACATTCCAGATCAGAAAATTTCTCCTGGTTAGTTCTAGAACGAATCAGACTCTCTTTGGAATGCCTAATTCGTGAGCATGGTCTCCCCAGATCTCAAGAAAGGGCCATATTTTGAAATTCATGAGCACTGAACTCCCTCAGCCTAATGATGCAAAGACAAATTCTACGATGGCCAACATGATCCTGGATTCATCAAGGAATCTGACAATGACTGTCATGAGACCCTTTAGGGCAAGAAGAAAACATAAGAGCCAAAAGCTAAGACAATATGGTGGATCAATAACTGTGTTAACAAGTGCACATAAGGTATGCAATTTACCCACAGATATCCATCTGGAGAAAAGTCTACAGAGCCATGCTGCAAGGCTCTGTTGGGAAACTTTTCTTATTCAATGTTTTTCTCAATTAGTTGGAAAAAAATCTAGAAGGCATCTTGGACAAACCTGTAGATAACTCAAAAATAGGAAAAATATTGACTACTAGGATATTTAAAATATAAAAAAATGGAACAGTGGATGGAATGTACTATGATGAATTTATGAATCTAATGTGATGGGGCCTGGTATGGTGGATATAAATCTAATATGATGAGTCCTGGTGCTTGTAATCAAAAACTTCAACTTCATAGCTGAAGTATGAAGGAAAAATTAAGTAGTAGCAACATCTATTCAATAAAACTCTCAGAAATTATGTGAACAGAGAGCTCATCAGGACTCAATAGTATAATGTAGAAAATTTCTCTACCAAACCGAATATATTAACTGAAATACAGCATTTCTATCTGGTGAAAGAGATAAGACCCCCTTTAATTTGTAAAGATCAAAAAATTCTGTGAAATTCGCAGTAATCTATCATAGAGAGAGACACTACTATGGAATGCTATAGAAGTCACAGAAATCCTGCATTTTACCAAGTTTCACACACTAGAAAACTTTGCACTAGACAGTGTAGGGCATTATCAAGGCCAGTGGCCAGTGTTTGAGCAGAACAGGCCCAATGATGTCATTATAATGAGTGGTAAAGGGGTAAGGGTGACATGGTACCAACAAACTAAAATCTTTAACAGTGGTTCATTCCCTAAAGTATAATCTTGAACAAGAACTCAACTACCATCCACTCAGCTCCAAAGCCAGCTTCCTAATCATCCCGCTAGGGCTCTCATTCAAGAAGCATGTCTTCCTTTTGTTCAGATTGAATCCCTTATTCAGCCTTGGAGATGGGGAGAGATAGAGAGATGGAGCCCAGGACTACCAGAATCCAAGTCTCAGGGGAGAGTCCGAACAGCAGGGTGGCTGCAGAAGAATTGGGGCTCTGAAAGATGCACTTAACTCAGACATGGAGGACTGAATTCTCCTACATTTTCCACCTTATTCCCCAAATATATAAATTCCGGGTAACCAAATGTGGGTGCTCTATACAAATCAAAACATCAGCTTCCACAGACAGGGGGCTGATGTTATATTAGACAACCTTTGAGACCCTTTTAAAATGCAAATTTTATCATTATTTACATTGATTGCCATGCCATAAAAGAAGAGTGTAAAAATATTTACTGCTTTTGGGTCAGACCCATTTGTATTTGAGTACTGTTGTTGCCTTTTACTAGCTGTGTGGATGTGGGCAAGTTACTTACCTCTCTAAGCCTTAGTTTCCTCAACTCAAAAAAAAAAAAAAAAACTGGAAATGTCAGTATTTCATTCAGTGGAAGGGTGTTACAAAGAATTAAGATAATTAGTCAGTATTCTTTGATAAACAGGAATGGGAAGGAGAAATTGCCTCTAGACTCTGCTACAACACATGATAAATGGACATTGTGCGCACCATCTGGGGGATGGACAGGCTTGAAGCTCTGTCTGGGGGGGAGGGGGGCAAGGGCAACGTAACCTAAACATTTGTACCCCCATGATATGCAGAAATAAAAATTTAAAAAAATAGATAAATGGACATTGCGTCACAACCTCATGCTTAATGCAAACTTCACTTGGACATTCATAGGTTTTTACTACAAAAGAGACAATGAGTGCATTCAAGAAATCAGATGATTAAGGCCTTCTACTTGCATCTTTAACTACACAGCCTATGTTTTAGACAGAATATTCCACTGTGCTACTAACTCCCCAAGATCATGCAGTTCCAAAGTGACTTTTCAGAAACAAAATTAAAAACAGTATCATGTTGTATTACATTGTGCCTATCAAATACTATTCTATTGCACATCTCTATGGCGTTCCTTTCCAGTTCCTGTGTGAAAATGCTTTCATGTTGTTGATACGGCTCAATAACACTTGTATTTATGTGTTTACATAGCACGATATAATCTTAGCATGTGTGTGTATGTACATACACACAATTTCAGATAACTCAATAAATCCTTCAGAGTGAATTGAATGAGATAGTCACGCACATTATTAATACAGCATATGGTATCCCAGAAGATAAGGTCTGAATTCCATTTAGTTTAACAGGAGAGAATGTTTTCTGTAAGTCATTTTGGATAATCTTTCATTTGCTCAGAGAGGTCAGAAGGACAAAATGCTTCTCTTTCCCCTTTATCTTATCACACTCATCGTGTTCAGAGTTCACAAGTCAAACCTTGTGTTAATTCCTCCTACCCTTTAACCAAAAGCAAGATGCTTCCTCGAATAAATAAAATCCAGGTGACATGACAATCCTTGCCAGTTCTTTAGGCTATATTTCAGACTTCTTTGGCAACTTAGAAATAAATAGGATCAAAAAATTTGGAGCTACCATTTTTCAAATAAATGATTTTAAGCATTGAACAGTTCTCAAAAATGACTGCAAAATTTCATTCACAGTTGACATTTGAGCAAAACTTGTTTCTTGATGTTTTTGTAATGACTTTTTAGGCTTCGAAGATGTGAAGCCTGACGTAAGTATTTTTTCATCATTATCTATTCATTGAGAGAGCTGGCATTGCCTTGAGTGAGCTATTACACCTCATATTAGTATACCTGTATACCAGCATGCCTGTATAAGACATTCAGAATAGCACCATAAACACAAATGGAAGTAATATCAGCAATGCAAATGTACGGAAATATTTAAAATTATGATGAATTCATACAAAGCAAACCTAAAATGATTCAAATGCAGGTAGGTTTCACATAAAACATTAAGGACTCTGCGTTCACCTCAATAATCCAAGACAGAAACTGATGCAGATGGCTGTATCTTATGGCATATAATTGTTTCATACTCATCAGAAGCAGTTGCAGTGTTTATCATATCAGCCAAATCATCAGAGATGATGCAAACTGTATGCAATTAAAAAGTGGTAGTTTGGACTCGCTTTCTGAATGGGGGCCTTAAAATCAGGAATATAATGTCAGTCAACATTTTATTGCCATATGCAATTTACTGACATTTAATATTCACTAATCTTATTTGTTTTACCAAAGATATAGGACATTGTAGAGTGGCTAAGGGACAGGCATTCGGGGTTATGAGTGGATAAAAAGCCTTCCAACTCATTTAGTATTAACCTCTCTGAAGGATACCCAAAAAGCAAGGATATTCAGATGGTTTCTAGGTTTGCATCTACTAGTATGAACCCACTTTGTGCTCCTGAAGGAATTTCCTGATAACATGAAGAAAGCATTGTCTAGTACACTATGACACTGGTTAGAAGACCTAGAATAAATTACACTGGGATAAAAATTCAATCAGGGAGCAACTTTACCCAAATTCAAAGGAGGTTGTGTGCATGAGGTAGCTTAGATCCTTACTGATACAGGATCAGTAGGGAGGATAGTCTGGCAATTCTGAATCATTAACCCACAATAAGCAATACAGCTTATTGCTGATAATATTCAATAAAAATAATGTGATAAATACATTATAAATTGTCATAAATTATTGCACTAGTGTATTTACTGGACTTATGATCAGCAGGCACATGGAAGAATGCATCAATTACCTCCTTTGCAATTGTAAAAACCATGTGAATAATTCTAGCCAATAAAATGCATGCAGAAAGAGCATGGTTTCATCTGAGTTCAGGCAATGAAAAGATTATGCATAGTTCTCTAATCACTCTACTTCCTTCTGCTTCAACCTAAGAGGTCACCTTCTCTGGAGGAGAGTATAATATGGTGGAACCTCTATCCACTCATATCACTGAGATCCTGCATAAAGAAATATTTCCCTGAAGAATCATATTAACTCACAAGGAATCTGGGCAATTGAAAATAAACTTTTATGATATGTCACTGAGATTTGGGGGGATTGTTATTTAACCAAGGTAAAATTTCACCTATTCTGAACAGAGTGGAGGTGGGAATGGCAAAGATGAGATAGGTGATCATTCTGCATGGATTCATATCTAAATTGATGGCAAACTCAGCCATGGTTATGCCTCTGGTGGTGGTTTGATGAGGGTTCTATAGTTTCTTTTAGGATGAAGCTAGACTTTTTCAAAACTGGGAATGAAGCAGGAATTTGAGGGTGGGGAGTGATATGGGGATAGAGGGAGGAGGCAGCAGGACAATTTACTCCAGGCTTCAAACTCAAAGGGGTTGCAAATCTTGGGTGCTATTCAGTGGCAAACTTTTGCAAGGGAGCCAAGTAAGACCTTGGTACAAATACTGATTCTAAACAAAATTAGTCAGTCACTGATGCTAACTGAATCAGAAAGTAAGAGGAAGGGTCAGTATCCTCAAAATATAAAAGATAACCAGATTTCACTCCTAACTGCCCTCTAAATGTTGGCCAAGATATTTCTAAGTCTTACACAATAGGGGTAATGAAATTATTTTCAGGGCTAGTAAGTGATGGTTTAGCAGTGACTTTTCACCTGGGATATAAACAAAAACCTCCCAAAACGTAAAAGCCCCGGACCAGATGGCTACACTCCAGAGTTATACCAAACATTCAAAGATGAACTCACACCTATACTCCAGAAATTATTCCACAAAATTGAGAAAGATGGCATCCTTCCTAACTCATTCTACGAAGCCAATATCACCTTGATACCAAAGCCAGGAAAGGAGACAACAAAAAAAGAAAACTACAGACCA
>NW_012156284.1:6716520-6742623 GCF_000956105.1 Propithecus coquereli
ATTGTATTCTGGAAATTTGAGAATTTCCAAGGTGTTATGGAGAATGCAGATAGACCAGGAGCAGAAGGAATAAAAAGGAAAATGAAGAATAGAAATAAAGTCAGGAAAATAAGAAATATCTGTGTCTCATTCTTTCCAGGCTCTGTGTCCTCCAAGAGTAAACAGGAAAAACAGATGCCAAGGTCCATGCCAATGAGCAGAGGCAGATAAATGCTGAGGCTATGTACTGCAGCTATGAAATGACAGAATAGAAAATACTACGACTGACAATTATTAGAAAGTAGTTGTTGAAAATATATTATGAAAATAAAAAGATAAAAAGTAAGAACTTCTTTCTCTTTGGGTTCAGAACACAAAAATCAGAATAATTGGAATGAATTTTCCGTATTTGCTTCTCCTCTAAATTCAGACTCAATGTAAACTTTCACGGTCAAATTAGGAATCAGATTCCCCTACATCAAAAAGCTCCTTTATGTCAAATATCTCCTCAGAATGATCAAAATTTCTATGCTTTGTTGCCATTTCTTTATTTTTAATTCAACATCTTCCCAAGATACATTCCAATGTGAGTATTTCCCTCCCAGTATAACACTAGCAATAATTGCGTTTTGTATTTTGTATTTAAGTAGTATGTTAGAATTTTCAAGGTGGTTCCATGCCATTTTCTTTAATCCATATAAAAACCCTGTAAGGTAGCTATTAACACTATTTTAAAGATAAAGGTGATGTAGCTGGACCTCAAAGCAGCAAGGTAATTTATCTAAGGTCATGCAGCAAGGAATCTCAGAGTTCACATTTGAATCCAGTCCCCTCTGAATTCAAGAATAATGTTTTCTACTGTAATTTTGTCTCTGGATTGTGAGGGTGGGTAGTAGAATCTTCATTTACAGATGAGAAATTGAGAAATAACAATGACATTATAAAAGAATTATTATATCAGCTTGATTGAAATGTAGTGTAAATAAAATAAAACACATGTGTTTTATGTGCACAGTTTAATAAATTTTTACAAATGCATACAACTGGGTAACCAACAACATCTCATTAAAGTAATGGAACATATCATCTCAGAAAGTTTATTTGTGCCCCATTAGATTCAATTGCCTGCCTGTACCCCAGGTAAATGCTGATCTGATATCTGTATCTATAGATTATTATCCTTGATTCTATAACTTCATATTAATAAAATCATACAACTAATTTTTGTGTCTGGCTTTTTTTTTTACCTTTCAGACATGTTTGAAATCCATCCATGTCATTGTGGTATCAGTAGTTCATTCTTTTTTTTGATTGCAGAATAGTATTACATTGTATGTATATATCACAATTGGTTTATCCACACACCTATTGATAGACATTTGAGTAATTTTTAATTTGGGAGTGTTATAAATAAAGCTGCCATGAGCACTCTTATACAGGTCTCTGTGTAAACATATCATTTTATGTTACAGAGGTAAATACATATGCGTGAAATTGCTGAATTGTACAATAAATGTATGTTTAAATTGATAAGAATCTGTCAAAGTGTTTTCCAAGATTGTTGCACAATTTTCCACTACAACCAGCAAAGGATTATAGTTCTAGTTGCTCCACATCTCTCACCCACATGTGATATTGTCAGTCTTTTTAATTTTAGCCATTCTAGAGGATGCACGATGGTAACTTATTGTGGTTTTAATTAGTGTTTCGCTAAGGAATAATGATGTTGAGAATCTTTTTGTGTTATAATTTGCCCATTTTTAAAATCATGTTATTGGACCTCCTATTACTGAGTTGTAAGTTTTTTATATATTCTGGATATAAGTCCTTTGCCAGCCATATGTATTTTGAGTAGCTCCTCCCTGTGACTTGCCTTTTTATGTTGTTAACAGTATTTTTTCAGGAACATCGGTTTTAATTCTGATTAAGTTCAAGTTATTTTGCTTTTAATGGTTTTATTTTGATTCATGGTGTATTAGTTTTTGTTTGCTTCGTAAGAAATTACCACAAACTTTGTGGCTTAAAAGAGCTCACATTTATTATTTCACAGTATCTGTGAGCCAGGAGTCCAGACATGGCTTTGCTTGGTGCTCTGCTCAGCATCTTCCAAGGCTATAATCAAGGGGTCAGTCAGGGCTGTGGTTTGGATTCACAACTAGGGAAACGTATTCAGGTTGTTGACACAATGTATTTTTTGAAGTTGTAAAATAAAGGCCCTTGGCTTATTTATGGTTGTCATGTGAAGTCTGCCCTCAGCTTGTAGAGGCTGCCCTGCAGTTCCTAGGGACCATCCATAATTTATTTCCACATAGACTTTTACAATATGGTCACTAACTGCATCAGGACAACAAGGAGAGCCTTTAGAATAAGTCTGCTAGCAAGATGAAGTTTAAGATAATATAATGTAATCAGAGAAATGACATCCCATCATCTTTACCATATTCTTGGACTATAAATGTCTCAAATCATACCCACACTCAAAAATAATGCACTGTGGTATTTTAGTGGGGATTGCATTGAATCTGAATGTCACTTTGGATAGTATACACATCGTAACAATGTTGATTCTGCCTATCCATGAGCATATGTTTTTCCATTTGTTTATATCCTCTGCGAGTTCCTTGTTCATTCCATTGGAGAATATGCTTTTCTTTATGCCAATACCACACTATATTGATTATTATAGTTTTACAGCAGTTCTCAACCATGGTGATTTTGCTCTCCCAAGGGATCTTCTATAATGTCTAGAGGAACTTTTGAATGTCACAAATGTGTGGGGTTCTGGCGATAGTAATATCTAGCGTGTAGAGAATAAGAATGCTGCTAACCATCCTATAATGTACGGGACAGCCCACCACACAAATGTTTATTGGGCCCAAGATGTCAATAGTGCTGAAGTTGGGAAAAACTGTTTTAGAGTAATTTTTTATATAAGTCAATACATTACTGTAACTTGTCCTAATTTGAAATAATTTTGTATATCATGGATCCATTTTATTTCTATATAAATTTTAGAATCGGCTTGCTTGACTTCTGATTAGAATTGCATTGACATCATACATCAAATTGACAAAAGTTTCCATGTTAATAATAGTGAGGCTTGCAATCCATCACTGTGGTAAATCCCCATCTGTTATATTAAGTTTTCATTTACTATCCCCAGCAACATTGGAGTTTTCAGTTTACTCATATTGCTCATATTAATTATTTTGTTACTATCATGTATTGTATTTTTTACATTTTTTTTATTTCAGCATATTACGGGGGTACAAATGTTTAGATTACATATATTGCCTTTGCCCCACCGGAGTCAGAGCTTCAAACATGTCCATCCCCCAGATGGTGTGCACTGCACTCATTAGGTGTGAATATATCCATCCCCTCCTCCCCCTGCCACCTGCCCGACACCCGATGAATGTTACTACTAAATGTGCACATAACTGTTGATCAGTTAGTAACAATTTGATAGCAAGTACATGTGGTGCTTGTTTTCCATTCTTGATATATCTCACTTTTAAGGATGGGCTCAAGCTCTATCCAAGATAATGTAAGCGGTGCTAGTTCACCATTGTTTAATGTAGTTGAGTAGTGTTCGATGGCATACATATACCACATTTTCAAAGAAGATAAACTAATCGCCAATAAACACATGAAAAAGTGATCAATATCTCCAATCATCAGGAAAATGCAAATTAAAACCACAACGAGATGTCACCTAAGTCCAGGGAGAATGGCTTTTATCAAAAAGTCTAAAAACAACAGATGCTGGCGTGGATGTAGAGAGAAAGGAACACTTATATTCTTACTTTACTTTTTAATCTAAATTTGTGTATTTAACGTCTCTCATGTTTCCTGTAAACAATTCCTAAGTAGATTTTCCAATCTGAAAATCTTCACATTCTAATTAAAGTGTTTAATCCATTTACCTTTAATGCAATTGCCAAAACGATTGGGTTTAAATCTGTGATTCTGGTATGTTTTTCCACTTGGCTCTTCTCCTTTATTGTTCCTCCATTGCTCTTTTCTTCTCGTCTTGTGGTTGAATTCATTTTTTTTTTTATATTCCATCTTATTTCCTGTGTTGGCTTCTTAAATATACCTCTTTTAATTTCTTTAGTAGTTATACTAGGATTAATCATATGTCATCTTAACTTATAAAGTCTAATCAATATTGTAATGGCATATTTCACATTTCACACCTTCCCCTTCAAGTTTCCTACTTCCAACATAGACTCCAGGGCCCTCCCTTTACATATCTTCCTTTTTTTTAGAATATTAACTGACCTGCAGAATCCAGCAATTTCAGCTGCCCTAAATTCTGATCTATATATCATACACTGAGCAGGACTATTATGCTTTACTTATATTCCAGCTCACTGTGCTGTGTTTGAAAATTTGCCCCAGTCAATGAACTGGGATATTCTGTAACTCAGTTATTTGTTTAACTTCTCTGTCACAGTTCTCTAATACCTGAAAAGTGTTTCCTCATAAAATTTGTCCTGGATTTATTATTATTATTATTATTGTTTATGTTGGGAGAGCTAGTCTGGTACAAGTTACACCATCACAGCCAGAAACAGAAGTCTATTTTAGCCAAAGAATTTTGCAGACATATTCATTTAAGAACATGATATTTGTCTACTTCTTTTTTGCATGAGATCTAATGAAATAGAAAACTATTTCTAGGTAGAAGGGGAAAAATAGAATTTGGCTTCAAGCCCATAGTATTTATTATTTATTTTGAAAATTAAAATATATTTGGATTACTTCATAGTTAAGAAATTGTGGTGTTGCCCTCTTAAGCCTGTTCCCCACCCTGTCTGATTTTTTTATGCTTTTTCTGATTAAGAGTTATAAAAGCTGAGATCTCATCTAGGAAACCTTTAGGATTAAGTAAAATCACCTCTAAATGTCCTTATAGAGATAATATAAATAATATTTTTGCACTGTTATAAAGATCTCCTATTTATATTAAAGATATATTAGTTTCTGTGCTTAAAGACACTCTCAAAAATAAAATTGTTCTCATCTCATATCAAACATTAAAGTTTCTTAATCCATGGCTCTTCTAAGCATTTCTGCAAGTTGACCATATAAAACTGACTGTAGAGAGGAACTAGAAATTCAGATGCTAATCAGTACAGCTTAACTTTTAAAAAGCACACAGAGAATAAGAAAGGGTTTGTTAACTTTATTTCTGTCATTGTCAGGTAATGAATTTCAGCAATAGCAGTACAAATTGATCTTACATTATATAAAACTAGGAAGAATTGGAGACCTTACCTCGGACTTAGCATTAAAAATGATGCTCTATATCGTAATCAAGTTTTACAAATGCTTATTAGATCATAAAATAATTACCTCTTCATTATTATTAATACATTAGTAAAAAATTTGCCTCTGGTCTGCAATGCCAGCCTTAAGTCAATGGTTACCCACGTTGGCATTCTAAAATGTTTTCGTAGTACGTACCATAGTACTGTTCACTGTGCTATGATGTGTTATATTAGAAACACTATGCACTGTATATGGTATTTCAGAGCACCATAATGCCAAACTATATGAAGATAACTGCAAATATAATACTTGGACAATTTCCCCAGATAATTGGAAAATTATCTTGGTGACAGTTTCCATGTTAGTGTATATCTTTTCTGGCATGATTTGATGCTATGATTGTAAGTAATAATAATAAAAATTTAACTACACTACCTTATTTATTTTTGCATAGTAGTATTCAATAATTTATATGAGATTTCCACATGTGCTGCCTTCTATTCCCATTTTAATCTTTATATCAAATCTCTGAGGCTTGAAGCAGAAAACTGGGAAATTAAGACTTGATCAAGGTATAATAGTAAATAAGGAACACAGTCAGAAAATCAACCTAGGTTTATCAAATGACAGGCAAGGTGTTCTTTATGATAATTCATTTTGTGTCCCTAACATAAACCTCTCTAGACGTTTTACTCTCAACCATAAACCTCTATCACAGTTAATTCTAGCACGTTTTCCCTAGAGCAAATCAGGGATTTCAGCTCCCATAGTCCAAGGTTAAGTAGGTGCACTCTCTTCACAATATACTCTTCAGACATAATTTTTACTTAAACACAGAATTGTTAACATCTACAATGAAATGTAAAGTGAACTTTAAGATATTTTGCCCTCACCATCAAGTGTATGAGTAATTCATGTATTCATTCATATATATTTCTATTCAGCTTGTATGTTCTGATCACCAGCTGCTCTGGTTTGAGTTTGTACCCATGAAAACTCATGTTGAAAAATGATTCCCAATGTGGTGGTGTTGAAAGATGGGGCCTAGTGGGAGGTGTTTGGGTCATGGAGGCAAATCCTCCTGAGTAGCTTGGTGCCATCCTTGTGGTAATGAGTGAGTTTTCACTCTGATGAGACTACATTCCTTCTTACAGGCATGGATTATCTCCTGTGAAAATGGATTGTAATAAAGCCAGCTTGTCCTCAGATTTGGTCTCATTGTATATATCTGCTTCCTGTTTAACCCTCTCTGCCATCTTATGATGTAATGTGAAAATCCTCATAACCCTCATCAGAAGCCAGGATCCTGTCCTTGAACTTCCCAGCCTGCAGAATCTTTATCTCAAGAAATCTTTTAAAAAATAAATTACCCGGACTCAGGTATTCTGTTATTAGCAAGACAAAATTAACTGAGGCAGAAAATTGGTATGGAGGAGTTGGATGTTGCTATAAAGATGTATGAAAATGTGGAAGTGCTTTTGGTACTGGGTAATGGGCAGAGATTGGAAGAGTTTGGAAGAACAGGGTAGAAAGAAACTGTACTGCAGTGAATGTAGAATTAAGGGTGATTCTGATGAAAACAGAAGAGGTAAAGTTTGTAATTTCTTAAAGATTGGTTAAGTGGTTTTGACCAAAATTCTGGTAGAATTATTGACTGTAAAGGTGATTTTGACAAGGTCACACATGGAATTGAGTAGTAATTCTTTTGACACTGAAGCAAATGTCACTCTTGTTATGTGGTCGCCAAGAACTTTGTTGGATTGTGTCCATGCCCTAGGAATTTTTGGAAGGCTGAACTTAAGAGTGATAAGCTAGAATATCTGCTGGAAGAAATTTCTAAGCAGCAAAAATGTTCAAAAATGCTCATGGTTACTTTTAACAGATTATTCTTAGTTATGACAGGAAAGGAATGATATAAAGACAGAATTTATCATTAAAAGGGAAGCAGAGAAAATAAATTTGGAAAATTCAGTCTGGCCATGTGGTAGAGAATGAAAAAGTGTTTTCAGGAGAGGAATCCAAAAGTGTAGCCTAAGGACCACTTGCTAAAGAGATTATTAATGGATAAAAGGTAGCAAGGTGCTAATAGTCAAGACAACCAGAAAAAGGCATTTCAAAGATCTTCAAGACTGCCCCTCCCATCACAGGTCCAGAGGCCTATGAGAACAAAATGGTTTTCAAGGGATAGGCCCAGGGTGCTCTGCCCTGCATAGTGTTGGGAAGTTGCCACCCCCCATCTCAACAGCTCCAGCAGGAGAAGCCATAGCACAAATGGGCCCCTGATATATCTCGGCTGCTGCTCTGGACAGCACAAGTGGTAAGGCTTGGCAGCGTCCACATGGCATTAAGTCTACAGGCCCACAAAATTCAAGAGCTATGGAAGGTGGCTTTCTCTACTGAGATTTTCACGTATATATGGAACGGCCTATGGTTCCAAGCAAAGATTTGCCACAGGGGCAAAGACATTGCAGAGAGCCTCTACTGGGGCAACATCGAATGGAAATGTGGGGTAAGAGCTGCTGCAAAGAGTCCCCACCAAGATAATTCCTAGTGGAGCCATAGGTGTGAGATCACTGCTGGGACCCCAGGGTGGTAGAGACACTGATAGCATATAACCTCAGCCTGGAAAACTCTTGCATTTGACTCCAACCCTTGAGAGCAGCCATGTGGGCTGCACCCATCAAAACCACAGGGACAGGGCATCCTGCGGCCTTGTGAGCCCACCCATTGCAGCAATGTCCCCAGGATGTGTAACCTGGAGTCAAAGGAGATTATTTTAGAGATTTAAGATTTAATGTGTATCCTGCTGGGTTTTAGACTTTCACATAGCCTGTCATTTCTTCTTTTTGGACATTTTTTTTTTTATTTTTGAAATGGGAATGTTTTCCAAATGTCTTTCCCACCATTGTATCTTCAAAGTAAATAACTGTTTTTTTTTTTTAATTTTTCTTATTTTATAGGCTCATAGCTGGAAGGAGCTGGCCTTGAGTTTCAATAAGACTTTGGACTTGGGACTTTTAGTTTCTGCTGAAACAAGTTAAGACTTTTGGGACTATGGGAATGGAATGACTGTATTTTGGATGTGAGAAGGAAATGAGGTTTGGGGGGCCAGGGGCACAATGCTATGGTTTGGATATGGTTTATCTCCACCAAAACTCATATTGAAACTTGATCTCTAATATCATGGTGTTGAGAGGTGTTATCTGGCCTAATGAGAGGTGTTTGGGTCATAGGAGGAGATTTCTCATGAGTGGCTTGGTATTGTTTTTGCAGTAGTGAGTTCTCACTCTGGCAAGACTGGATTAGTTCTCACAGGAATGGATTAGTTCCTATGAGAGTGGATTGTTATAAAGCTTAGATGCCTCTTTGGTTTTGTATGTGTCAGCTTCCCCTCTGACCTTCTCTACCCTTTTATGATACAGAATGAAAGCTCTCACCGGAACCTAGGACCATGCCCTTGGACCTTCCAGCATGCAAAACTATGAATTAAATAAACCTCTTTTCTTTATACATTACTCAGCATCAATTATTCTGTCATAGCAACAAAAAATGGACTTAAATACCAACTTTGTCCCAAATGTTTTGGTAGACACTGGAACAAATTTGGACTAGTTGAAGATATCAATAAGAAAACAAAGTTATAGGTTTCAATCTGTGATATAATAAAAATATATACCAAGTGGATCATAAGTATAAAGAAAGGGGTAATTAAATCTGATGCAGATAGGAATGTAGACAATCAAAGAAGGCTTCACAGAAGAGGTGATAATTGAATTAAACTTTAAAGAGTGAATTGAATTCCAACAGGTAAAGGGAGTGGACATACATTCCAGGTAAAGGAAATATAATTATTAAGGGCTAAAATGAAAAATCCATAGTATATTAGGGAACTCTTTATAATATGGCATCCATACAGTGAAGAAATATATTTGGGGTTGGGGAAAATAAAACTGGATATGTCAGTTATCATCAGATGGTGAAGGATCTTGACAGTCATATTAAGAAACCTGTATTTTCTGTTGATGCAGGGTCAATGGATATGACATGATCAGATCTGTGTTTCAGATGGCTCAACTTGGTAAGAGTGTGGAGTTTTAATTACCAAGGGGAGAAATTGAAGATAGAGAGACTGATTAGACTATTTCAGGTATCCAAATGGGAGACAATGAAAACCTGATTTAACAAAGTGGTAGTGGAAGATTTGAGAGATGCTAAAATGGTGAAGTTGGCAGTAATCATGATAGACTAAATGAGCGGAAAGAAAGAAGAGGATTCTAGAATTACTTGCGGTTTTCTAGTTTGGGTGACAGGGCAAATTTAGTTCTATTCAATGAAATGATAAATATTGATATTAACTATGGCCTTGTGAATAGTTAAACAAATTAGGAGGTGTGCAGCTTTACAAATTATTCCATGGGCTACCTGATCATGAGGAGTCACACTTGAGTCTGATGGGGCATTTTTTATATTATTTAAATATTTTGAAATTGGGATGAATACAATGAATGATGAGTCCATTTGTGTTTCTTGGTTGAGTAGAGGATGTGACTATTGTTTGTATGACAGATATTTGCCTCACATTAGGAAGAAGTGTAAAAGGTGTTTTACATGGTTAGAAGTATGAGAATGAATGCTGAATAGTAAAATTACCATGTCAATCCAGGAACTATTTTACTTCATGTCCATTTCTCACCTTTTCCCTCTTCTGTTCTGTATGGCAAATTTGGGAGGGGGGTAACCTCTTCAGTCTGTTTACCTGACTCCATTGATAGCTCACATCCAGCTAGGTTCAGCCAATCAGAGGCACTGACAGAAGGTTTGGAGGGTAAGGAGTGGAGAGAATTCAGAGTATCTATTCCTCTCTTTGCCTCACACGGCATCTAAAATAGCAACTGTCTCTCCTCTGTGGCTTTAGGTCCCCCTGTAATTCTAGATTTATACAGGTAATTTTATCTCCTGGGCTTTGGTAACCCTGGCTCTTCCATTTGTTCTTTGGCCTTGGACTGTTGTGGTTTCTGGTGTTGCTAATTTTAGGTGACCCTACTGTCCACTCTTTGACTTCTCAGTTCTTTCATTGCCCATGGAAACAATTCTCTGCATTCAAGTTTTTGTTTTAAATATTCATGTACTTTATTATTTTTTTCTTTGATTAGAATGGTACTGATACAAAGAGTCAATAATGTCAAATGCCACAGAGTGATTAGAGAGGAAAATAATTGAGAAGAAACCACTGGATTGGGTAATTAGATTGTTAGTGAAATTTACCTTTGGGGAAAGCAGTTTCAGGTGAAAGCCAGATTGCTTTGGGATGAAAATTTGATAGATGAGGAAGTGAAAGCAGTAAACACAAGCAGGTTTTTCATAAAGTTTTGCAATAAAGAAAGAGAATTGATATAGTAGCCTGAAATTTAGGCCAACTCACAGGAATATTTATATTATGTTATGTAATGTTATACATTATGATTTTTAGAAAGTCAATTAGATATTTTGGACATTAAATTTGCTCATTCAGGATTTGCCCAGTCTCTGAGAATCACAGATCCATTGGTCTCAAAAAATCCACATGTGATAATTTGCTCCAGTGTATTACCTTCAGACACAGCCAGACTTAGAGCATCTCTAGGGAAAACCCAGGTTCCAAAAATTCCTCAGTATTTGTGTCAAAAGTAAAATGTGTCTGCCAAAAAAGCAATACAATTTAGGATGTATTAGTAGAAATACATAATATCCTATACAGGATGGGATTATATTTAGAATTATGTGTTCCATTCTGAGCAATCCATTTTTTAAGGAAGATAATTATACATTTAAGAGAAGCTTAAGGAGAGCAACCTAGATGCCTTACCATATGAACAAGAGTTAAGGTAACTGGAGAGGTTTGGACTGAAGCAAAAAAGGTTTAAAGTGCTCATCAAAGAAAGGACATGAAATGATGTCATTTCATAATTGAGGGCTTGTAACATGTAAAAGGTGTTAAGGAACTTAGCATAGGATGAGTACCTATTAAGTGTTACGTACTTTGTTAAACATTTTAATTCTCACAGAAACTCATTGAGATAATTACTGTCTCCACTTTAAACATGACAAAATTTAAAGCTCAGAGTGATTAATAAACTTATTGAAAGTCTAACAGCTGTTATTATAAAAAGACTAGATATAAACTCAGAACACATATTCCTCTTACATCAGCATAATACAGATTAAACAAATGGGTTAAATTTATAAGAAACGAGTTGAGTTGGTATCAATATCAGGTGTTTTCAGTCTTTGACTTCAAATGGAAATCTCTGCACCTCTCATTTTCAGCTGACCCCTGTTCTCAATCGAAATGCAGTAAAAAAAAAAAAAAAAAAAAGTGTCTAAGAAAACAATTGGGCCAAACTCCATTCCACCCCCAAGAGAAAGAAACTTGTAGTGGGAGAAGTAAAGGTCATTATCAGAAATTAAATTGGTCTTGGTGGAAAAGTGTCTTGCATTCCTGTCTCTTTTGATTGTTTCGCATTCCCCTCCATCCATGGGGCTCGCTCGTTCAGTACAAGCTTCCCTGCCACTGCCCCACCCTACTTCCTTGAAGCAAGGGGGCAAAGAGACCTGTGACACCTGTGCCACAGGCAGACCTGTGATACTGCCTTTGTCCTTGAGAAAAATGAGTATTCATGTTTCAATTTCATCCGGCTATTTCTCAAAGCTCACCTTGACTCCTTCCTTTAGATTCTCCACTCTACATCCTCCTTTCCTCTCCGCCATATGACGACAACCTCATATCAAAGTTAACTGGTCTTGTTTCATACCATGTTAGGTTTCTGTTTTCTAGTTTCTGAATTTATAATTCACTAGTTGTATAAGCCAAATTATACTTCTTTTCATTCTAAGCCAATAGGCAAATTGTATCAATGGCCTCCCATAGAAAACATCTTAACCCATAGTACCTTGCTCTCAGGAAATATATATTAAATTGACATTAATGGATCAAATGTTTGGAATTCCAAACACATTGTCAGATGAACTTTGGACTGACAACATATCTCAATGTTTAACAACATTCCTTATTAGAAAATTTTTCCTAGTATTATGCCTAAATTCTTCATGATGCAATTTACACTCCATTCTCCTTGTTCGGGCATAAGAGAAGATTGAGACCAGCTGGTGAACATTCCCTGTGTAATAGCTCTTTATACACTTACAGACTATTATTAAATCACCTCTTAGTCTTGTATTTTCCAAGCTGAACAATCCCAGTTCCATTAGCCTTTCCTCATAACCCTTATTTTGCAATGATTAAGTCATTTTGGTAACAGATTTCTGAACCTTCTCCATATTCCACAAGTCTCTTCATCCATGGAGCTCCAAAGTGGATATCCTTTTACAAAGGATCAAGAAAATTATAAATGTCAGGACAAAATTCTTTCAAAATCTTGGGTCACATAGACACTTGTCACTTAAGGATTTAACTTCCAATGTTTAGCTATTTATGAGCAACCCTGAGCAACTTGCTATTTGAGTGACTCAAGTGTTTAAAAGCATTGGACCATTTTTGTGTATACAATCCCAGACAGTAAGTGAATCTCTACGGCCTCTTCATGTTTGCATTTCAGCTAAGCTAGGTTGTTCTCCACTTTTTTCTGCATATGAAATAACTTTTGTGCAGTGTCAAAAGTCTTTGGGTAGAAAATTGCCATGAAAAATCATGCTATGATGATATTAATACAATTCATAACTTGAGAATATTGTACACTTTGACCTAAATATTTAGTATTCATCCGATGTTATAAATTTGTGGCTATCTCACAGCTTATTTAGTGATTTACTGTTAGTTACACATCATGATATTATTCATTTATTCAGTCTTCCAACAAACGTATCCAGAGGCTTCTTCTCTTTACCTTCACTTCCACCATTTTGGTCTAAACCAGAGTACCTGTCACATGTATGATTGCAATTGCCTCCCACTAACCTCCTAGCCCCCACCTTTGCCCTTCTCAATAGAGAAGTCAGAATATGCCCTACTGAAATATAAGTCAGATCATGTAATTCATTTGTTTAAACCTCCCCAATGGCTTCCTATTTCTCCCATGGTATGTCCAATGACAAGGAATAAATATCCTATTCACCTATCCTTCTATTGACTCTTTCACCTCATTTCTTACTACTTAAATTTGTTCTTCCCTTGCTCCACTACAGCCAAACTGACCTCCTTGCAGTAATTCAAACCTCTGAGGCATACCTCTGCCTCAGAGCTTTTGTCCTTTCTCCCTCTACCTTGAACATGGTTTTTCTAGTTTCCCACACAGCTCACTCCCTCACAGCATTTAAGTCTTTATTCAAATGTTACCTTTTAAGTCGTCTGTGACCTGATCATCCTATTTAAGATTGAAAACTACCACCAAGCAATTCCAACCCCTCTTATTCTGCTCTATGGTTTGTTCACATCACTTATTGCCTTAAAATATATTACATAACAACTTTTCGTGTTTGTTGTCCATTTCCCGTCCTAGAATTGAAGCTTTGCTGCTGTATCCCAGTGCCTAGAACAGTTTCTGTCATTTATTATATGTTTTTGAATGAATGAATGAACAAAAATTTATTATTTTCCAGGAATTATTTTCCAGGAACTGTTGACAAAAGACTGAAGCGTGTGCATACACGCACACACACACACACACACACACACACACACACACACACACACACAGACTTTTTTACCCAAAAAAGTGATAGGAATTGAAAGAATAAATTTAATTGTTAAAACATGCATTGAGGTTTTACTACCTAAAACCATGTGCTAGCTATTTTGCAGGTATATAAAATCCTGCAACCTGTCTTCTAGGAACTGAGGCCTGAAAAATATACAGAAAATACATCCATAATAGCAACTGGCAGGCTTGAGGATTGCTTAGGAGAGACTCATAATTTTCTGAAGTTGATGCCACAATGGACAAATTTATCTATCAAATGATGGTCATCTTTAATATATCTAACAAAAAGAAAATACTCAATTTGATGACTATTCATATCCACAAGATTCTGAGACATATTTTCATACTTCTTTCCCTATAAATAGAGTCAATTTCTTCCTCTATCAGTGTATTGGTGTATCACTTTCAATGGAACTTCACTGTTGGTAGATCTTACCTTTTGTTTTATTTGTTATCACTAATTTGATAGGGGAAATGATACTCTGTGGTTGCTTTAATTTCACTTTCCTTTTGTATTTGTAGGAATGAAATTTCTCTAAGTTTGTTCATTATGTGTATTTTCTCTTCTGTGCAATCCTAAGAGATTTAAACTACACTACATTGTTGAAATCTTGCCTAATATAAGTAAGGTCTGATGGCAATTCTTCTAAGTTTCTGTGTGTCCTATGAAAACTACAAATATGTGGAAACAGCTGAAGTACCCATCAATACATAAGCGGATTAGTAAAATATGGTATATGTATACCATGGAGTACTAGTCAGCCATAAAACACAATGGTGAACTAACATGTATTGTATTATGCTGGATGGAGCTGGAGCCCATTCTTCAAAGTGAGGTATCATAAAAATGGAAAAACAAGCACCACATGTACTGACCATCAAATTGGTGTTAACTGATCGACACTTATGTGCACATAAAGTAGTAATACTAATCGGGTGTCGGGCAGGTGGTGGGGGAGGAGGAGATGGGTATATTCACACCTATTGGGTGCAGTGTGCATTGTCTGGGGGATGGACATGCTTGAAGATCTGACTTGGGTGGGGCAAAGGCAATATATGTAACCTAAACATTTGTACCCCCATAATATGCTGAAAAAAAAGTCCAGGGGTATGGAATTTGTTGAAACTTTCACTGGAAATCAAATTCTGAATAAAAACGATGTGTTCCATTAAAAAAAAAGAGAATCCTGGTCTAAAAATCAGAAGTCAGTAGTACAGACATGCCGACCTCACAATCAACAAGTCATGGCTATCTTCCTCTTTAATAATTCAACTCACACTAGTTCCTCTAACACATTTATACTGAGCATTGCAAATCAAGCTTTCTTTACCTAGGCGATGTCTAATGGCAAACCAACCAGTCTCTCACCTTTAGGATACTGCAAACAGCACTTCTACAGCACTTCTACCCTCTGCTGGCCTGGAAAGCAATACTCATGTCAGGATTCTCGAGCTGTATGCATCTGGCCTCACAGATCAAGAATCATGAGATAATTAAGACCGAACAGTATATTAAATCTCCTCTTCCAGAGATGTGAACAGTAAGGAAAGCATGGTAGGATAAGCGGGATTGCTGGCAATTGATGCACAAGTCTTTTTAAGCTTACAAGGAAATCTTTGCCTTGTAACTGTGTTCCTAAAATAATTCAAATAAACAACAAAATAATTTATTTGAGACTAAATCATTTAGATTATTTTTATTGTTTTTAATGTGGAAAATCTTTTTTTTAAAGTAGTACCTTTTTCTTTTTTCTTTTTTTATTTCAGCATATTACCGTGGTACAAATGTTTAGGTTACATATATTGCCTTTGTCCCACCCGAGGCAGAGCTTCAATAACGTCCATCCCTCAGACGGTGCCCACCACATCCATTAGGTGTGAATATATCCATCTCCTCCTCCCCCCCACCTGCCTAACACCCGATGAATGTTGCTACTATGTGTGCATGTTAGTGTTGATCAATTAATACCAATTTGATGGTGAGTACATGTGGTGCTTGTTTTTCCATTCTTGGGATACTTCACTTAGTAGAATGGGCTCCAGCTCTATCCAGGATAATACAAGAGGTGTTAGATCACCGCTGTTTTTTGTGGCTGAGTAGTATTCCATGGTATACATATACCACATTTTATTAATCCACTCATGAATTGACATGCACTTGGGTTGTTTCCACATCTTTGCAATTGTGAATTGTGCTGCTATAAACATTTGAGTGTAGTTTCTCATAAAATACCTCTTCAGTTTGAGTAAACATTATTCGTTTATCATAGTGTAATTAACATTCAAATGATCCCTCCCCTTGTACCACCTTCATCTATGGTCACACAGATACCAAGCTGTAGCTAGAGAGAAGGAATTTTCCTTTGCACCCTGAACAGCTGAGTACTAAAATCTCACTCTGCAAATGCTGAGTCTGTTCTTTTAATACAAGGCAGAAAATGGTCAGCGTCACAAGAGTGGTATACACACACACACACACACACACACACACACACACACTCACACACACACACACACACTCACACACACACACACGTCTCAGCTTGCCTTAGCTAGCTTGTCTTAGCTAGCTCCTTAAGGGCTACATCTTTACCATTTACATCTCCCTCTATCCTGCAGTCACTCAGTAAATGTACATAATGAATGAACAGTCACATGCCCACGAACTTAAATTCCATCTCACAAACTTAGAGATTACCTCTGTTTTTCCCTTTGAATTGAAGTTGTATATACTCTTTTCTTTGTTTCCATCTATGAAAGGCATCAGGTAACACACGACATATTTGCCACTGTAATTCAGTGCCTGATTCATTTTTCTGTCATGCTGACATAATCCTATATGTCATTAGGAAGTTCAATGACACTCCTTCATCTTTCCCCATGTGTAGGCTCCAGGCATTCTACCAACTTGGGCTAAGACTTTCGAACCTTGTGTTACTCCATGGTATGTTTACTACCCAGACTTGCTTACAACATGTTTTTTCCTTTCCCCAAAACAACCTCTAATGAAATAGTATTTCCCCTCTGATTATCTTTGCCTTCCAAAGTAAGAATGTTTAATCATCATAATCAACTGTGCTAATAAAAGATATTCAGTTCTGGCAAGAGCTTTTGAAAATATAACAATGCTTCTCACACCACCCCTCCCTTCACACTTCACTGAAAAGACTAAGTTTACTGAAAAGTCTCCCAAGTCATGCAGGGCAGCAAGGGTAGCAACAGTAAGGGATTCCATGGTGAGAGGAGTTAGGTAGAAGAGCCTTTGAGGCTTCCTGGAATAATAACTGGGTGCAGCACAGCTACTGAGTCTGCTGTAGAAAAATCCCCTTGTTTCCTTTTTCCTGGGATAACTACCTAATGCCTAGCTAAAGTGTATTTGTTTTCTAATGATGAAATGCAATAGCCCTTCATTCTCTTTCTGGTGATTTGGTTTAAGCCTGCAGTTGCAAGGCACTATAGTATGCTACATTGATTTGTAATCTAGTTTATGGTCTCTTTCCACAGAAATCTGGATCTCTGTCCATCCCACCTGAGAAGAGGCTTGAGCAGCTCTCTAGGCTACTTGCTATTCAAAGCAGGTGCTCAGTACTTGGCTGTGCTCAAGAGCGAGGGTTAGAATGCCAGGAGAGGCTTTCCCAGAGAATTCACCTTCCTTTTCTGTTTGGGTGCAGGAGCCTCATCCGGAACAACTTATGCCTGGGAAACAGGAAGGTCCTTCAGCAGGAACACACAGGAATTTTATCAGTGTCTCC
Source organism: Propithecus coquereli (assembly GCF_000956105.1). Classification (NCBI taxonomy): domain Eukaryota; kingdom Metazoa; phylum Chordata; class Mammalia; order Primates; family Indriidae; genus Propithecus; species Propithecus coquereli. The sequence goes on from NW_012156284.1 coordinate 6,734,225, forward strand.
TGACCCCCAAAGCAAAGGGGGCTATTTTAGGCCTAAAGGGATGTGACTGAATAAGGTGAAGAAATCCATGGCGTGGAGGATGGGACTGGGAGAGCAACAGAATGTTAATGAAAAAAACTTCCATTCCAAATGGTATTTTGGGAGGCATTTAACAGATCATGCTCTTTGCAGTATGTGTTTTGGTGGGACTTGAGAGCAAAATTTAGGTGAGATCACAGGAAAATACTGTGCTCAGTATTTATGGCTGACATTTGGCTGTGACATGTAATAAGGGCCTAGATTCTGAAGATACAACTCGACACCCTTTGTTCATGCTGTAGGTAGAGAGAAGGAATTTGCCTTTGCAGCCTCCACAGCTGAGAACTAAAACCTTACTCTACAAATAAATGCTGAGACCATTCTGTTAATGCAAGGCAGAAAATGGTCAGGGACACAAGAGTGGTATACACACACACATCCCCCTCAGCTTAACATGTTGGACAGGTAAAGGGTGTTTTCTGTTTCTCAGGGGTTTTGTTTGTTTGTTTGTTTGTTTTTAGTGTGTGCCTGAATGTATGTGTGTGTGTTTGAGAGAGAGACAGACAGAAATGGAGACAGAGGCACGGAGAGAAATTGGATCGATTTTCTTTTTTTACTTTATTTTCTGAACTCTCATAATGTTTTTCAAAAGTAGGATAAGTACCTTGATTCTGTATTAAATATTTAATACTTATAGAAAAGTATAGAAACTGGACACGGTATGAAACATAAAGAATGTTTATTCAGATCTAAGAAAAAAAGGATATGTAAAACTTTGGCCAAACATGCCACAAAGTTTTCTTCCCATTAAATTGATGATCTAGGGTTAGATGGAAAAGAGAAAATTTTTAGACCTTTTGAATAGCTGAGGAATCTTGGAGGAGGGAGTGGTTATGTTTGTAGAGAAATGTTAAACAGAAAAAAAAACAGTATATAAAAGCGTGTATTTATAATAATGTACTATGTATAAAGACAAAAGGCTGCAGAGGTAGAGGAATACAAAAAATGGTAACAGATTGTGATAAAATGCTAAGGTATACTTTATTTTTTTTTCTTTTTTTGAATTCCAAGTTCTTTAATGTAGCATGTGTGTGCGTGTGTCTTAAAACACATTGGGAATGTAGAAACACCAAATATAATAGGAGAAAAAGAGAGATAAGTGAGCAGTGAGGCAGGAGGCATGAGAGAAAAAAGATGTGGGGAGATGAGGTCAGCTGGCAGCTTTCTCATCTACAGGTCCCCATAAAACAGATCCCCCAAATTCAGGAACTCATGATGTTTTCCCCCTCTCCTCAAGTCCTTCCTTGCTTCCTATAGACAGATATATGCCTTTTATTTTGCAGAGCCAGGGCAGCCTTCGTCTGCACTTCCTGATCCCAGAGCTCAAGAGGAATAAAGAAGTATGTAGTAAAAGACTGGGTCCTATAAGCACAGTAAAAATCCTTTCCCAACATCTACTTTAGTTTAAAACAGCCCTTCTATGCCATCTGAGAAAAATTGGGTAGCTTGGCTTTACAGTAAGTGGTTGTTAGTTTAGCAATTCACATCAGCAGTGGAACAACTGGGTTTTCTGTTGTGCAGTAATGTATACAGCAAATAAAAGTACCTCTGTACTTGCTTAGAAGAAAGGTTAAGGGCCTTGTTTTTAAAAGTGATGTTTACTCCAGGTCAATGATCCTTTTTATCAGTCTCAATATTCTTTTTTTTTTTGTTTTGCCTTTGGACTCTGGTGTATATTAGGTGAACGGCCCTAGATATATTTTCCCCTAAACTCATGAAGAAAATTTTCTTATTTATTGAAATTTCCTTAATCCTTGTACTCTACATTCTTCTAGCTGAAGGAGAAAGATTATTCCAGTTCCTGGAGTCAGGGACGTGATTTGATTCAAAGAAAAGCAATGGCTCCGGTCGTCTTCTTCTTTCTCTTGTTATGGTTAGGGATAAATAAGGCATAAGGTATATCCCAAAGCACAAGCAGAGACACAGCTGCAGCTGATCCAATAGATTAAAAAGATCTAGCTGGTTTGGGAAAATAATAAAATTAGAGCTGAAAATTAAGCTTGAAAACTAAATCAATCTTTTGATTACTGGATTCAAGTTAAAGGGCGTGAGGAAAACCTTTATAATCTTCTCGGCATGGTTGGCTGTTTCTAGTCAGGTATGCTGACTGCAGCATAATGCCACACTTCCTGTTATTAAAGTGTCAAATTCTATTCAGCTAAAAATTTTCCTAAACGCCAGAGAAGGTTTATACTGAGTACACCTGACCAACTCTTGAGTTTATATCAATTAATTAAAATTTTGGCAGGTTGGATCACACTTCCTCTGAAGGAGTAGAAATATGGTTCCTTTTTGCATTCTCCTATATTGTACCTGCATGCCATTTAAAAAAAAAAAAAAAACCAGCATTCCTGCCAACTACAGCTCTACTTAATATTAAGACTTGGATTAAAATAAGGTGTGTTGGACAAAATCAATGAACACTGAGCAAATGAGTAAAAACCATAAAGATTTTTAGTATGCAAGTCTGCCAAAGAAAAGAACTGAAGGGCTCAGTTGTGTTTGCAAAACATGCAACTGATGGTCATGGCCAACATCGCAGAACCAGTTGGTTTGTGTTTGCTTGTTTTATTTTTAATGAGAGACAACAATTCCAGAGAAGAACCAGCAATGACCTTTTTCAGAAACTGAATCAAAATTTCAAGAAATGTGAGCTTCGCTTCTTCCAGATCTGCATCTTAATCAGGTGCGAGTATATTAAAGAAAAAGAAATATACATTCTCCCAGCCAGAAGCAGCAAGGACATGGAGAGCTAGCTCTTTTTCAGAAGAGAAACAAGATGAAGTAATTCATCTTTTAGAAGTTAATCCAAACCAGACTACATTTCTGAATCTCTAATAATACTCTTTATGATTATGTATAAATAAGTTTCTGGGATTATCGAAGGACCAGCAACTATACTACCCATACTTAGTTTCACTGAGAAATAAATTCCTTTTGGACTCTGTAGTACATTTAAAATTGTATTCATAGTAATTTCCATCCACTTTTATTTAATGAAAACTTTATTTGTTAAAATATCCACAAATCATAAAATCCCTCTTTTTAGGTTGTGCAATTTCATGAGTTTTAGTATATTCACAATTTTGCAATCACCACCACTATATAATTCCAAAATGTTTTCATTTCCCCAAAAGAAATTTCTAATTTTTCCTCATCCAACCCCTGGCGACCACTAATCTATTTTCTATCTTAATGGAGGTGCCTATTCTGGACATTAAATATCAATTGTGCAAGATGTAATCTTTTGTATCTGGTTTTATGTCTGGTTTCTTTCTTTCTTTCTTTCTTTTTTTTTTTTTTTTTTTTTGGAGACAGAGTAGTCTTACACGATTGCCCTGGCTGGAGTGCAGTGGCATGACCAGAGTTCATTGTAACCTTGAATTTCTGGGCTAAAGAAATCCTCCTGTCTCAGTCTCATGAGTAACTGGGACTATTGACATGTGCCACCACACCCAGCTGATTTAATTTCTTTATTTTAGAAACAGGGTCTCACTGTATTGCCCAGTCTGGTCTCCAACTCTTTTTTTCAAGGAATCCTCCCACTTTGGCCTCCCAAAGGGCTGGGATTACAGGAGTGAGCCACTATGCCCAGCCATGTCTGATTTCTTTAAATTAGCATAAGATTTTTAGTTCATCCATATAGCATATATCAGTACTTCACTCATTTTTTGTGGCTGAATAATGTTCCATTGTATGAATATATAATATATTAATATGTTTATTAGTCAATTGAACATTTTGGTGGGTTTTACTTTTTGGCTATTATGAATAATAATTCTATGAATAGTCATGTATATTTTTCTCTGTGGACATATGCTTTAGTTATCTTGGATATATACCTAGACATGGAATTGCCGGGCTGTATGGTGACTCTATGGTTAATTTTTTGAGGAACTGACGAATGTTTTTCACAGCAGCTGTATCATTTTACATTTTCACCAGCAGTGTATGGTGGTTCCAATTTATCCACATACTCACCAACACTTCTTATTGTCTCTCTCTTTTTAAAAAATATTAGCCATCCTAGTAGGACTAAAGTACTATTTCATTGTGGTTTTCATTTTCATTTTCCTACTGATCAGTGATGTTGAGCATCTTCTCATATGTTTATTGGCCATTTACATATCCTCTTTGAAGAAATATATATTCAAGTCTTTTGCCCATTTTTAATTTGGATTTTTGTCTTTTGTTGACTTATAAGAATTATTTCTATATTATGAATATAAAACTCTTATCAGGTATATGATTTGCAAATGCTTACATTCCCTGGGTTGCTTTTCACTTTTTTGATAGGGTGTGTTCCGGCTGAGAGAGAGAGAGAGAGAGAGAGAAAATTAACCTCTTTTCTCCCTTCTTGTTTTATCTGGGCCCCCAGCTGGCTGGATGGTGCCTGCCGACATTGAGAATGAATCTCGCCTACTCAGTCCAACAACTCACACACCATTGTCCTCCAGAAACACCCTCACAGACACACCCAGAAACAATGTTTTACCAGCTATCTAGGTATACTTTCATCCAGTAAAGCTGACACCTAATATTAGCCATCACAGGTAAGTTAAAGTCTTTATCTAAGAAATCTAACATCTGAGCATCCTCAGGATCCATTTCTATTGATTGTTTTTTTCCTGTGTATGGGTTATGCTTCCTTGTTTCTTTGCATAGCTCATAATTTTTAGTTAAAAACTAGACATTTTAAATAACACAATGTGGCAACTCCAGAAATCAGATTCTCCCTCCTCCTTCCTCTTCATTTCCCCCTTCACAGAGTTCATTGTTTTTGTTTTTGTTTTACTTGTAATTACTGTTTGCTTACTTAGTAATCTTTCTGAACTAATTCTGTAAAGTCTGTATTCTTTGGCATATATGGCCACTAAAGCCTCTTCTCAGTTAACTTATTGGTCAGCTAAAGATTGAACAGAGATCTCCTTGAAGGTCTGAAGACAAAAACTCCTTTAGTCTTTGGGGAGGGGCTCTGTTTGCATGTTGGGGCACACCTTCAACACTTACCCAGACAATTGACAACTAACTCTGCCTTAGTCTCCACTTTTTGGTTGCACAGAATCTCAAAGTCAGCTAGAGGTGAGAGATTATAGGATTTTCAGGTCTTTCTCATATATGCATCTATCCTTTGGAATGCATACATCACTACATATTCACATGGTCTTCTAGATTCCCAGGAATATGTTACAGCTTTTTATAGCTATGGACATTTCATTCTCCAATTTTTCATTTTATGTTTTTTTTTTTCAGCCTCTTGTTTTTCCCAACTGGTTACACACCTTAGCTGATTTTTAAACAATTTCCATTGGTTGTTTTCAATAAAGGGCCTTGAAATAGGGCTATTTGTACACAGCAAGCTTTGAATCAGGTCAAATAAAGGTAAGCCTCAATAATGGAGTTTATCAGGGAGCTGACAGGTCAAATGATGACAGTTTTCTGTGGATGTGGGTTTTGGGAGAGCTCTAAACTAATTCCTCCATTTCCAATGGATAGTATACTTATCATTTTTCGGATTCCATACTTGTGAGACTGTTATTTTTCAAGGCTGGAGACAAGGAAAAGAGGATGATGATAGGACAAATTAAAATTACATGAGGCGGACTGCTCTTACCATGACTTGGCTATTTCTCTTAAATAAATACTCCTTAGACTATTGCAAGACTATGGTTAATTTTCAGAGATCTGAAAAAGTTAATTTTGACATATTTGTCAGTGGTCTAATTTTTTTTATAGAGGAATCAATTTTCAGGGGTCCTTATTTTACCAGAAATTCGCCCCTCACATCCACTCTAAATTTGTTTCCTCATTGAGATTTTATATACATTATACAATCACTGTTAACAATTTGTGTGTATGTCATGATCTAATGCTCTTAAACTTTGTGGAGGAAGAATATAATCTATGAAAGAGAAAATAAATATTCAAATGAAGAATTCAGAAGCTATGATATTCAAAATAGGCATATACATTAAATACAAAATTGAGTAGAAAGAAAGCATGCTAGTCTAACACTAAGGAGGTCTCCAATTATCCCTGACATCTGGTATCATGTCATTGTGTTATTCATCACCACCAACACCCCTTCCCCTACCAAGTGTGGTCTGGACTTATTGACTCACTTCTAATAAATAGAATACAGAAGTGATGATATGTCACTCCTGATGTTTGGTTATAAAAAGACTGCAACTTATACCTTGGATACTGTCTCTCTTACTTTGTCTTGCATCACTTGCTATGGAGGGAAGCCAGCTGCTATGGCATGAAGTAATCCTTTGAGGAGGCCCACATGTCAGGGATCAAGGCCTGCCAAAAAATACTTGAGTGAGTTTGGAAGTGAATCCTTCCCCCTACCGCCCCACCCCCTGCCCCTGAATCACAACATTAGATGAGAATGCAACCCAGTATACACTTTGAGTGTAATCTCATGAGAGATCTTGAGCCATAGGCACTGAAGTAAGTCACTCCCAGATTCCTAACACTCAGAAAGGAGGACATAATAGGTTGTTGTTTTAAGCCACTAAATTTTGTAGTAATTTAATATACAGGAATAGATAGCATCAGTGACTGTTGCAGATCATTCTCTGATTTTCCATTACAGCAAGGGAATCATTGTTCATGAAAGCACTGAGTCAAAAGCTAGCCAACAATTTTTAAAAATTCCTTTCTTTTCATTAAAAGAAAGAAAAAGAAGTCATGAGGTCTGCATCTGTTTTCTACCCATAACCCTATTTTAATGATCCTTTGGATACAACTTAAGTGTATTCCATGAAATAAAATCAAGAATGTAGAGAAGTCTAGTTTGAGTCCCTGGTGGGGACAATATTGCATGCTACAAAATTGGGTTGGATCTCCTGTCCAGCAGACATTTTGCTTAGGAGCTGCTATGGACTGAATTCTTTCCTCCCAAAATGTATATGTTAAAGTCCAAATACTCAATGTGATAGTAACTGGAGATGGAGCCACTGGGAAAAAATTAGTTTTAGGTGAGGTCACGATGGTGGGGCCCTTGTGTTAAGATTTGTGCCCTGGGGGTTGGGAAAATGGCGGATTAGGGGTGACCTCCTGGCTCTCTGCTCCCAGAGTGGGAAGTGAAGAACACTGACACCCACATGCGAGTGAGGCGCTCTCCCACAGGAGCAGCTTCGTGAATCTACAGAGAAGCAGCGAGGGACGAGCAGTGCTGCGGAAAAAATCAGGTGAACTAGAAAAGCGCCCACAAATACCAGAGAGTGCGGGACAAAGGGGAGGGGCAGCGTGGACGGTCGCACCCAGCGGCAGGCTGGCCCGGGCAATAAGATCTGACTCACAGGAAGACGACTCTTCCTTTACCAAACCCCACTCCCACGCAAGCAGGAAAGTGCCAGAAGTCAGTGTGAAGCGGTAGCACAGACAGACAAGCGGTGGGGAGCCGAGACAGGAGCGGGGTCCATTTTGAATGCACCAGAGGCCGGCGCTGGGTCAGCATCCGAGGGGAAGGACTGACCCGAGCGGGCGCTCCCCAGATCGGACGCTGCCCGAGCCCACAGGGGAGAGTTTGGAGGCAGCTTCTTGCCACAGGAGACCGCCAGGACTAGATTGGGGGAGGGGAACTCCATAAAAGAGGCTCTGCCTGTGGAAATTGCTGAAAGTTCAGTGGGCGCTGGGAGGGACACAGCAAAGAGTCCTTCCGCGATCTGTTCAGAGTCGCTGTGTGTAGGGGGGGGCGGTGGGCTCAGCGGGTGGCTCTGGGAGGCAGCTCTGGGAGTCGGCAACAGCGGACCCCGGCTGCGCATGCCCTCCCGGTGCAGTTGGCTTCAGCGCTGACTAGCAGTGGGTGGGCAGCAGCAATTCGGGGAACCCAAAGCCTGTGACCATGGGGACTTGGTGCCCGGGCATCGGTCTGAGTCATAGCCGCTGCCTCTGCAGTAGAGCTGGTTGCGCCCTGCAAGGAGGAGAGAGGAGAAGAGTAGCACGCGCAGACACTTTTTCTCCCGAATCTGAGGACAGTCTGTCCCAGCCGCGGATGCGAGCCCCGCCTCCAAAAGGGCAGAAAAGGGAGAAAGATCGATATTTCTGCCGAGTTTCGAGGCAGTCTCCAGAGGCCCTGTTCCACTCAGTCCCTGGCGCTGTCCGCCAAGGTGACGGGGAACTGAGGGTGAACTGAGGGAGACCGCTAGTAGAATTGTGATCCGGGGACACATAAGTACCCCTCCGCCAGGTGACTCGACCCCTCCCCATACATCGCGCCAAAGGGCCTGCCTCTGCCTCCAGGCAGAGTAAAGGGGTAGTTTTTTGTGTTTTTTTTCTTCTTTTTCTTTTCTTTTTCTTTTCTTTCGTTC
>NW_012156284.1:6742818-6748623 GCF_000956105.1 Propithecus coquereli
CTTCTTCTTCCTTCTTACTCTCTTTCTGCGAGTGTGTGTATATCTGAAACCCACGACCGCAGGAGCCCAATTGTTGAATCTCCACAGTGGGGCTATTTTGCACTGAAGAGACAGCACACACCCCTAAGAGTGTCTAGTGACCAAGGAGGCCACTCTTCAAGCTGAGACACTTAGTCACCTCTCTGTTGCTACTTGGTAGCTAGAGCTGCCGGCCAAATGGACAGACTCTACTAGTGGAAGAGCCAAGTAGAGAGTGAAGGAGGCTGTTTTCCCAGCGGGGTCCTGTAGCCTCATTTTCACAGTGACTTGGTAATCAGCACCTCCTCCCAAAGAATTAGTTCCCCACCCTTTGTAGTGCGGAGGAACAAGGGAAGCTGTTCTCTGGACTGTGACCCAGTAGGGGTGGTGGACGACCCTTGACTATGATCTGACCACTGATATTGTGCACCAAAGGGACTGACCCCACATCTGCTGGGGTGGAATAGCAGAACAGGCTGCTTTCTGGTCTGGGTCCCTCAAGGGCCTTAGGGAGGGCTTCCCTAGCAGCCCTGAAGGGTGTACTTTTTACCAGCTAGACAACTCTGCCCTTGAAGGGGTGGAATAATAAGGATCGCCCCTTCCAGAGCTGAGACGCCAGGTAGCTCCAGGAAGTACACTTCCCCCAGTCTGTGGGGTTATCTGCTCCTCTGTCAGGTGAAAACCTGCCCTCACAGGAGGAAAGAAATGAGAGAAGACATTTTTCAGGCCGGGCCTTGTGACAGTCTCAGCCAACGCACCGCCCACAGCTCTACAGGACAGAGCCCGCCCCTGAAGCTAGGGAGAAAGGAGAAAAAATACCTTCCCCATAGGACTAGCCTGAATCTGTATGACCTTGGATCTAAGCAAAAGGGGAAAGTTTGTTGATGTGGTACAGCTGAACGGTTTGAACACCTGACAAGAACATAACACAAAAGCTTGCACTTTGTGCCCAGGCTGTTGTCATCTCAGGGGCTAGTGGTCTGGGAAGGAAAATCTCAACCAGAGTCCTTAGCAATTGCACCAACTGACACACCCATTAGGAATTACTCCACAAGAGTGCCTAAGGAGCCCTGAATAACATACTAGCAGCTCTCTCCTAGCTACAGATCAAACAATTTCTGAAGTATACTGCCTCAGGCATGCTAATTCCTGCTGCTCTTCTCACCATATATTAAGTGGTAACAAGGCTCAAGTAGCCCTTGGGAGTGGCAAAACATTTCCCAAAGACTCAGGCTTTCGTATGTCCCATTTGGGATTTTAGAGCTCAATTCAAAGGTTCTGGAATACCTTGACAACTGACTCCTCCAAGAAAAATTCAAGCAACTAAAGAGAGAGCAACCTCATAACTAAACCCAGCGTCTTCCACGTCAACCAAGTAGTCGATAGCACAGTCACACACTCAAAAGTGACCCCACTCCCGGAAAGCTAATCAAGGAAAAGAAACTCACTAACCACCACAAGCAGAAGGAGCAGACAACAGGTCAGAGATAACCCAACAGGCCAAAACACCACCAAGACAACACAAGACCAGGGGGCATCTCTTCAGCTCTACCAAGGAACATCCCTTTGAAGCCCCAAAATTAAGTTCATAAACTAGACATAGCACATCCAGTCCTTGACAAAGTAGCCCAATGAGAAAGAATCAGCAAAACAACACAGGAAATATGAAAGTTCAGAGAGAAAAGTCGCTTCCAAAGGAAAATATTCGATCTTCATACAGATACCAATGTAAATGATACGATTAAACTGACAGAGGAAGAATTCTGATTATGGATTGTAAGGAAACTGAACAGAATAGAAGAGAAAATAGAATCCCAACATAAAGAAACCACAAGAACAATCCAGGAAATGAAAGAAAAATTTTCCAAAGTAATTGAAATACTAAGGAAAAACCAAACAGAAATTTGGTCAATGAAGGAGGAATTCAGGGAACTTCAAAATACAATGGAAAGCCTCAAGAACAGAATGGATCATGCAGAGGAAAGAATCTCAGAGCTTGAAGACAATGTCTTTGTGCTGAACAAATCAGACGAAGAAAAAGAACTCAGATGCAAGAGACAAGAAAAAAACCTTCAAGATGTGTGGGATTATGTAAAAAAACAGAACCTTAGGATCATCGGTCTTCCAGAGAGAGAAGAAGAAGATATTCAAGGGCTGGAAAACTTATTTCATGGAATACTGGAGGAAAATATGCCAGGCCTCGCCAGAAATCTGGACATCCAGATACAAGAAGCACACAGAACTCCTGGAAGACTCAATGTGAAAAGGCAATCACCACATCACGTAGTTATTAGACTGACCAAAGTAAATACGAAAGAAGCAATTCTTCGAGCCACGAGATGAAAGCAACAAATAACCTATAAAGGAAAGCCGATGAGACTAACTGCTGATTTCTCATCTGAAACCCTACAAGCCAGAAGGGACTGGGTCCCTATCCTTAATCTTATAAAACAGAATAATGTCCAACCCAGAATTCTTTATCCACCAAAATTAAGCTTCATCTACGAGGGAGTAATAAAATCCTTCCCAGGCAAGCAATCACTGATAGATTTTGCAAAGACCAGATCAGCCCTACAGAAAGTACTCAGTCCTACAATACACACTCAACAGCATAATAGACACTCTTCAAAGTGAAATCATTTGAGAGTTAAAGGCTAGAATGTGGACTTCATGATGGCTCAAGGAGTAAAACAAAACAACAGGATTTCACCCAACAATATGAATGGAAATCTACCACAAATCTCAATCCTCTCAATAAATGTGAATGGACTGAACTGTCCTCTGAAAAAATACAGGCTGGCAGAGTGGATAAAAAACCACAAGCCTAGTATCTGCTGCCTACAGGAAACGCATCTAACCCACAGAGATGCCTTCAGACTAAAGGTCAAGGGATGGAAAACTATCATCCAGGCAAATGGAAGTCAAAAGAAAGCAGGGGTATCTATACTATTTTCAGACAAAATAGGCTTTAAAATAGCAAAAGTAAAAAAAGACAAAGGTGGCCACTATATATTAGTGAAAGGGAAGATCCAACAAGAAGAGTTTACAATCCTTAATATCTATGCACCCAATACACGAGCACCCAGTTACATAAAGCAAACCTTGTCTGATCTAAACAACATGATAAACAATAACACCATAATAACAGGGGATTTCAACACTCCACTGAATGAACTGGACAGATCTTCTGAACAGAAAATAAGCAAGGAAATAATGGACTTAAACAGAGCTCTTGAACAAAAGGGTCTGACAGATCTCTACAGAACTTTCCACTCAAATAAAGTTGAATTTACATTCTTCTAATCAGCACATGGAACTTCCTCCCTAATTGACCACATACTAGGCCACAAACCAGACCTCAACAAATACAGAAAAATAGAAATTATACCGTGTACTTTCTCGGATTATAGTGGCTTAAAATTAGAGTTCAGTTCCAACAGAAATACTCGCCACCTCACAAAGTCATGGAAAGTAAAAAATCTATTGTTGACTAACTCTTGGGTCAAGGAGGAAATACAGAGGGAAATCAAGAACTTCTTCGAACTAAATGATAACGGAGAAACAAGCTATCAAAACCTATGGGATAAAGCAAAAGCATTCCTGAGAGGAAAACTAATAGTAATAAATGCTCATATCCAAAAAACAGAAAGATCAGAAATTGACAACCCAATAAATAGAATCAAGGACTTGGAAAAGGAAGAGCTAACCAATCCCAATCCAAACAAAAGAAAAGAAATAATTAAGATCAAAGCACAATTAAATGAAATTGAGAACAAGAGAACTATACGCAAGATCAACAAAACCAAAAGCTGTTTTTTTGAAAAGATAAAGAAAATTGACACCCCACTGACTAGATTGACTAGAATCCAAAGGGAAAGGTATCTAATAAACGCAATCAATAATGAAAAAGGAGAGGTCACAACAGACGCCACAGAAATACAAAACATTATTTTTGATTAATACAAAAACCTATATGCCCCAAAACTATATAATGAGGCGGAAATGGACAAATTCCTGGAAACATACAACCTCCCTAAGTTCACCCAAGAGGTAACAGAATATATCAATAGACCAATCTCAAGTTCAGAAATTGGATCAGCAATCAAAAACTTCCCAAAACGTAACAGCCCCGGACCAGATGGCTACACTCCAGAGTTTTACCAAACTGTCAAAGAAGAACTCACACCTATACTACAGAAATGATTCCACAATATGTAGAAAGATGGCATCCTTCCTATCTCATTCTACGAAGCCAATATCACCTTGATACCAAAGCCAGGAAAGGACACAACATAAAAAGAAAACTACAGACCAATATCCTTCATGAATATAGATGCAAAAATCCTCAACAAAATCTTCGCAAATAGAATTCAGCAGCACATCAAAAAAATAATTCACCATGACCAGGTGGGCTTTATTCCAGGGATGCAAGGCTGATTTAACATATGCAAGTCTATAAATGCAATTCACCACATAAATGAAAGCAAGAACAAAGACCATATGATTCTTTCGATAGATGCAGAAAAAGCATTTGACAAAGTCCAACACACCTTTATGATAAAAACTCTCATCAAAATAGGCATAGACGGCTCCTTCCTTAAAATTATCAAGTCCATCTATGACAAACCCACAGCCAATATCATATTGAATGGGGAAAAATTGAAACCATTCCCACTTAGAACCGGAACCAGACAAGGCTGCCCTCTACCTCCACTTCTATTCAACATAGTGCTCGAAATCCTTGCCACAGCAATGAGGCAAGAGAGGGGTATTAAGGGTGTCCAAATGGGGACAGATGAGACCAAACTCTTGTTTTTCCTGATGATATGATATTATATCTAGAAAACCCCAAGGACTCATCTAAGAGACTCCTAGAACTGATAGATGAATTCAGCAATGTCTCAGGCTACAAAATCAATACACACAAATCTGAGGCATTCATATATGCCAACAACAGTCAAGCCAAAGATCAAATAAAAAACGCAATTCCTTTTACAATAGCTTCAAAGAAAATTAAATATCTAGGAATACATTTAACGAAAGATGTAAGAGACTTATACAGGGAGAACTATGAAACACTAAAAAAAGAAATTGTAGAAGATGTAAACAGATGGAAAAACCTACCTTGCTCATGAATTGGTAGACTCAATATCGTTAAAATGTCCATACTACCTAAAGTGATCTACAGAATTAATGCAATCCCTATCAAAATCCCATTATCATCCTTCACAAATCTGGAAAAAATAATTCTACACTTTGTATGGAACCAGAAGAGACCTCGTATAGCCAAAGCAATCTTAAGTAAAAAGAACAAACCGGGAGATATCAGTTTACCGGACTTTCAGGTGTACTACCAGGCTGTAGTAACTAAAACAGCTTGGTAGTGACACAAGAGCAGAGACATTGACCTCTGGAACAGGACTGAGAATCCAGATATGAAACCATCTCCATATGGTAATCTAATCTTTGACTAAGCTGACAAAAACATACACTGGGGAAATGAATCTCTTTTCAATAAATGGTGCTGGGAAAACTGGAAAGCTACATGCAGAAGATTGAAACTAGACGCCCACCTCTCACCTCTCACAAAAATGAATTGAAGATGGATAACAGACTTTAACCTAAGGCATGAAACCCTAAGAATTCTAAATGAAGATGTTGGGAAGACCCTTTCAGACATCGGCCTAGGCAAGGACGTCTTGAAGAAGAACCCCAAAGCAATCGCCGCAGCAACAAAAATAAATAAGTGGGATCTAATCAAATTAAAAAGCTTCTGCACTGCCAAGG
>NW_012156284.1:6749613-6757766 GCF_000956105.1 Propithecus coquereli
ATAAAAAAAAAAGATCTGTGCCCTTACAAGAGGAGCTAGACATATGAGCTTTCCCTCTCCATCATGTGATGTCACTGTGAGAAGACTGCCATCTGTAAAACAGGAAGAAGGCCTCACCAGGAACTGAATCACCCAGCACCTTAATCTTGGACTTCTGAGTCTCCAGAGCTATTAAAAATAAATATCTGTTGTTTAATCTACCCGGTCTTTGGTATTTTGTTATAGCAGCTCAAACTGACTAAGACAAAAACCTTCAGCAAATAGGAATGGAATCTTCAATTTAAGTTAATTTTAAACTTGCCTCTGTTGAAGCCATCTATGGCATAATCAATGGCTTTTTTCTACATAAAGGAGCCTAAGCTTTGCTATATGAGTAAATCCAGAGAAAGGTGCCTAACTCAATACCAACTTCAGGATAGGGATATAAAATACACGAATATTGAATGAAAAATAAAATAAAACAACTACAACAACAGCAACAAAATTTGTTTTTCTAAAACTAACCACTGATAAGGGAAAATGTGACTTACAGACTAAAAGTTTTATCTTCTTTCTGAAGCATGCGTAAGTAAGAGTGGAACTATTACCTGGTACATTTGACTAGTGTAGAGATCCAGACTTGAAGCTAGCAGGTTATCTCCTTGGTATTGTACTTAAGATGACAGATGCAAGCACATCCTTCATTTGGCTTATAAGAATACATGAAAAATTATAATCTCTTAAAATAGATTTTTGTTAATAATAATATGCAGATATCAATCATATTTTAAACTCTGTTAAGAATAGACATATTGAATATTTGTCTTATATTTTTTATTTCTATAGCAAGGAGGATTTAAAATATTAGAATCATTAGTCCGTACTAAAAATGGATGTATCATTATTTTGCCTAAAATAAAATATTAAATGTTTTTTTCTATTTAATTTATTGTCCAACATAACTGAACTGATGGTAAAAGCAAAACACCATTTTAAAGAAAATCTACTGTACTCTGTGAAGAGTATCCATCACATGCTCATAATATCACTACTTGGCTAATCTTGATTGCTTTTTCCATTTAGTTTAAAAGAAAACAGCAAAAAATACAGTGTAATAACCCATCTACAAAATAAAATGCCATTTTTATTCCCATATTTAATCATTCTGACATTCACTAGAACAATAGACTCTGGCATTCAGGAACTTATGCCCATAAGTTCCTTTAGGAAGAATCTTCCAGGTGTTTCTGGCTTCCTTCATCAACATTCAACTTTAGAACTAATGGCAGGGACAGATCAAGGGAGAAAAACCGAAGTGAAGAAGGACATCTACAGTCATCTGTCCCCAGATTCCTCTTTCCTTCATCCCTTCCCCTGAGTCACATCGTATAATCATGTTTTGTTTTGATTTTTGGTTTTTGTTTTCTCTATGGGCCTAACTCCCCAGATTTCTTTCATATTTCTTTGATTCTAAGTATATATCTTTTCTAAACTTTATTTTTCTGAATTGATATATATTTAATGTGCCATTGTTATAAATTTGCTCCAACACTGATGACTAAATTAGTGTTACAACTTACAAATCATAATATTTTGCAACCTAAAAAATAAATGTTATTTCTTATGCTACCCTACAGAGAGGTATTTGAAAGGTTGGAAAAGTGCTAACAAACCCTGGGATTATAGTTTCCAATACACAGTGAAGAATCACAGTTAGATGCCCTTTAAAAGAATGTGTTGTCCCAGAACTAGGACTAGTCTGAAATGATGAGAAGGGAAATTTATTACAATACCTGAGCAATTTATATCTTACCATATTCCAGTCCGTACAGAGGGCATAAATCAGACAGAAATGGATCTCAGAGGTGCACAGATCCAATTTCATTTTATAGATCAGTTTTCCTTTTTCATAGGCAGCAAAAGAAGGGGAAGTATGTGCTTTCTGCTAGGGACAAAGAGGTTTTATAATATTTTTATTAGATGGCAAATTCTTATCTCTGTCCAAGACATCTCTAGGCTCTGGTAGTTTCAACTGCTTCATCAGTACCACCATACCAGATTTGGTGGGAGGAGTGAACAGATGTAATGACACTATTAGTTATCAGCCTTTCTGGGGAACAAGAGACAAACCTCTTGTAATCATGGACTACATTATATTAATTTGCAAGAGATATTCAGTACAGGTCCTTGAATCATCTTTCTTGCAAGCCACAGATGAATGAACCAGTTTTCATTCTCTTTAAGGCAATAAGACTTCTGAAAAAACAAATATCTGGAGAAAAACTTTTAGCACCCATATATGTGCATCTATTTACTGCCCCAACACAGTACTGTGGCAATATGCCTAATTGACCACAGTATTACAACAGTCTTTCCTGCTGAGCCCTCTTGCAATTTAATGAGCATTCACAACGTAGCTCTCTAAGCAGCCAGTGAGGTGAAACCTAATTTGGATCCTTGGGTTAGACCCTATTGTTTTGTAGCCATGACCAAACCAGATGGATGACTAGAAATCATTACTACATGTTCAAGACCAACTCTAATTACTATTATCAATGTCTGCTGTCATGGCTAGCTCATTTACCAAATGCCATCTGATTGATAGCAATATATGTAATGGTAATATGTGTAATGTATGCAAAGTAAGTGTGACAGTATATAAAATGCTTGTAAGGTATTAAAAGTGCTCAATACAAGTAAATATTCTCGAGAAATAATGGATGTAATCTTTTCTAATGAAGAACAAATATATGTGCTGACATTGTTTCACCTGTCAATTCCAGCTTCTAGGCCAGTCATTTTTGCCCCAGCTGCATATTTCAATAGTCTTTGGAACTTTCAAAAATATTGATGTCTGGGCCCCAATCCCCAAGGACAATTGAAATCTAATTTCTCGGGGATGGAATTGAGGCATCTCTATTTTCAAAAAATTGCATATTATTTTGATGTACAACTAAAGGGAATAAAATAATCACAGAACAGGTGGAATTACAAAAAATAATGATCAAACCAGTTTGGCTAAACATACATTAATTATTCTACTATTATGTTCTATTACTTTTTTAAATACTGGAGAAATAAATGGCTAAATATGTAGTTTTTGCCAAAGCCAAAAGTAAAAATTTTGGATACCTTAATGAGCACAAAGTCACCAAATATTTATGTTCCATCTGGAAGTGAGAAAGGCCAAAATGGGAGATTAACAACTTATTTTTACTGTGAATACGGCGGCATAGATAAACAAAGATAAACAAAGCACATTCTCTGACCTTGGATCAAGTGAGGAAAGAAAGACACGTAAACAAAGAAACTGCACTATCACTTGGTACATGCCATACCAGAAAAGCCCTCTAAGTGCTGAAGAACACAGAAAAGCAGATCGCTCATCTCTCTCATAGTGAAAGGGTCATGATAGGAAAGACTTGAATAACATGCAGAGTCTTGGAGAGTAGATTTTGCATGACAGATAAACAGTTGGAAATTCTAGCACATAGAACAGTAAATTTAAAGAAAAAGGAAAGGCTGGCATGACAGGTGACATTTTAGATAGCTCAGTGACCTAGAGTGTAGGTTCTATGTAGGGGAAGAGATGAGTGGGCATTTGGAGAGGAAGTCAGATTAGGAAAGATTTTGTTTGCCAAGCTAAGAAAAATACACCTAATCATGTACAAAATACAGTAGCAAGAGAGAGCAAACAAGTTTGTAAGCTGGTAGATGAACTGAAGCAGATTCCATTAATATGATCACTTTAGTGGAACTCTATAATTCGTGATGAAGGTGGAAGCTGAAGCCTACATAGATTTCTATTGCAAGTTATTTCCTGGTCAGAGCAAAATCAAAGGGCTTTTCTGCCTATGACAGGGAAAGAATGTAAATATAAATGTAAAAATCGATAACATTTCTATTTTATGCTTTCATCACACAAGTGAAAGATAGTGATTGGAAAGGCAGATGTACTTAGTTTTTCATGTTTGCAGAACTCCCACCTGGCTCCCAGGGCTTCACACAGAGTATATTTCCAACCTCTGAGGTTCTTCCCAGCACTGGCCCATTTCAGATAAACATTCTCAGTTCTCTTTTCTACCTTTTTTTTTTTTTTTTTTTCTCTATGGATTGACCAGAATACTATTAAACCAGGAGGTCCTGGTCAATGACAATGCATTTGGAGAAACCAACTCTGCAGTGCTGTAATTAAACAGTTTCATGTGTCCCCCAATCAGGTGGTAATGACTCTTTGCTGATTTTCATGACAAGGAAAAGCCTTTCTAAAACTTCTACAAAAGAATGTGAGGGGCAACTGTGCACAACATCAATAAGCCAAACCATGGATTTCAAAACACAGGCCCTTAGCTGCCTTTATTGGAAGTAATTTAGATAATTATGACTATTATGTAACTATTAATAAGTATGTCCTCTGAAAAGTACGCTAATTTTGTAATTGTCATATTAAACCCTGGAAACTTAAAAACTGAAACCACTTCCAATTATCTTTATACAATTATAGCAGGAATGAAGTTCTGAGATAGAAAGTTATCTCATAGCTCTGGTATCTTACTTAGCTGGTGATTACATATGTAGCAGTGAGGAATATATACAAATTACACATTGCAAATAGGATCTATGTGAAGTCCTAAATTTGGTCTTTTAATAACATAAGCTCTTGTTAGGGATGCTTTTTTATATATAAAACCTTTCTGTAATTTATGCCTACAACAGTTGTGATTAAAAATTACTGTCTCAATGCTTTGTAGGTAAAGCATGACCTAATATATATAATAAAGTACGAAAGCATTTTACTCATATATAATCTTCTGAGGAAATGGACAAAAATATTGTAATTAATTGGTTAAGTAGAAAGACTAGTATTGTAACTCAAAAAAGAAGGGATGGGGTGATGTGAACTTTGGAAGTCTCCTCCCATTCGCTATTTATATGTATACTTCTTTATATAAAGTGAAGTTAGAATAGTTCACATATGGCACGATCTAATCTCACCTCCGTATATCACTTAGCAAAGGAGATTTCGTCTGAGATAGTAGAAGGAATGCATCCTTAGTTATTGTGGCTCCAGAAACCCCTGGACATGGTACATACAATTTTGTGAGCATATACATTTTTATGTAGAGAAGGCTTTTCTTTGTTGCTCAAGGAGGTCCTTAACCTCCCAGGAGATTAGAAAGCACTGATCCATGACTCCTTCCAACTCTAACTTTCTATGATCTAAATATCTAGAAAATTCAAAATGAATGTGCAGGTGGCTCCATGTGGAAGGCTCATTACAAGTTAGTTCTGTTATTATACACATAATTATTCAAGAAATGTAGTCCCATCAAACACACATACATGCACACACACACACACACACACACACACACACACACATCCCTTCTAAATTTATCAGACTTCTTTAACCATTTTCCAAATCTATACCATGAAGGGAAGTTACATTATAATGAGGTCCTTACGGATAAATCCCCAATGTGCTCTAATATAAGCCTACTTTATACGAAAATGAAAAGAGAAGCAGCTTTGAAAATGATGGCCCGAGTTCTAGTCTCAATTCTGCTACTATCTAGCTTTGTGATCTTGAGCAATGCACTTGATGTCTTTTGGCTTCAACTTCCTCCTCAGTGACAACCATATAGTATATGATTATGGCAAGAAATTCAAGGTCTGTTCTTGCTTCAACATTGTATGGTGAAGTTGTACACTATTGTAGAAAAATTATCTGGTAACCTGGCACTATAAATGTTATAATACTCTGGCAAACTAGTCTCTATCTCCCCTAGATTTCTTTACAATCCTCACTATTCACCCAGGGGATATTTCAGCTAAAATATAAAATAAATAATAAAAACTGAGAAATCTTGAAATATTGTGTAAAGAAGTATATTTAACATATTTTGAAACTCAAATGCTTACAAAAACCTTCAAAAATAGCCTGTTGCTTGGGCAATTGTTTTACTGCTGCCATTAGACATTTGAATATAAGTAGTGTATCTGGCTCGCTTATTTTAAAAACATACTAAAAAGATTTGATATTTAATTAAGTGTTGTCTCAGTGAAGCTGTCCGTGAATTGAGGTAATGTATAGCAATGATGTTTTTAAGATGTTCAACATGCTGGTAAGATATATCAGGAAGAACACAGATCTGTACCTTTATTTTCACCTAGGGAAAAAAAATGTACAGAGCTCATGAATACGTCTTTCTATTTACAGATAAGCATGCTATTAGTAATTTTGCTCCCAAGTCAGGTGCAATGCAAACTTTCACAGATAGTGATTAATAATGCAAATTCTGTTGACCCTTTAGTTGATCATGGATGTTTGCAACTGATCTGGATGATCTAGTCATTCAGATAGCTTTGTCACACTGAAAGCGAACCGATTTCACCATGTGCTGTAATATAGCTGTTCTCTACCCTGAAGCCTTTGGTATTTGTGTCCAGATCTCTGTGATGGCATTTTAGGACAGGCATGCCTCTCCTCTTTCCTTCACAAACATGGGGATCTGATCTTCTGAAGAAAATGATTCCCTGACACTGATGGCAAATGCTTCCTTCTGTGTGGGCTTGCATAGTAATTCCTTTCCCAAGTACTCAGTATGTATTTTTTGAATAAACTAGTAAATAAAGAAATTACTTTATATAAGCTATTTTAATTTTCATTAGACTGTACATGTCTTATGAGCAGGACAGGATTTTAGTCATATGTTCAATACCTTACTATGTAAAATATTTTGACCCTAGTTTGAAGCTTATGGGCCCATTTTCAAGCACACTGTAGAGGAGAGCCAACACTTGGCCTAAAATTCTTCCACTATTAAAAACTGGAATGTGAAGACACTGAAGAAATTAGCCTGGCAATATAGCAGGGCTAGACAGTCAAAGAGTATGAGCCCTGCATTCAAGCTCAGCTCTCTTTCTGGGACCACTATGCCATAGTGCTTTGTATGGGCCAGGGGGATGAAGGTACACTGGGACCAAAGGACAACAAAATACCAAGAGTGCACAACTGGAGGCACTGATCCCATGTCTTGGAGAAGACTTACGCTCAGTTTTATCTCACCAAACTGTGGTGGGAAGATTGTCACTACACATCCATATTCAGTCATATTGGCCTAGAGACTGAGTTTAGACTAAGCCAGCAAGTGGGAGGGTCATTTTTTAATCCGATTGTGAAAAGCTAATGAAAGCCATTATGTGATTGCTAATATAGTACCTTGTGATAAAACCCTTTATATTTGCATACTGTCTTACAGTTTATAAGGTGTCTTCATACTCTCACCTGAGAGGTGAGCACAAAGTAGATATTAAATGATTATCTGTGGAATTGAACTTAATTAAATATTTGTATGAATAAAAATGTTGCAGATTTTCCAATTATTCCTTTGTCTTCTGATTCCCAGAGGCATATTATTTTTATAGAAACCATGCATGAACCACAAGTGAAAGGCAGGGAGACAAAAATGTAAACATCCTTTGTTTCACATAACTTTTATTGAGCTTCTACTGTTTGCAAGTAATTGTGGTAGTCATTGAGAATTCAGAGATGAAAACACTTTGGTCTCTGCCCCCAATTAGCTATGGACAAGTGAGGGAAGCAAATAATTACTTAAAAAGATAACTCCTATATAAACAAAATCAATAAACTAAAAATAAACTCAATAAACACTGTTTCTAAAATCAATTGAGCTCACAGAGCCATGGCCCGAAACCTATCTACCTTGGGATATTATACTAGCATCAACGCAAAGTTCCATGAGAGTTGGTACTAGTGCTTCTACTTTTGTCCCATGTCCACATAGTACCTATTCACATACTTAACACAGTTGACATTTGAAAAACCATGATGACCACGTTGCCTTTCCAAGAAAACTCTTTGTTGAATATAATGTCATGTTAAATGGTATCTATACTATCATGATGATACAACATTTATGCTTAAGCATGCTGACTGTATAGTAAAATGTCCTCATTAAACTCTTATGCTGACAATTCCTTGTGATATGACCTTGCACAGGATACTTAATGGCCTTGTGCCTCACTTACCTTATCTGTAAAATGGGATGATATTAGTATTAATACTTATCTATTCCACTGAGGTGTTGTGAAGGTTAAATGAGTAAACACATGGAAAGTATCCATGATAAAGACCCGATAAATGTCAACTA